>NC_134691.1:329745377-330052877 GCF_050947455.1 Rhinoderma darwinii
TTAACTTAGGTATTTCCGTGGGTAGTAGTTATCAATATATCTCTTTTATATTTATATAGAGTATTATTAGTGAACTTTTTTTACGCAGAAAGTTTATTTTCGGTATATTTTTAACCGAATTTGTCCTTAGAACAATATTTTCCAATTTAATTATTGAACACAGCATAGCTCTATATTGAAGTTGTCGAGGATGTAGTGTCGGGGGGGAAATGTGTGGGTAGGACCACAACTGAACTGGTGAAGTGGGGAAGATTAGCATTAACAACGTGGAATTAGTGATGTGACAATAATGTGTACAGAACAGCTAGCATATATTGTGTCTGTACATGGTGTGAACAAGGATAAAAATATATATATATATATATAAGAATGCCTCAAATGAAGTTTGGAAACATATTGGCTTAATCTTTTTGTTGGTCATGAGACGTGTTGTCATGATTTAAGGTCCTGTTTGGTTGTGTATAGGTTAGTATAAATACATTAGTTCTTTTTTTAAATTAAGACCTTCTGGAAATCTGGTGTTAAGCCTATAGATCCAATACGCTTCTCTTAGATGGGTTTTGCGTTTAATGTCTCCACCTCGCTTTGGTTGTTGAATTTTTTCAATAGCATAACACCGAAAAGTTTTTGTAGATTTGTTATGGTGGGATATGAAGTGTTTGGCTGCATTTGATATGTTCAAGATATTGGTGTTTCTTATATAACTAAGATGTTCTAGCATTCTTGTCTTGAATTTCCGATTAGTGCAACCAACATATTTAAGATGACACTCTGTACATTCAATTATATAAATAACCGACTCTGAATTGCAGTTAATATAATTTTGAATTGTAAAATTATCCGTTCCTGTGGAGTTGCTAAAGTTTTTGGTTGGGTGTACGTAGGAACAAGTTTTGCAGGGATGCTGGCCACATCTATAAAAGCCTTTGGTCTCTAGCCATGTAGTTGTTGTGTTATCATTAGATGTGTATAATGAAGGGGATAAAGTTTTTCCTAAAGAGGGGGCTTTTTTCGCTACTATCCTGCAGCCTCCTGACAGAATTGTGCGGAGTGTATCGTCTTCCATAAGAATGGGTAGATAATTAGTCACTATATTTTTGATTTTTGTGAATTGATTACTTTGTTGTAAGATGAGTGTAGGTTGATTGGCAGCAGGTAGTAATTGTTGTTTGTCATTTTTATGTTGGCCAAGAAGCTGATTTCTTGATTTCTTACTTATAATGTTGCTGGCTCTGTTCAACATCCATTTGGGATAACCTCTTTCTTGTAATCTTGTTTGTATTGAGTTGTGTTCCAGTTCAAACTGATTTTGGTTGGTGCAATTTCTTTTTGCTCTGTGCAATTCACCCAGAGGTATGGCTCTGATAGTATGTTTCGTGTGATCACTATTTGCATGAAGAATATTGTTGATAGCTGTGGGTTTACGATGGGTTTTAGTGGAGATAACGAGACCTTCATTTCCTTTTAATTTTAAGTCTAGGAATATAATTTGTGACGAGTCATGATGGTGAGTAAATTTCAAGTTACATTTGTTGTGATTGATGGCTGTCACAAATTCAGGGATGATGTCCATTTTGCCTTTCCAAATAATGAGAATATCGTCAATATAGCGACCGTACCATTCTATGCAGTTACTGTGGATATTATCAGGCGAGAAAATGAAAAAATGTTCCCACCACGACATTACTATGTTGGCTATTGATGGGGAGAATTTTGCCCCCATGGACACACCTTTGAGTTGCAGATAATATTTTGTGTCAAATTGGAAATAATTATTGGTTAATAGAAACATGAGTACTTCTAGTATGAAGGCTTGGAAATTCGTATCATATGTACTGTATTTTGTTAGGTGGAAATTGAGAGCAGTATATGCTATTTCATGCGGAATTGACGTATATAGTGAAACTACATCGCATGTGAGCCAAGTAAAGTTTTTTTCCCAAATTTTGTTATGAAATATGTTTAGAACATGTTTGGTGTCTTTGAGGAAGCCCGGTGTGTTTTGTGCCAGGGGCTGTAAAAGTGTGTCTAGCCATTCTGATAGCTTCTCCAGGACTGATCCTATACCAGAGACTATTGGTCTCATTGGTGGGGGTATGGTCTGTTTGTGTATTTTCGGTAACGCATGGATTATGGGGGTAATTGGTTGTTCTATGTAGATATACTCTTTTTGTTTTTGAGTAATGTGTCCACCTTGTAGTCCATCCTCCAATAGTTTCTTCATACGCTGTTTGATCATATCCACAGGATTTTTTGTCAAAATTTTGTAGGTGGTTGTGTCAGATAGCATATTGATTATTGATTGTTCATAATCTTTTTTGTTTAGAACTGTGACATTTCCACCTTTGTCTGACTGTTTGATGGTTATATTTTTATTTTCGTGTAGGGATTTTACTGCTTTTTTTTGTTTGATGGACATGTTTGTTTTAGGATATTGATTTTTGAGACTATCTGCAAGACTATGAAGTTCTTTTTCTATGACCGTTTGGAAGCGATCCATTGAATCTGTACGAGAACTAATGGGGTAAAATTTCGGATTAGATGTTGTAAAATTGTCTGCTGTAGTGACAATTTGGTTTACAGTTTCATTGCGTAGATGGTCTAGAGAAACCATGGTTGATAATTCCAGGAAAGTGAAATCCGTTGGTATTGATGTAATTGTCGCTCCTGGTTTTGTGTCGTCTCGCAGTGTGATTATTGATGTAAATGTCGCTTCTGGTTTTGTATCCTCTGACAGTGTGGTTCCCGGTGTGGTCTCCATTGATGTCATTTCTGGATGTACTTCAGTATTGAAAAAATGTTTTTTTACCGTTAAGTTGCGGATAAATTTGTTAATGTCCAATAATGTATTAAATAAGTTGAAATTTTTCTTGGGAGCATAATTAAGACCTAACGTTAATACTTCGTTTTGTTCTGGAGTCAGTACGGTCGAGGATATATTGGTTACATTTGTTAACGATATTGTTGATATTTTCTTGGGCGGAGGCGGCGGTTTTGTTCCTGATTTGCCCGACTTATGTTTCCTGCCGCCCCTCCTTCCCCGTTTTTTGAGAAATATGATGGGTTTTCTGATCTTTGGTTAAGACGAGGGCATGTTTGGTTATTGTCATCTTCTGAGGTGCCATCCGCAGATTCAATTTCAGTCGAACTAAAGCTGACTCTATTTGGTAGGTCTCTGTAATGTTTGAATTGTGGATTCCTTTTCTTTAGGATAGGTCTTGGTCTAGTATAATTCCTTGTTTTGTGACTCCAGTTATATACTTCATTGTTGGAATAATCCTTTGTGTCCCTTTGAAATTTGTTCTTCTTTGTTTCTGCAATAGCATGATCGAGTTTGTCAATCGCTGCTGACATTCTGGTGTGGAGAAGATCATAAGAAGGTGAGTTTGAAAAAATTTCTAAAGATTTGTTGGTTTCTACTATGTGATTGTCCAATTCTTTCAGTTTAATGTCTTCTTGTTCCGTTATTAATTTCATCAGATTGATAGAACAGGTAGAAAGGATCTGGTTCCATTGATTGTGGAATTCTTCTGTATAGATGAAGCTGGGTGTTTTTTTGAGTCGTAAGCCTCTGGGGATCATGCTTTTTGCGATGTAGTTCTTGAGGGTGGTCAAATCCCACCAGATTTTAGCTTGTTGGGCTAGATGTTTTTCTAATGTGTGAAAAAGGTCTTCCATGTCTTGATTATGTTCTGGGAGGTTATCATGGTGGCCAAAAACTTTCTCCGCTAATTCAAAGCGGGTATGTTTAGGATCTTGAGTCATAGTACTTGTGTTATCTTAATGGTGTGCTACGAGACACTCTGAGGCATTAATGTGAAGTGAATGAGTTAAAAACAAAGGCAGTGATATTGAAGCCAACTTATATTTGGACTGGGATTTGTATCCTTGCAGCTTGTTTAGGCTTATGCACACGAAACATATGACATGTTTTGAAATTGCATGTATTTCCCAAAAGGTTGTGGTCTTTACCTTGTTGATAAATTAATACGTTTTGTAGTTATTTCAATATACACATGTATGAATATGCATGCATTAAATATGCAGAGGACTCACTGATTGCATGTTGCACATTGGGAGCTCGTGAGGAAAGAACAAACCGAGAGTTTGGCACAAAAAAGTAGAAAAAATCCTCCAGCTCACCTGACACACTCCTGTGTGTCGTTGACAGCGCCCGGATCCTCCCTGCAAAACTTGTTCCTACGTACACCCAACCAAAAACTTCAGCAACTCCACAGGAACGGATAATTTTACAATTCAAAATTATATTAACTGCAATTCAGAGTCGGTTATTTATATAATTGAATGTACAGAGTGTCATCTTAAATATGTTGGTTGCACTAATCGGAAATTCAAGACAAGAATGCTAGAACATCTTAGTTATATAAGAAACACCAATATCTTGAACATATCAAATGCAGCCAAACACTTCATATCCCACCATAACAAATCTACAAAAACTTTTCGGTGTTATGCTATTGAAAAAATTCAACAACCAAAGCGAGGTGGAGACATTAAACGCAAAACCCATCTAAGAGAAGCGTATTGGATCTATAGGCTTAACACCAGATTTCCAGAAGGTCTTAATTTAAAAAAAGAACTAATGTATTTATACTAACCTATACACAACCAAACAGGACCTTAAATCATGACAACACGTCTCATGACCAACAAAAAGATTAAGCCAATATGTTTCCAAACTTCATTTGAGGCATTCTTATATATATATATATATATTTTTATCCTTGTTCACACCATGTACAGACACAATATATGCTAGCTGTTCTGTACACATTATTGTCACATCACTAATTCCACGTTGTTAATGCTAATCTTCCCCACTTCACCAGTTCAGTTGTGGTCCTACCCACACATTTCCCCCCCGACACTACATCCTCGACAACTTCAATATAGAGCTATGCTGTGTTCAATAATTAAATTGGAAAATATTGTTCTAAGGACAAATTCGGTTAAAAATATACCGAAAATAAACTTTCTGCGTAAAAAAAGTTCACTAATAATACTCTATATAAATATAAAAGAGATATATTGATAACTACTACCCACGGAAATACCTAAGTTAAAAAACTCCAAGTGATTGCTTCTTAGAACTAAAATCCAAAAAAAGGTAAGAAAAATTGACATTTCCAGAAACCTAAATACTCGTTTGATTAATCAAAGTAAATTAGCAATATTTCATTCACTATCTTGTATGACATATCTGAACTTAGAATTTAACATAATTCAATAACACTTACCTATGTCCCGAGACGGACTTGAAACGGGAACGGAAATCGGGCAGACAGTCGCCTCCGAAGCTGATCTCAGAACGAGTCCTGGAATGCAATCAAAACAAATAAAACTTTATCAAAACAGAGAATATAATAAACATACTTGTTTTGAATACAAATGTACAAATCGCTAATTATATACACATCAAACCATGTTATTTCCGTGATACATACCTGTGCAGAAAGTATTTTGAACATCACATACATCGACACAAACCTTGCTAACTTGTTTCCCAACTACGAGGTTGCGTTCCACAATAAACAAATCCTTGACACGCAATCAACACATCTCTATCAGCTGTTCTCAACCCTCACATGATATAATGACAGCGCGCTCTATTCAAAAATTAACACAGCCAAGTCTAAGGACACAGCGTTGTCCGAAACGCGTAGGCTTACAGAGGATACCCTCCCTCAAATTTCTTATACACCCTGGACTTCATATCACTGGACTTCCTTTTAGAATCTAACAATTAAACTTGGAAAATTGTTTTCCATTTTAAACGCTTCAGCGCTGGATCCTACCTTCTTCCCTTGTTTTCTACTATCTATCTATCTATCTATCATCACCTAGCTATCCCATATCTATCTATCTATCTATCTATCTATCTATCTATCTATCTATCTATCTATCTATCTATCTATCTATCTATCTATCTATCTATCTATCTATCTATCTATCTATCTATCTATCTATCTATCTATCTTTCTATCTATCTATCTATCTATCTATCTATCTATCTATCTATCTATCTATCTATCTATCTATCTATCTATCTATCTATCGTCGTCATCATCAGACATAACTTTTGTTTGCACACACATGGAACAAGTAAGAGATTATACTATATTATAACACTATTTATATGTAACATAACTAATGTATAACAACATCAATGGCATTTAAAGAATAATGCATTTCCATTATTTATGGCCGTACACTGGAAATCCAATAAGGGTATTATGTTTCCTGCAAAGGTCAAGAGCCGAGAGAATAGGAGAGTTTTAAATGGTGCTACTAAAGGCATTTTGTTTATTTAATACATATGTGTATGATCGTGTGCATAAATACTGTGTGTGTGTATATATATATATATATAGTGGTGATCTTTAATCCATAAGCAACGTTCCGAGCAAACATAAGATGTGCCGATCCCAAATGTATACATGCCAATCAAAAAAGACAGTAATAATACAATTATATATAAAAGTGTGATAAAACCTGAATCCACATGTAAGGAGAGACATATTATATACAGGAGGGAAAGTCCCAGTGTAATCAGCAATATTGTACATAAAAAAATTGCATAACTTTATGAAATATATAAACAATCCTATTAAGAGTGTAAATAAAGGGGTTGTCCACTACTGATCAACTGATCACCTATCCAGCTGATAGGTCATCAGTATATCATCGGTGCGGGTCCAACACCCGGACCCCACACCATTAAGCCGCTCCGGCCGCCTCCAGGCACCAGATGTGATGGCCCATTATGCGATGTGCGGAGCCGGAAGCAGTTGGCTCCATACATAGCATAGCTCAGTGTAGCGGAGTTCGGCTGGCACCATTTTGGTTGAGGGCAAACAAGTAGCGCTATCTCAATCAGAGGAAGGTGCGAAGGCTCATCATTTTAACGGCAAGGAGTCTCAAGGGGACATGTTGGAATCTGGCAACTAAGAGATAAAGGCTGTATTGTGGGAAAAAGTTAATTAGCTAAGACAACGATCGCCCAGATAGGGAGATTGTGCCCCAGCTGTGCCGCTGTGTGGGTAATGTCTGTGAATGAACACTGGCATCCCCTTAGGTCAGCGGCACCTATGACCAAAACTATACCTGAGGCTAATGCCAGAAAATAAGGGACTTGTCACGCTGGATAATGGATCAAATCAAAAGTGAGGGGGGAAAAACAGACAAAGCTCCGTCACTGAGTAAGTGGCACTAAGCCAAATGCTGTAATTCCATAGGATTGTAAGAACCGCACAGATACCTGCATGAAAGTCACATGTAATGTGAACAGTGCCCAAGTGTAATGTTTCGTGACCAGTAACAGGGACCCAAGCCATATAATTAATAAAGATTTAATATTGAATGCACAAACAACATCATTATAAATATAAAACAAAATATGGAATATATTAAAGAAAAAAGGGAAAAAAATTCCTAGTTGTTCTCTGATGAGCCATAAGGTGTAGTGACTTCGATGTTGCGAATCTAAAAATTAAAAGAGTATTGTTAGTAAGAATAACAATAAATTGGGTACATATGTAAAAAAAATGATCAAAAAACAAAACGGGGGAAGGGCACATGTAAAGGGGAAACAGTGTTATAAAAAGTGTTGTTTTTTTTAGAATAAACGGCCTATTTTAAAGTCCACATTCATACCATTGGGTTTAAGTGTCCCCAACCTGTGGATTCATTGGAGCTCTTTCCTCATAAGAAGTTGTGACCTGTTATCCGCCCCCCACGTCTTAGTGGTGGGACATGTTATATGACCCTAAATCTTAGTTGCCCCTCAACTGTGTGAACTGTCCCCTAATGTTGAAAGGCGACAAATTCACAAATCCCTCCAATGAAAAACCATACCAGATCAGGCATTTTCTGACTTGCAACAGCAACCATACAGGGGAAACCACGTTGGATCTCAAAACGAGATTGAATCAGCACAGGTACACGATACGTAGCTTATCCTTTGAAACATGGAACAATAAACCACATTTTGGTTTGACATCAACCTATTGGAGCGCTGCGATCATTTCTTCACATGTCTATAGGACCGTTTGGATCAAGGTCAGGTTCGCATAGCACCAACCCATACAGTCACAAAGTACTGCTTTTCTCTTCACCTTCTATAGATAAATAGATAGATAGTGCTATAAGGATAGATAGATAGATAGATAGATAGATAGATAGATAGATAGATAGATAGATAGATAGATAGATAGATAGATAGATAGATAGATAGATAGATAGATAGATAGATAGATAGATAGATATGAGATAGATAGATAGATAGATAGATACGGTAGATAGATAGATAGATAGATAGATAGATAGATAGATAGATAGATAGATAGATAGATAGATATGAGATAGATAGATAGATAGATAGATAGATAGATAGATAGATAGATAGATAGATAGATAGATAGATAGATAGATAATATCTATGTCTATTATACTTCATGCAAAAAACAAACAAAAAAATACTCGGTTCCCCAAAACTGATATAATTAGATTTATTTTCTACCTGTAATTAAGTGGAGACTTTAGAGAAGACAGGGTTGGGAAATGAATGTTACGAAAGAGAAGTACAACATTTTACATCAAAGCTTCTTTGTTAACTATTTTTCTATTCTCTAAAATTACAGACAATTCTCCGAAACTGGAATAACTGTTATGTGAGTAGAATGAATGGATAGTGAACGACCTTCACATCACAGTACCACAACGAGACAAAGACTTTCTTATGTTATAATTATACAACTCGGGCCCAAAACCTGATCCCTTATTACTTCTCTGCTTCCTTATGTATCAAAACAAAGAAGCTTCCATTTATTCCACTACGCAGATGACCACGTTGGAAATGACAATAATATCGGACAAGGCTTCTAGTGTGGACCTCAATGTCATTTAATTTTCTATTATTTGTTCTATGAATTAAGGGGCTGGATAAGTGGGTCAGCAAGCTGGGGGTTAATCCAGGAGAGAGGCCCACTCGTCTTGGCTAGGATCAGGTGGCCTCACCCTAGTTGTTATAGTCCCTTTGCTCCCTAGGGCCTGTCCTCGTTCTCCTAGATCACTTAGGCGGGATTCACACGACCGGGTCGCGCCCGAGCCCGAGTGCCGGCCGGTAAAATCGGCCATTCTGCCCGGCCAATTTGCATAAAGTTTTGCATCCGTGCCGGGCCGGGCAGATCTGGACAGTGACATCAGCGGCAACTCCTGAAGGGGAATCCCCATGTGTTCGGGGATTCCGCTTCAGGAGTTTCCCCTGATGTCACTGCCCAGATATGGACAGAGACATCAAGCGCTCTGTCCAGGAGCGGAATCCCCGAAAACACGGGGATTCCGCTCCTTCAAGGAGCTAAAGTGCGGCTAGCACATAGCAGAGTGGGGAGATACCACCCCGCTCTGCTATAGTGGCGTCGCTGCAGTAGTAGCAGCCGCAGCAGCAGCAGCTGCTAGCGGCGCCATCGAAGGTGTCGCCGGGCCAGGGCGCTTTTAAAACAAGCAGGGGAAGGGAACCAGCGCAGCGCTCCCTTCCACCTGCTGTACACCCCGGCCCTGCAACACAGTGTACAGCCATTCGTCAGAATGGCATCAACTCCTCCTCCTCACATGCACTCTGTGCTGTGAGGAGGAGGAGATAGAGCGCAAGCGCCGGAAAAACCGGCCATCACTCGGGACACATCCCGGTGATGGCCGGGTATTACCTGGCCCCATAGACTTCTATGGGAGCCGGGCGGCCGGTTACCCGGCCGAAGATAGAGCATGTCCTATTTTTTGACGGCCGGTTTCCCCGGCCGTCAAAAAATCGGTCGTGTGAATAGCCCCACTAGGGGTCTATTATTCCTAATGCAGCCGGGTGCCGGCCGATTTATGAACGGCTGGCACCCGGCCGGGAAACCCTGTCGTGGGAATGAGGCCTTAGAGGAAAGTTTGCCCCCGCCCCTTTTTCTGTCATATAATTTTGATGCCTTTTTGTAGTTATTGGTTTTGGGGTTTTAGTTTATGTCTTTGCTTTTACTAAGTCACAGCTGGCATTGGGAGTATGGGAGAGATGGCGGCGTTGGCCACATACCGCTGGGTAACATGTTAAGGGTATATGATGCTGGTGGCAGATTCTCCTTCTGGATTGTAACATTGACATTTTACTAGCTGTTTATTTTAATAGAGCCTGTAGGCCTCTCGCAAAAAAAAAATTAATAAAATCCTGTTTTGTTTTTTATTGGTGTTATAGCGTTTGGGCATGATGGGGCAAATGAATATTCGGCTCCCTTCATTCATGTACTGTGCCATCTTACTCCAAATACTATACCATAATACTGCTCCTATACTATACTATACTGCTCCTATGTACAAGAATATAACTGGCTCAAACAGCTATATAATCAAATTATTAATTCCAAACTTTAAACCTAACAACAAAATAGTGGACTTGCATGGCTATATCCACTATTCGCAAACAATTTTTTAAAGATAAAAAGGTCTTGATTAAAAATTTCCTGTTGTTTTGTGTCTTCAGCTCCTATGCATACCTTTGCGTCTCCATGGCAACAGACAACAAACAAACTGTGTAGTCTGATTCTGCAGTCATACTCTCTTCCATCTGTCCCCTACTTTGTGCTAACCTGCCACATATATGTACAGTAGGAGACAGCAGAAGACAGATTGAAGAAATAATGATGCAGGATCAGACTACACAGGGTCTGTTTGTTGTCTGTTACCATGGAGATGCATAGGTTTGCATAGGAGCTGTAGAGACAAAACAACCGGACACTTTTTTTTTTAAAGAAAGTTTTTTTTTTTCCATCAAATTATTCACAACCCTACAAGAAATATGGGTACGCAGACCTATAATAGAAACCTTTTATAACAAAAAAGGAAAATCACACATTGTTTCCTTCCGATGCCATGAGAACAAGAGAAAAAAATCTCCCGGGAAAAAGCCATACCCTGTACAGATACAAAAGTGTATACATCACATGATATGTGGACGACCCAATGTGCCATTTAACGTTTCTAATAAATACCATCCGGTGAGCGTGAAAGGAGACACCGCCCGTGTGAGTTCAGAGTCAGACAAGTGCTTCCCCATGAATGCCTTCCATTTAATGAAGAATTTCTTAGTGCTTTTGGTTTTGTTACGTTCTGCTTCTAATCTCTCTATGTGTAGGCATTGTTTCAATTGTGTCAATATGTTCTGCGTAGTCGGTACAGTGGCGGACAGCCAATGCTGCAACAATAAACGCTTAGCTATCAAACACTACGGGTGAAACAATTGAGGCAGGTGTCTCCCCTCAGCTCTCCCATCATTCGCCTCGTATTCCCAATAGTGAAAAAGGAAAAGGGTGGGGGACATTGGCAAGGACAATTGCCACAAAGCATCCATCATCTCACAGACCCGAGACCAGAAGGATTGAATTGTAGGACAATGCCACAGACCATGTAGTAGGTCTGTCCTACTAGTAAGGCATTCAGGACATGCCAATAGTCGATCAGGCATTAAGGGGCTCGGTGGAAGGTTAAATCCAAAAATAGCTCTATGCATAATACGAGATTGAGTATCTCTCCATACCTACGGTACCTTACCACATGCTTCCCTATGGAGCCCCATCCCATCAAGATCTTATCCCTGAGGTCACTATAACCAAGCTGCTCTTCCCATTTTGTAAAGAATTTCTCAGGGGGACCACAATTAAGCTGTCCCTGATGTTCCCGTATTGTGATGGCAGGAAGGAGGTGAAGGGAAAGTGAGCCCTAATCTACCCACCGCCCTGTCCCTGCCTACTTGCAACGACCCGCCCTAGGCGACGAGGTACAACTGGGCGGCGGTCCCTACGCTGTCTAAGTGCACAGGAAAACAAACAGGGAACACGCAAGGGAAGGGGCAGTAGCCACGGAACGCCACGAGGAAACGGAGCGGCGAACGAACAGTCAGGACCAGGACGAAGTGAGTAACCCGAGCGGGCACGGAGACAGAAGCAAGCCAGGGGCAAAGCAAAGCAAAGCAAGTCAAGTCAAGGAGAACTGCAGCAAGGCAGAAGCACGGCAGAAGCAGGCTGGAGCAAGCAGCAGTGGGGCCAGGAATCCAAAAGAATAACAAGCAATGAGGAAGAGAAAACTGCAGGTATAAATGGACAGGGGGCGGAGCTAACTCTGACTGACCAGGCCGCGATAGGCTCTCCCACTCCTGAGCCTGCCACCCTGATTGGTGGGAGCCGGTGTCAGTCTAAGAGGTCTGGCCTCAGGTGTCGACTGATTAACCCTGGGAGTCTCCACAGACGTAGTGCCTGGCAGATCCTTTACAGTACTCCCCCTTTTATGAGGGGCCACCGGACCCTTACTAAGAGGACCCGGTTTAGTGGGGAAGAGAAGGTGGAACCTCCTGACCAATACCCCAGCGTGAACATCTCGAGCAGGTACCCAAGTCCTCTCCTCCGGCCCGTATCCTCTCCAATGGACCAGGTACTGGAGGGAGCCCTGGATCATCCTACTGTCCACAATCTTGGCCACCTCGAATTCCACCCCCTCAGGGGTGAGAACGGGAACAGGAGGTTTCCTAGAGGGGGACCAGGACGGGGAGCAGCGTTTAAGGAGGGAAGCATGAAAGACGTCGTGTATGCGGAAGGATGGGGGCAGCTCCAGACGGAAGGATACAGGGTTGAGGACTTCAATGACCTTATAAGGCCCAATAAATCGGGGAGCAAACTTACTGGACGGGACCTTAAGGCGCAAGTTCCTGGACGACAACCAGACCAAATCCCCGACGACAAACCGGGGGTTAGCAGAACGTCTACTATCCGCCTGAATCTTTTGTGCGCTCTGGGACGCCTCTAGGTTCTTCTGAACCTGGGCCCAGACAGTGCACAGTTCCCGATGAACATCCTCTACCTCAGGATTATTGGAACAACCAGGGGAGACGGAGGAGAACCTTGGGTTAAACCCGAAATTACAGAAAAACGGGGAGACCCCTGACGAGTTACTGACCCGGTTATTCAGGGAAAATTCAGCAAGGGGAAGGAATGAGACCCAATCGAATTGACAGTCAGAGATGAAACACCTTAAATATTGTTCCAGGGATTGGTTGGTCCTTTCCGTTTGGCCGTTAGTTTCGGGATGGAAGGCGGAGGAGAAGGACAGATCAATCTCCAACTTTTTACAAAAGGCTCTCCAAAATAAGGAAACAAATTGTACCCCTCTGTCCGAAACGATATTGACTGGGGCCCCATGGAGACGCAGGATGTGTTTCACAAACAAAGAAGCTAACGTCTTGGCGTTAGGTAGCTTCTTAAGGGGCACAAAGTGGCACATCTTGCTGAAGCGGTCGACTACCACCCACACCACCGACTTGCCCTGAGATGGAGGCAAATCGGTGATAAAATCCATGGAGATATGGGTCCAAGGTCTCTGGGGAATGGGCAAGGGACGTAGTAGGCCCGCAGGTCGGGACCTAGGGGTTTTGGACCTAGCGCAAACCTCACAAGCGGCGACGTAAGCCCTAACATCTTTAGGCAACCCAGGCCACCAATAGTTTCTGGTAATGAGGTGTTTGGTGCCCAAGATGCCAGGATGACCAGATAGAGCGGAGTCATGGTTTTCCCTGAGTACCCTCAGCCGGTATTGCAGGGGAACAAACAGTTTGTCCCCAGGGACGTTCCCGGGAGCTGCACCCTGATCAGCCGCGATATCAGAAGCTAAATCAGAATCCGTGGCAGAGACGATTATACCAGGGGGTAAAATACAAGCGGGATCCTTCTCGGAAGGAGGATTGGCCATGAAACTACGTGACAGAGCATCAGCCTTAATATTCTTGGACCCAGCCCTATAGGTAACCAAGAAATTAAATCTGGTAAAGAATAGTGCCCACCGAGCTTGTCTAGGATTAAGCCTCCGGGCCGATTCTAGGAAAACCAGATTCTTGTGATCCGTAAGGACCGTTACCTGGTGTCTGGCCCCCTCCAGGAAGTGCCGCCACTCCTCAAAAGCCCATTTAATGGCTAGAAGTTCGCGGTTGCCAATATCATAGTTACTCTCCGTGGGCGAAAACTTCCTAGAGAAGTAAGCACAGGGGCGGAGATGGGTGAGGGAGCTGGTACCCTGGGACAAGACGGCCCCCACTCCCACCTCGGAAGCGTCAACCTCCACAATAAATGGCTCCTCTTGGTTGGGCTGAATCAGCACGGGGGCCGAGATAAAGCACTTCTTGAGAGTCTCAAAGGCCTGGACGGCCTCAGGGGGCCAATGGAGGACATCAGCACCCTTGCGGGTAAGGTCCGTAAGAGGCTTAGCGACGACCGAGAAGTTGGCAATAAATCTCCTGTAATAGTTGGCGAACCCTAAAAAACACTGTAACGCCTTAAGGGAGGCAGGTTGGACCCATTCCGCCACAGCTTGAACCTTGGCAGGGTCCATGCGGAATTCATGAGGAGTGAGGATTTGCCCTAAAAATGGTATCTCCTGTACCCCAAAGACACATTTTTCAGTCTTAGCAAACAGATTATTCTCCCGAAGGACCTGGAGCACCTTCCTGACATGCTCCACGTGAGAGGACCAGTCCTTGGAAAACACCAGTATGTCATCAAGGTACACAACAAGAAAATTACCCAGGTACTCTCTCAGGATTTCATTAATAAAATTCTGGAAGACAGCAGGGGCGTTACACAACCCAAAGGGCATGACCAGGTATTCGAAATGACCCTCGGGTGTGTTGAACGCAGTTTTCCACTCATCCCCCTCTTTGATGCGGATAAGGTTATATGCCCCCCGTAGATCGAACTTAGAAAACCATTGGGCTCCCTGAACCTGATTAAAAAGATCCGGAATCAAAGGAAGTGGGTACTGGTTCCTTACAGTGACCTTATTCAGGTTACGATAATCAATGCACGGCCTAAGACCACCATCCTTCTTCCCCACGAAGAAGAAGCCAGCACCTACAGGAGAAGTCGAGGGGCGAATGAAACCCTTGGCCAGGCATTCCTGGATATACACCCTCATGGCTTCACGTTCAGGACATGAAAGATTAAATATCCTACCTTTAGGAAGCTTGGCACCAGGCACCAAATCGATAGCGCAATCGTAATCTCTATGGGGGGGCAACACCTCGGAGGCCTCCTTAGAAAACACATCGGCGAAGTCCTGAACGAACTCAGGAAGCGTGTTTACCTCCTCCCGGGGAGAAATAGAGTTAACAGAAAGACATGACATAAGACATTCATTACCCCATTTGGTGAGATCCCCAGTATTCCAATCAAACGTGGGATTATGCAACTGCAACCAGGGAAGGCCTAAAACCAGATCAGACGATAATCCCTGCATTACCAGTACAGAGCACTGCTCAAAATGCATGGAGCCAACCAGGAGTTCAAAAACAGGAGTATGCTGAGTAAAATAACCATTAGCAAGGGGAGTAGAGTCGATTCCTACTACAGGGATAGGATAAGGTAAATCAATACAAGGCATCTTTAGAGACATAGCAAATTCAACAGACATGATATTAGCAGATGAGCCAGAATCCACGAAAGCACTGCCCGTGGCAGACCGGCCAGCAAACGAGACCTGAAAGGGAAGCAAAATTTTATTGCGTTTCACATTAACGGGAAATACCTGTGCGCCCAAGTGACCTCCCCGATGATCACTTAGGCGCGGAAGTTTTCCGGCTTCTTATTCTTGCGCCTGGGACAGGTGTTCAGTAGATGCTTGTCGTCCCCACAGTAGAAGCAGAGACCGTTCATTCTGCGAAACTCCCTACGTTGTCGAGGGGACATGGAGGCCCCGAGTTGCATAGGTACCTCCGAGTCCTCCGTGGAGGGGCGAGGAGGCGGGACCTCGGGGGGGATCGCAGAAAAGTCAGAGGGGAGCACACTGAAGCGTTCTAGCTGACGTTCCCTGAGACGTCGGTCAAGTCGTACTGCTAGGGCCATAACCTGGTCAAGAGAGTCAGACGAGGGGTAGCTAACCAGCAGATCCTTCAGGGCGTCAGATAATCCTAACCTAAACTGGCACCTTAGGGCCGGATCGTTCCACTGAGAAGCTACGCACCACTTCCTAAAATCAGAACAGTATTCCTCAACCGGTCTCCTACCCTGACGTAAGGTCACCAACTGACTCTCGGCTAAAGCAGTCCTGTCAGTCTCGTCGTAAATGAGTCCGAGGGCAGAGAAAAAACGATCAACAGAGGAAAGTTCAGGGGCGTCAGGAGCCAAGGAGAAGGCCCACTCTTGGGGCCCTTCCTGGAGTCGGGATATGATGATACCCACCCGCTGGTTCTCGGAACCTGAGGAGTGGGGCTTAAGGCGGAAATATAGTCTGCAACTCTCCCGGAAGGAGAGAAACGTCTTACGGTCCCCTGAAAACCGGTCAGGTAACTTGAGGTCGGGTTCTAGAGGTGAGGTGGTGCGCCCAACCCTTTGGGCCAGGGCCTGGACCTGTAGGGAGAGGCCCTGCATCTGCTGGGTCAGGGTCTCAAGGGGGTCCATGATAGCGACAGCGTAGGAGAAATGGTAGACTAGGTAAGGGCTTGTTATTCTGTGATGGCAGGAAGGAGGTGAAGGGAAAGTGAGCCCTAATCTACCCACCGCCCTGTCCCTGCCTACTTGCAACGACCCGCCCTAGGCGACGAGGTACAACTGGGCGGCGGTCCCTACGCTGTCTAAGTGCACAGGAAAACAAACAGGGAACACGCAAGGGAAGGGGCAGTAGCCACGGAACGCCACGAGGAAACGGAGCGGCGAACGAACAGTCAGGACCAGGACGAAGTGAGTAACCCGAGCGGGCACGGAGACAGAAGCAAGCCAGGGGCAAAGCAAAGCAAAGCAAGTCAAGTCAAGGAGAACTGCAGCAAGGCAGAAGCACGGCAGAAGCAGGCTGGAGCAAGCAGCAGTGGGGCCAGGAATCCAAAAGAATAACAAGCAATGAGGAAGAGAAAACTGCAGGTATAAATGGACAGGGGGCGGAGCTAACTCTGACTGACCAGGCCGCGATAGGCTCTCCCACTCCTGAGCCTGCCACCCTGATTGGTGGGAGCCGGTGTCAGTCTAAGAGGTCTGGCCTCAGGTGTCGACTGATTAACCCTGGGAGTCTCCACAGACGTAGTGCCTGGCAGATCCTTTACACGTATATTTGAGAAATGGACATCGTTCTGCTGTTTGGATAAAGAGCCTTATCTATGTCATTAGTCACAACTTCTTGGCTAACATCTCTAAGAGCATTTGGGAAGAAGTGTTTGACCTGAGCATACTATATATGTTGAAAAGGTGTTAACCCGTATTTAGCTATCAATTCTTCTCCCTTAAGCCATCACGGGTCCGTGCCATGAAGTAAAAAGACCATTATCCTTGCCCTGAATAAATCCAGGATGATTCGATAGGGGAAGGTATTTGGAAATTCTTTAAGGAGAGACCATATCTCCGTCTCATAGCCATCCAGGCGATTATAGTGTATCTACATATTAGAGATTGCTTTATGAATTTAGGCAAGGCCGACAGAGATGTGTGTAGGAGCGTACAGAGATCGCAAGGGACACAAAAATTTGACTCCATAACGTGATCAGAATGGGACGGTACACTTTTAATAACGACCTTTTGCATAGTTGCTTCATTTTAGATACCTTAGAGCATCGGTCTCAAACTCGGCCGGGTAAGAGGGCCGCATATAGAAAAAATGGGAAGTTGACGGGCCGCATCCAGCTTTCCAGTTTAAGTGTCGCTAAATGCAGTCCGGCGGCTCAGTTGGCAGCGTCAAGATTGGGAAGCCCCTTTTTAGATAGTGCCACAGTGCCCTCTGTGGATGCTGCCGCAGTGCCCTCTGTGGATGCTGTCGCAGAGCCCTCTGTGGATGCTGCCGCAGTGCCCTCTGTGGATGCTGCCACAGTGCCCTCTGTGGATGCTGCCGCAGTGCCCTTCGCGGATGCTGCCACAGTGCCCTCCGCGGATGCTACCACAGTGATGTCAGGGGCAACCCCAGAGCTGGAGTCCTGGGCAGATCGCTAGTAGGCTCTTCCTTGGACTCCAGCTGTGCTCCTGACATCACTAGGACTCCTGCTCTGGGGAAGCCCCTGACATCATTGTGGGTGTATGGACAGCGATGTCAGAGGCTTCCCCAGAGTCCCGGAGCAGAGCCGATAATAGCGCTCTGCCCGGGACTCCGCTCTGGGGAAGACCCTGACACACTGTCCATATATGGGCAGATATGTCAGGGAATTCCGCAGCGTCCCGGAGCAGAGCCTATACTAGCGCTCTGCCCGGGACTCCCCTCTGGGGAAGACCCTGACACACTGTCCACATATGGGCAGCGATGTCAGGGAATTCCACAGAGTCCCGGAGCAGAGCCTGTACTAGCGCTCTGCCCGGGACTTCGGCTCTGGGGAAGCCCCAGACATCGCTGTTCATATGTGGACAGCGATGTCAGGGAATTCCACAGAGTCCCGGAGCAGAGCCGACACCAGCGCTCTGCTCGGGACTCAGGCTCTGGGGAAGCCCCAGACATCGCTGTTCATATGTGGACAGCGATGTCAGGGAATTCCACAGAGTCCAGGAGCAGAGCCGACACCAGCGCTCTGCTTCGCTCTGGGCAAGACCCTGACACACTGTCCATATATGGGCAGCGATGTCAGGGAATTCCACAGAGTCCCGGAGCAGAGCCGACACCAGCGCTCTGCTCGGGACTCCGGCTCTGGGGAAGCCCCAGACATCGCTGTTCATATGTGGACAGCGATGTCAGGGAATTCCACAGAGTCCCGGAGCAGAGCCGATACTAGCGGCTCTGTGTCCCGCGGGCCGCAGATGACAGCCCCAGGGGCCGCATGCGGCCCGCGGGCCGCGTGCTTGAGACCCCTGCCTTAGAGCAATAAAAGAAAACTGGTTGCAAATGTGGACACAGGCTTAAACATTAAGACTTAGTGGGGTAGGGGCCCATTTTAAGTTTTCTTTTGCCATACAAATCTAAACTTCTGTGCAAATTAATTTGTTTTATTTTTTGAGTCCCGTTGATGATTTGTTAAATAGAATATGGAAAATCTTTAGGATGGGTTCACACGTTGCAGCCAAAATGCGTTTATTTACGCGACAGTGGCAAAATCGCGGCAAAAAAAGCATTTTTACTGTGGCATGAAAACCCAGCTTTATAGAGTTTTGATCTTACATGATCTCTCTACTTTTACAGTGAATTAAAAGGAGGTCTTCTAGGCTATAATGCATTGGGTGAAATCCGGGCAAAATCTATAAGGAATTTGTATAGATGTGGGAGAGCTGAGTTTGTCTTGGGACACTCTCTGACATCATGTATTTTCTATATGGTAACTGATCATCATATATCTATATGTTATCTGTGACAAGGGATAGACTGTCCATTTAGACATGTAACAGTGTCTAATAGCCAGTGGATGGAAGGTGCTCACAGACTACCACTGCTGGTGCTCAATATAGTTTATGTGCAGGACCTGCAATTATGGAGAACGTTTCTCACGCTTTTTGGCCTGGCCGTCCATGTATGACATGGTCAGCCATTCATTTATATGGCCTTGTAATACTACATTTCCCTTCAGTGCTCACTGCAGGGTAAATGTATAGTCAGTCACAGCTATCCCCAATGATCACAGCTGGGGGGTTTCCAATGCCAGACACGCATGGATCAGCTGATTACTGGGCTGACTTCAGTTGATAAAGGGGTTGTCCTTATAAAGACTTTTGGTGTAGAATCTGCAATGAAAATTTGTACCAAAGGTACCGTAATGGGGTTTTTCCATACCCCATACACATGCAGGTAAAAAAACAAATCGGAGTGAATAGTAGGGCATGGTGTGGTAATTAAAATCTATTGCATCCCTTTCTGTTACAGATTTTACACTGATAGTACTATGAAATTTGCACATGGTAATGCTGTGGAGGAAATCCACGCAATATCATACAAATTTACTTGAGTATTTATGTGGCATCTATTTTGGAGTTACTGTATTCCTTTAATGTGCCACTGTACCCTGAAAACTGTCAATTTTTTAAGATTCATTCTCCAAAATGTGACGTACGTGAAGCTCTTTAAATCTAGAACCTGGCAAACCGATTATATTTTATACAATATCACCCTAATGGGCACCATAATGCTTTGTACGGTTTCATTACAGTTGGTTTTTTGGTGCTTTGTTATAAAGGAAATAAACTCTAGGTCAGAGGCATATTAGGGACATGTGGATCTTTGAAGTAGTTTGTTTTTTACTTCCAGACTAATTGTGCCAATAATTATAATTGTCATGAAAAGAAAGCCCTGGCCAAAAATGGAAAAGATGCTATACCCACAGAAGATTTCCCGGGAGGCCTTCAGGGTGATAGAGGTTATGCTGATTACATGGCATTTAGCTCACATGAATAAAGACATGGGGAAGCTCTGCTGATAATATCAGACCAAGATGAATACATTTCTCTTCCATTAGTCAGGAATATTGGATCTCTGGGGAAGCTCTGTATTGAATGGAAGGCATTAGCAAATTCATGAATCGGGTTGCTGCAAAAAATAATCTTTTCTCGTCAGCCTCCTCCGCTGAAACTCTCAGTTCCCTAAGGCTGGGTTCACATACATCAGTTGTGTTTGGCCACTTGTTTTCTTCCGAAGTTGGACACAACTGATGACAGTTTTCCACTTTGTGCACCGGTCAAGTAATTAAAGGTAAAATTTGCGACTTTTCTCGTTGCTCGCCAGATTTGGCACACAACAAGAAAGTGTGCGTGGTCTCCAAAGCAGATGTAGTTTCAACCACATTTATGATCCGGAACAGGAGGAAATCAAGTACATTTTGGCTAATCTCTGCCTGCTCATAGAAGGTGTAGATTTAATTTTTTCACTTTAAAAAAAAAAAAAAAGTATGCCAAATTTATTCAGGGGCGTACGACCTTTATTAAATTAGGCACAAATCACTCCAGCTACATCTTTTGCTTAGACTGGCGTAACAAAAAACACAAGTCTTAGTAAATGTGGGCCAGGGTTTATTTCTAGTCAGTAATCATAGAGATACATAGTTATGCATGGGAGCTGTATACACAAAATGAAAGGAGATCAAGACGAGTTGCAAAGTTACTTTATTTATTTTAAAAGCAGGTGTACTAAAGAAGTCTAAAAGAGCAGCTAAACACTGAATCATGACAACAAATTTTTACTGGATCAGCCCTACATGGTGTTTAGGTAAATTACCATCACATAATATGCTTGGATGCACGGGAAGGTAATTATTTTACCTTTTGCAATTAGTAAAATAAAAAATGAATGTGTTCCGTAATTAGAGTGAGTTATGTTCAGGTAATAAGCGGCGCAGCATTTCTGGTAATGAGCAGTTTAATTAGATGTACTTCTCCCTGGGTCAGAGGTGTCATGATTTTCTCTGGGTAATCCATTTCTCATAATTGATGTATAGGATTTCAATAATTACAGGAACTGCACAGAAACGAAGCCTCCAGCATTTGCTGGTGTTGTGAGCTCATTTAACGAAAACGTAACTGACCACTGATCAATGTTACGCACTCTATAAATTCCCTGGTTTCTGTCTTTTCACACTGTTTGTAGTGTATGTTTTTTTAATATATGCGCCAGGAAGCTTCCCTAGGCCCCCATTCATCTGACAATAGCCAAAAGAGTGTCCTTTTGGCCTCCTTAGGGCTCCGTTCGGGAATAACGTGCTGTATGGAATAGCGCAGAAGACTAGTTCCATACAGAGGCATCCAGTAAAGCAACATATACCGCGCGGTCTACGTTCTTTTTTTTATACAATGGGACCCTACGGGTGACGGATATCACTGTATGGCATCAGTCACAGCCTCCATTTAATGTATATGTCAGGAGTTTTTCCTGGCGTATACATCAAGTGTAGATTACTAAATGCAGTGTAAAACACCCTTAGTACAGTTGTATTGCAGGACTGGGTACACAAACTAAAGGGGCTCTGTGCTTTGGACAATCCCTTTTGTTAGAAGTCCCCCCAACAATAAGTTGGTTACAGGGTGTCCTGTTTGGGTGATCCCTAGCAACCAGCTGTAACTGTTTAATTTCCCTGCAGCGCCTCCAAAGGGGAGATGAAGCATTACGCAATCCCCATTGAAATCGATGGACTGTCTGTGTAATGCATGCGAGTGCCAGGTCCTTGAGAGTGAGAGACTTTCTTGCAGCTGCTCTCTGTTCTGATTTATAGAAAAGGGTCCTGAATGGGGGTACTCACCCCTCTATTCACTCATTATTCCTTAATTCCAGGTTTTCCTGTTTACCTCCTATTTACTAGAATAGCTGTCAGTTATCTGTTTACGCAACTTCTAGGCTGAGTTCACACGGGACGAATACGCTGTGTAAAAGCACACAGTATATCCGTCATGTGCGCCGCACTGAATTCCGGGCGAAAAAGCGCACCAGACCGGCGGAATGTCCGCTGCGGAAAACTGCAGCACCAGCCGACCTGCTAGCTGGTTGGCCTCCTAGGATGACGTTTCATCCCAGCAGACCGCTGCACTTGTGATTGACTGCAGCGGTGGTCACATTGAAAGAAGCTGACGTCACCCAGGCCGGCCTCCTGGGATGAAGTTTCATCCCATGTGACCGCCGCTACAGCTTGTGATTCGCTGCAGGAACGTCATCCCAGGAGGCTGCGCTGGAGGACTTCTGGGTGAGTATCAGGTTTGTTTCTTTCTGAGCTGCTACTTGTTGGGGAATTCCTGCAACAAAAAAGCAGCATTTTCATAAATACAATTGACATGCTACTGAATAAAATTCTGCACCCCAGGTCAATTTCTGAGCGTTTTTTTCCGCTCAGTATTTACGCAGCATTTGGATGAGATTTGTTCAATCTCATCCATTTTGCTGCTACCGTATTCTTCTGTGTTTTTTCCGTCCGCAATTCCGGACGGAAAAAACGCAGCAATTACGCTACGTGTAGACAAGCCCTTGACCCCGGCTCTGTACAAACTGCTCCTCATCATGGTCGAGCTAGCAGGGGTGCTGTGGTTCCTGTTGTAGTAATCTGTGTGGGTCACAGTGGTTGACGTCCACCGAACTATAATTTATTACTTATCCAGTGTATAGTTGATAGATGTTGTAAGCTGGAATAACTAGTAAAAAATAGTTATAGTTATGACAACTAAGGTTCTGCGATCATTTTTCCGTTTTTCTGTTCCATGTTAGAAACATAAAAAGGAGAAAAAAACTGAAGTGTTGGATCAGTCGCATGGCAGAAAACCAACAGCACCCAACGGAACCCATTGTCTTTAAAGGGTAACTAAACTTTCAAAAAACTTCTGACATGTCATAGTGATCACCAAAACTAAGCGGCAGAAGTGCTCGGGTGTGCGCTGAGCCACTTCACTTCTAAACGGCTTTCCTCGGAAAACCTAGCAGTTGGTCTACGCGCTCATAGACTTTCTATTGAGCCCGTACACCAACCAACCGGCTTTCCGAGAAAAGGCTCAGATTCTACTGCTCTGTTTTAGCCATGTCAGAAGTTTTTTGAAAGTTTAGTTAATCCTTTAATGTGTTTTGTGGGGGTTTCCATCATTTTGCCAGGCAAAATAGTGTTGCTTGCTGCACTATTCTGTCAGGAAATAAGGTCAAATCTACAACGGAGGCTCCTAATGGAGTCTTCGATACAGAGGTGAATAGGACCTTACATACATGTTTGCTAAGTATGCATTAGATAGGACCTATTAAAATGGTCACACATTAAATTATTACCCACTGCACCCTTACTGTGACCACATTATAACAGTCTTCTTCTATTTGACCCCATGATACCTCTTAATTTCTATTTAAAAATGTAATATCTTTGTAGGCAGCAGCTCTGGTAACATGATACCCTAGAATTCCTTGCCTAGACATCACAACGACAGGTGTGGCCACATAACATCTAGTCTACAGAAAAGGGCACAGGAGATGCCTCAGACTGTGCATTGTGCAGCAGCATGCATGTCACAGGCATTGTGCAAACTCCAACCCACTGTAGGGAGGGGCAGAGATGATGTGTTGGCAGTAGCCTTACATCTACAGGAAACTTCTAGAGAATATTTAATGACCACAGGATTATTCACAGAGCTTAGAAGATTTAGGGTTGTTACAAGTGTGATCCTAGACTTGCTTTTTAAGGGCCCAGACATATTCTTCCTGATATTTTACTACTTATAAACCTAATCGAAATAGCAGCTGTTTAAGACATAATTACAGGGGAGAATTCACATGGGAAACCAGGATTTTCACTGATTATCCCTTCAATATTGTTTAAAAAGTTTGTAAAGTTTTCACAACCCCTTTTCCCCAACATTGTAATGATCATGGGCTTCCAACGGATGGGATGCCCCGCAATCAGCTGTTATAGGGTAAGTAGTTATCTGATCCTCAATTGTATTACATGAAGTCAATTAAAATGAATAGGCTGTAAGTGTCACGATGGGTGTGTGGACACACTGGGCCATACCGCCGTAGCGGGATAGCAGCTGGCCAACAGGATACCAAGTAAATGTCTAAAGTTTGAATAAGGGTACCTGTGGCAATTCAGACAGTAGCTATGGTAGGCTCGGATGGGACCTTGGCAGCAGGCAGACACCAGGCGCGGTGTAACACAGCAGGCGTAGTATATGACACAACACGACTCCAAATCTCTATGGCACAGGAACAAGGTAGCACAGGATACAGGATACAAGTAGCAGGTACGGGAACTGGAAAACACTAATGCACCATTTGCAAAGACTAACACGGGTAAACACAACGCTCAGGCAATGAAGGAAGGGGCAGGGCCCTTCTTATAGTCCAGGGTGATCATTGGCTAATTTAACAAACTTTTCAGGTGTGCACGCTGGCCCTTTATGGCCGGGCACGGGCGTGTGCGCGCACCCTATGGGACACAGCAGAGTGAAGCGGAAGTGAGCGCTGGTGTCTCCTGAGGGCCAGCGCTCACTGATCCATAGCTGCGGCCGTCGGGGGGGGGGGGTGAGTAATCCCGACGGTCCACGGCCATGCGTGTCACAGTAAGTATAATACATGGACATCCCCGGTCCTCCAAAGGGACAGCTGTTCTTCACAGCATTATATCTATATACAACAATAGGGCAAACAGTCCTGAGGACACCTTTATTAAACGTTTTAATATTTTCTCTTTTATCAAACTCTATATAAAGATAAATGTGATGGAAACACTAATCCATTTTGATTGCAGTAGATAAATATTAGGCTAAAAATTTCGCAATGCCATTTTCTTCTGTGGAAAATATAAGTACAATCTTGGATATATTAGCTTGTTCTGCTTCCGTGACAGGAAACAACCTCCAAGAATAGGGCCAGCTGGACGTCACAATTTACCTTTCCCATGACATTGGTAAGGGTCGTGCAACTAGCTGGCCCTAGGTCTTGAGTGTCCCTTGCTGGTCTAGTGTTTGGTTCCAATGATGGGAGTGGAACCAGACATAATGGGAATATTTGTAGCTATGGTTGCTATAGGCATACACAGAGAAATGGGGATCCAGGAGCATAGTCAAGCAGGCCAGTAAATTAAGGTATATATATGTAAGGGGGTGCTTCACTACTGAAATGGGGCCCCACTGGCCTTGATGACATGGGCACCTTGAGCTTGTTCTCCAGATCCCACACTTGATATCCAAACCTATGGGGAGGCAGCCGTACTGGGTCCAGCTATAGTCCCTAGGTTATTAGGCAGTGATATTTGGGCACTGCATACTTGCTTGTACACTGTATCATTGTATTAATTGGTCACTATATGGTACAATATCAAAGGGGGGGCGGGGCATTAATAGAAGACACTGCTCAGGGTACCATCCAGGCAGAGTCAGGTATGCGGTACAGGAGGGAGTCCAAGAGCATAGTCATGTAAGCCGTGTCATA
Organism: Rhinoderma darwinii; assembly: GCF_050947455.1. Classification (NCBI taxonomy): domain Eukaryota; kingdom Metazoa; phylum Chordata; class Amphibia; order Anura; family Rhinodermatidae; genus Rhinoderma; species Rhinoderma darwinii. Next base: position 329,771,244 of record NC_134691.1, read on the forward strand.
GCAGGAAAGTTCAAGTTCCCAGGACAAAATAGAACAAACCAAACCAGTGTAAAATACACCTATAACTGGCACCTTAAATCTACCACCCTTCATTCTGATTGGCCTTCATACATGACAGCAAGTAAAGGTACAAAAATGTAATTATTAAGTTGATAGTAGGACCGGCAATTTCCACCTAGATTAAAATGTGATTTCGGCTTTTCCCTTCCTTTACCGACTTTGTAACTTTTCATACATTCTATAAAATGTCATCGAAAAATTATTTCTCACTTCATAAAACTCTTTGAAATGAGATAAGAAAGTTAAATAAAGAGCTCTGAGATCTTCAAAACTTGAGGCCGATTGACTAAATTAAGTGACTTCTCGGAAACATTAGCATAATGTATTCAGCGCTCGCTACCAATTGTATTTTTCAGAAAGGAAAAAAAGGCTGAAGAAAAGCTACTCGCAAGGAAAATGGGATGAGACAATATTTTGTATGAAATAATGACATTTGCTCACAAGCCATTAGCACTATGTGTTAGGAAGTAAGAGAGACGTAGGGTAAGGAGATGTTATTAACTAGCTCCTTTCAAAAAATTAGTTCTGGTCTTTTGGAGATGTTGAAATGTGTTAATATTGACTTATTGCCGTCCAGAATCAGCCTGCGCTCATATATGTTGTTGGTTCTGGAATATCGGCGCTGAAAAGTTTGCGGATATAGTCAAAAGTTAGAGCTTCTAGGCTGTATAGTATTATGTTGACCATCTACCTAAAGTCCATCCATGGGTGGAGAGGATGCTCCTAGACCTACTAGCAGACCAATAGAGCATGTCAATTCAGGTCTGTTGCATCTCCCGTTTTCAAAGGTTTTAAGAATTTGGGCAGGACTTATTTCTCCATAGGCTCCATTATGTTGATGAGGGGACCCAACACAATGGACATACTTTCTTCTTTCCATCATATAACGGAAAGGCATTGGCTAAACGAGCGTCATGCCCTCCTTGTTTGAGAAAGAGAAGGTGTAGTGGCATGGTCAGGACTCAAGAGCTAGAGTTAGTTTGGCCCAACTGAGTACCAGAAGATCGTCTGGTGGACTCATGCTCTAACACAATAATGAGCGCCAAAAGTTCATCAGAAGACAACCCCATTTGGAGGGGTCTTTGGAGTCAATCACTTGCCACTAGGGTCTATTTCTTGTAGGTTGATGTACAAATAACCTATTAAACCATATTGTTGGTACGTCTGATGTGTATAAAGATTGGCACGGTTTATGTAAAAATAAAAGCAGACCCTTTCTTCTAATCTCAAACAATCCCTTTAACCCTTTAAGCCGAGACTCTCACATGAGATGATCCTTTGAAAAATTATCAAAATTGGTGTTCAAATATTAGTCAAAATATCAATAAAACGGCAAACTCACAACGTTAATAAGTTATTTTTATTTTACTCTCGGAGTGATGGACTGAGTCATACTTGTAATTTTATATATATATATATATATATATATATATATATATATATATATATATATATATATGTGTATATATATATATATATATACATATAAACAATTTCAATAAAATGTTAATGGTAAATGATTTTTCACGGATCACTTAGTTCCTGTTACCTAAGAGACTTTTAATGAGTGCATTTTCTTGTAAAGGTATTGTTATTTTTAAAAAAGTAAGGACTGTCCTCCTACATGTATCTATGGAAACATTTAATGTACCAAAGTTCATCAAACTACGAGCCGTTGCCATGGTTACCTATAGGTTTACATCACCAATAGGGAACTTTGATACAAACTGCATATGAACGAATGATACTTAGCGATTCTACATGATCCATTGTAGCCATTTATAGATATATTGTTTCCATGGCTCCAGGTCTACAAGTCAGAAAGGTTTGCCGAGTTTAAGAGTATTTAGTAAAAATGTTTTGGTGACTCACACAATTTGTGCAAACAAGTTCCAACAGTTCATGAAAAATGTCAAAGTAGAATATGAGCATTAAAAACTTCCTTTACGAAAAAAAATAAATTCTCACTTGACTTGAAAGTTCAATGTTCACTACAGTATATGAACTTAATTTTACAAAGAAGTCTAAGGACTGTACTATTCCTCCAATTTCACACAGAAGATAAATTGTTGGATTCATCTAGAATCTGGCAGAGAAAAAAAATCATGGCATGAGATGTGAAGTCTAAGGCCTCATGCACACGACAGTGCAGTATTTACTGACTGAAAATACAGCACGGACAGGTCGCGGGCAGGCCGCGGACTGTCACCCGGGCCGTGCTCACATTATAAAGTATAGGAGCATGGTCCGCAAATGCAAAAAATAGGACATGTCTTATTTTTTGCGGGTAATTTCTACCCGTAAATATACGGGAAGGTGTCCGTGGCTGATAGAAATGAATGGGTTAGAACTTTATCTGCAATTACAGAGCCTTAGGCCTCATGCACACGACCGTAATTTCATCCTTTTTCTTATATTTATGGATGTGTGTCTGGGCCTTAGAAATGATCCGCAAAATATAGAACATGTCCTATTCTTGTCCGCAATTGCGTCACGAACTCGCCCATAGAAGTCTATGGGCGCTTCCGCAATTGCTGACAGCTACGGATGTGCATCCGTATTTGCGGATCCGTATTTGCGGACAGTACAAACCATTATGGTCTTGTGCATGAGGCCTAAAAGATCTGCTAGTTCTTAACTCTTAACCCCCGCAAGGAAGTATGGAGTTTCCCAGTCAGATTACCAGATTGCAGTCCCCAGAGTAGTCACCGATTGGCAGCAGGTATGTTGCCAGGAACGTATAGAGTGGAGGCAGATGTGAAGTCATGAACTAAACCAGGGGTCATTACCGGGAGAGCCGTCAGGATGGGACAAGCCAGAGAATAACGTAAGATAAAGACATAATCAGAAGACGGAACAGGAGTCAAAACCAGGAGGTCGAACAACCAGTGCCAAGTGTCAAATCTAGAGAACCGGAGATGAAAAAGGAATTTAGAGACAAGGTCAGGGTCGAAGTCAGGATAAAAAATACAAGTAGCTGAGAAGAAAGTACATTTTCACAGGCAAGGTCTAGCAGCCAGATCCTCTATTTTAAGATGCTGCTCCAAGTCGTCATCAGAGCGGACTAGTCACTATGGAGATGTGACGCAGCCCGCAGCTGAGTTCAAAGTGCTGGCGGCCAAAAAACAGGAGCATACATTTAGGAATACAGTGGCATAAGTGACCCATAGTTTCCCATGTTAAAAAAACATATATCACTCAGTATAATTTTTTTGCTAAATACCTTTGTATGGAAAGCAGCAAACAAAATATTGTTTCGTTTATATCACATGGGAGAAGACTAAATATCTGCATTTGATAATGCTTTTCTAAACATTTCATTTGGAAACTTCTGCATTTGTAGTTTTACTTTTTATTGATTTAAAATGCCAGAAAAATAAACCTTTACAGAGTTAGGGTTTATTCAAACGTTGTGGTCATGAGTCGCTTTTGGTGGCAATTTTCCAAAATTGAGATAAAACTGCTACAGTAGCATGGCAGTATAGCTGAGGAGACGCATTCTTGTCAGGGAAGGAGCAGAGCCCCTGCAGTAACATGGCAGTATAGCGGAGAAGACACCTTCTTCTCAGCTTGTCAGGGAAGGAGCAGAGCCTCTGCAGTAACATGGCAGTATAGCTGAGGATATGCCTTCTTGTCAGGGAAGGAGCAGAGCCCCTGCAGTAACATGGCAGTATAGCAGAGGAGACACCTTATTATCAGCTTGTCAGAGAAGGAGCAGAGTCCCTGCAGTAACATGGCAGTATAGCAGAGGAGACACCTTCTTCTCAGCTTGTCAGGGAAGTAGCAGAGTCTCTGCAGTAACATGGCAGTATAGCAGAGGAGACGCCTACTTCTCAGCTTGTCAGGGAAGGAGCAGAGCCGCTGCAGTAACATGGCAGTTTAGCTGAGGAGACGCCTTCTTGCTGCTTGTCAGGGAAGGAGCAGAGTCTCTGCAGTAACATGGCAGTATAGCAGAAGAGATACCTTCTTCTCAGCTTGTCGGAAGGAGCAGAGCCTCTGCAGTAACATGGCAGTTTAGCTGAGGAGACGCCTTCTTGCTGCTTGTCAGGGAAGGAGCAGAGACTCTGCAGTGACATGGCAGTATAGCAGAAGAGATACCTTCTTCTCAGCTTGTCGGAAGGAGCAGAGCCTCTGCAGTAACATGGCAGTATAGCCGAGGAGACGCCTTCTTGCTGCTTGTCAGGGAAGGAGCAGAGCCTCTGCAGTAACATGGCAGTAAAGCAGAGGAGACGCCTTCTTATCAGCTTGTCAGGGATGGAGCAGAGTCTCTGCAGTAACATGGCAGTGTAGTGGAGGAGACTCCTTCTTCTAAACATGTCAGTCAAGGAGAATTTCTATTGCAACATGGCAGTTTAGCTGAGGAGACTCCGTCTCCATGGTAAGTAAGGAGGGACGATATTATCAGCTGCCAGTGGGGAAAATAGACTTACTCTGCTCAGAGACCCTTCCCGAGCAGCACAGATTAGTAACAGCACCAAGGGGGACACAGGGAAGCAAAACATGATGGAAAGCTAATTTTTTTTTATGCTAGAAATCCTGCAAATTACTTTAAAACAGCATATAACAGCATTTCAGGACTTTTAGTATGAAAATGAATCATGGGATTTAATGGTCTATTCTGTTCCCAACACAAAAAGTTAAGGACCAGCACACCAAGAGCTGCCTCCAAAAGGGTTTTTAAGCATGGACCGATGTCTTACAGACAGCAATTGCTGAAGCCCACCGTTGTGTCATTTGGCATAATTTATTGTGATGTTCTAATGAGTTATCGCTGCTTCTTCATCACTACATTAACATAAAGGGGTTTGCAGGACTCTACATTGATGACGTTTACTTAAGATGTGTGATGAGTGGGGATCCCATCTGAACCATTCTGGACTGAGCTGTAATACCAGGCACAACCACATGTGCAAATGTGCCAATGTGTTCGGAAAAATAATGACGGTGCCATGTCATTCTGACAAGTGTAGCGTCTTCTACAATTTGGTGAATGGTGGAGGTCTAAAGATCTGTAGCCCAACCAATCACGCATTCAACTCTGCTAAATTTGTAGTTATAGTGGACTTATCTGGGGATGGCTGTGTAAAGTTTTATCTTAATAAATTGCATTCTGAAGGTCTGACTTTCAATGATTTGGTGGCTCTCAATATCTGTTGTCGAGTTAGTATGGAGAATTTTCTTATTATTCCGTTAGCGAAAGTGTAAAAAAAAGAATCTAATATAATAAAACTTTTTTAATATGTAAAAATGTGAATATTTGAGGCTATCATTCCTCTCAGTGTGCAGATAGGAGATGTTTATTGTGAAATGAAATTACAGTCAAAGTTATGCATTGACTCATGATTGAAAAGCTCTCCGGTCCTTTCATAAAATATCCAGGTGTGTTCTCCAGCCTATCAGGCACAAAAAAACTTTTGTGTATTGACGAGATTACATTTTGTCAGTTTCTGGAAGAATAGTAAGTTCCAGATTTTTCGCATTCGATTTTATGTCATTCATAAGGCAATACATTCTCTTCTGCATGCAAAATGGATAAACAAAAATGTTCCCAATTATTTCCAAACTTAATCTATTGGCACAAAGCACTGTCATAGTACGGCACCGGCGGGAGTACGTTCCGGACATTGAATGGGCAAAGTTTATATCAGGAGCGGAAGTGCGGCTGCCACTCTATTAGCGGAGAACAGGAAAACCTCTGCTCTCCGGAATTTTACCCATTCTATGCCACAGTCAATTCTGAAAACAGTGTTGAAGAGGTGCATAAAAGGGGGCAGTGCCCATTTGTGAGCGTTACAGAGATTCCATTGAAGGACTCAAGGCCTGTCTTTTAGTACAGCCAGTTGGTAGGGCATACTTATGTTAGCAACTGCCAGTGTATTTGACATACACAATGTAATATTCTAGCATACAAGTGTATACTAGCATATAAAAAGATTAACAAAAACATCCCTTTATGACATAAAAAAATATATATACGGTCCTGGGCAAAAGTTTTGAGACTGACACAAATTTTGGTTTTCACAAAGTTTGCTGCTTCAGTTTTTATAGTAGCAATTTGCATTAACTCTAGATTGTTATGAAGATTGATCAGATGAACTGCAATTATTTGCACAGTCATTCCTTGCCATGAAAATGAACTTAATTATAAAAAACCCAAATGACCTGCTAACATAATTTCAGTAAGCTTCTCGTTAGCTCGGGAGAAAGTGTTAATGAGGACAAGGCAGCCGATATCACTTGCTGACTGAATTATAAGAGCAAACTGTTTGCTTTAAAAGGGGGATGGTGCTTGAAATCATGGTCTTCTTCTGTTAACCATGGCTACCTCCAAGGAAACACGTGAAGTCATCCTTGCTTTGCATAAGAAGGGCTTTACAGGCAAAGACATTTCAGCTTGTAAGATTGCCACTAATTCAACCATTTATCGGATCATCAAGAACTTCAAAGAGAGAGGTTCAATTGCTATGAAGAAGGGTCCAGGGCGCCAAAGAAAGTCCAGCAAGTGCCAGGACCGTCTTCTAAAGAGGATTTAGCTATGGGATTGGTTCAACACCAGTGCAGAGGTTGCTCAGGAATGGCAGCAGACAGGTGTCAGTGCATCTGCACGCACAGTAAGGCGAAGGCTTTTGGAGGCCGGCCTGGTGTCAAGAAGGGCAGAAAATAAGCCACATCTCTCCAAGAAAAACATCAAGGACAGACTGACATTCTGCAGGAAATACAGGGCTTGGACTGGGGTATAGGTATTTTCTCTGATGAAACCCCCTTCAGACTGTTCAGGACATCTGGCAGAATAATTGTCAGGAAAAGAAATAGGGAACGCTACCATGAGTCCTGTGTCATGCCAACAGTAAAGCATCCTAAGACCCTTCATGTGTGGGGTTGCTTTTAATCTAAGGGAGTGGGCTGACTCACAATTATACCTAAGAACATTTCCATGAATAAAGAACGGTATCTAAACATCCTCCAAGAGCAACTTCTCCCAACCATCCAGGAGCAATTTTGGTGATGAACAATGTTTTATCCAGCATGATTGACTCATGTCATAAGGCAAAAGTGTCTATGAGACTCACATTCTGAGTCTCATAGACTTACATAGAGAAACTGTCTTCCGTTCCACACATAAGACGCTGTGTGAATCGGCGAGTCAGATTAGGGATCACGTGACTGCACGGGAGAGCCGAACGGAGCCTTTGTTTTGAAAACTAGACGCTCTGTTAGCAAATAAATAACATATACATGTACAATATGGCCATTATAAATGGGCAAAGCAATAAAAATTTTCATGGGAGTGCTTCTTTAAAGCATTTTAGAAAGTCCAGAGGATTCAATCAATAAACTGGAGCAGAGAGCATTTAAATTTAATATCTCTATCTCTCTGGAGGAACCAAAATGTTCACGCATTACATAGAAAGTCCATTGGTTTTAATTGGAACAATGTAATACTTTATTTCCCCTGCGGTAGTGCTGCAGAGGAATTGAACACTTGCTGCTGGCTTCTCCTACAGATTATAGCTGATAGCTGGCGGTCCCAGAAGGTACTATGTTATCAGCTTTATTGGAGGGATTCTATTAACAAAAAAAGGAGTCACCCCTTGAATTACAATATTTGGGTGCCACAGCAACACACCATTAGATGGCATTACAGGGTCCCACACTACTAGGCATTTTAGCCAATTACATGAGAAATATAGATTTTTTGACTGGCTAAAAAGTTGCATCTGAGTATAAAAGGGATGCAAAAAGAACTTAGAAATAATTTGGAATATTAATCAATAAATATTTAGTTAAATGATTAAATCATTTTCACTTTTTTCTTTTTACATAAATCAGTAGTACATGTGAATTCATAAAACGTTGTCATATTTCTTATTAGGGGCAAGTCACGTTTTCCTCACTTTCCAGCAGTATTCAGTTCCCTTTTTCCAGCCGGCAGACTCTCCCTACATGTTCAGAAACCTCATTAGTCTAAAAAAAGAAAAAAGTGCCGATCCGCTAGGCAAGTATAGAGAGAGAAAATGTACGCTTACAGAAACCAGCGGAGGGATGGAAAGAGACCCGAAATCTGGTGATCAGATGCAACATTTCTGTCTGCACTACATTTAATATACATCTAATATACATTGTGATTTCTTCTTTTGGGTGCTCGTTATGTATTACACTCTGGTTTAGTCTTTTTTGAACATATGTAATGTCATATGTCACTGAAAAAGACCATCTGGATGCAGCTTCACTGTTCACTCTCTATTTCCTTCGATCTGTTCTTCACATTAATTGATTTGTTTTTCTCATTTTTGTTTTATTTTATTATAATAGTTATAGTCAGAAAAGTCCCTTGCATTATTCCGATTATTGTACCTATATATCGGTTTAGCATACACATCTGTTTGCTGTTTCTATTCTTGGAATTGCGGTTTACCCCGTTCTGCACCGGTATTGATGCATAAGTAAAAAAATAAAAATATAATAATACAAAAATGACCACATATCCACCCCTTTCACTGGGGCATAGCAGCTCAGTATTGCCATGGCAGACAGATAAGGCTTCTTAAGGATTTCAGTCACGTCTTAATGGTCAGTGGATGTGCTGGCGAGCAGCCAGGGGTGTACCATGCCTCCCTGCTGCCTGAGGTGAACACTAAAATGAACTTCCAAAGAGCAGGTGTAGAAAATATCGACGGGTAAAAATTAAAAAATATATATAATTGTTATGTTTACAGTCCTGGAAATCTGTTCTATACAAGAGTATAGAGTTTATGAAAATCCATTGCAGTTCAATGCGTAAATTCTATGGAAAAATCCTCTGACGCTCACAGGGACAGTCAAGGACAGGAGAACTCTTGCTCACAGTCATACGGACAGTCAGGTAGAGGTGTATGCTCAAAATCGCTAAAAAAGGCAATACTTACTGATACAAGGGCAGGTTCAAACACCAGTTCCCAGCAGAATCTGTGGCCGTAAGTGTTTAATTTCCCTGCAGCGCCACCACAGGAGAAATTAAGCATTACCTAATCCCTATTGAAATCAATGGGCTATCAATGTAATGCACTGATAAGCTGAGTCCTCCAGAGCGAGAGACACTCTTTGTAGCCACTCTGCACTCTGATCTATTAAGATCAGTTGATCATAAGTTATTAGTTCATAGTTTGGCCAAAATACTTGAACTTGCCGTCCACAGAAAGGGTCTTCATTGTCTTAGGAGTTCCTACAGTAATATTGAAGACAAATACACTCATAATGGATCAACTCATTACATTTTGACCTCATTTTCAGAGAACTTGGACATAGAATGTGAGTAAATATAATCTTATCTCGACAACTCCATTTTGAAATGAAGCAAGCTTGGTGTTCAGCTGAATGCCACGAGCCCTGCTTCCGAAATCCCCATTGATGACGGCTGAAGTTGCGCCCAGTCACAAATTTCCCCTGCGGTGGCATGTAGTGTTACATTCCCAACCATTTAAACGAATGGTCGTCCATGTTATGCATGGATTGGTTGGATCCAACAGAGCGAGAGCCCACTATCATGTCTATATGCCTGAATAGGTCAACCCCTTTAACTAAGAGAAAGCGGTTTAAAGGGGTTATGCGGGGACCAAAAATTATTAACAGTATACATACTGTAGTATGTGAGTGCACTCGCTAATATACATTCCGATCCCCTGTCGCGCTGATTCTGGGATTTTCATAGACTTTTATAGCGCTGCCGGGGGACCGGAAGTCTAGTTGTACAGTCTACTTTGATGACGATATGACTCTTCGTCACGTGACCAACCCCGCTGTACTCTATGTAATCGCTGTACTACTTCTTGTGCATAGAGTACAGCGGGGCCGGTCATATGCCGAAGAGTCGTATCAAGAGTCGCATCTGTGCAACTAGACCTCCGGTCTCCCGGCAGCGCTATAAAAATCTATGAAAATCTCAAAATCAGCGCGACGGGGGACCGGAATATATATTAGTGAGTGTATCACATACTGCAGGGACTACACTGATAATAATTTTTGGTCCCCACATAACCCCTTAATGATGGATTCACAATTCTAATTAGAAGGAACCTACCACATAAGAGTATTTGATGTAAGTATTGATGACGGGTGGACATACATTCAAGATCATAATCGCAAATTCGTAACCAATGTCAGAAGCAGCAGAAAGACGTTGATATACAGTCTGTACAATGTGGTGTGCATGTCCCAGCAGCTTCCAGGCTCATCTGATATTTTCTTTCACATCAGATGGCACATATGTAGTCACTGACCTTGCCACTAGTACGAGGATAATCTTTCATGTCAGATCAGCTGCCCAGGGACAGTTCTAAGAACTTCAGCAATGATAAGTCTTAAATATCATTCAGCAGATATTGTGTTCTCCGCAGTTCAGATAAATGATAAAAATTATTCTGATTTAGCGTTTCAAATTTTGAAATATACTCAGAATTTTTTCTACTATTAGAACAGCGTCTATTCATGAAATCGATGAGAGAGGGATGCCGCCCCAAACCCAATATTAGCATTACTGGGTATACTGTAAGTGTTATTCTTCTGCCCCGTCTCATTGCTGTTATCTGTTCTCAACATGATCCATTGCCTATTTTCCCTTAAAGGGTAATACATTTTCAAAAAACTTCTGACATGTCACTATGGTTTTGATTGGTGGGGGTCCGATCACTGAGAACTCCACCGATCGCTAGAAGGAAGCGGCAGAAGCGCTCGGGTGAGCGCTGTGCCGCTTCATTTCTGCTCAGCTTTTCTCGGAATACCGATGTAGCGGTGTACGGGCTCATAGACTTTCTATTGAGTCTCTACATGTTACATGGAGAAAAGCCGATCAGAAACCAAGCGGTTCAGCACTCAGCTGACCGCTTCTGCCGCTTCGTTCTAGCGATCAATGGGGGTCGCAGTGCTCGGACCCCCCTCCCGATCATAACTTCTGACATGTCACTATGACATGTCAGAAGTTTTCTGAAAGTTTAGTTAACCTTTAACCCAGGAGCAGGCGGGCCATAAACGCAAACTGCAGTCGCACGGGCCAGTCGGTTAGGGGGCCCATTGTCACCTTAAAAGATACTACCTACTGTCTGTTAGATTGCATATCGGGGGCTGAGCGAATGAATTTCCAAGCTCACAATTACTGGGGTATTCTATGATGAGTTATTTGAGAACAAGGGTCCCTCTGTTATGCCTCCTGGAAATGGATGAATAAGGCCTAGCCTGCATGGAGGCAATTTTTTGAATGCAACTAATTAATTTTAAATATAGGGTCACAGCTGCAGTACTAACCAATACATTGAGTTGCATGCAATCTTGTGGACTGCAGCTGACACTCACTAGTTTAAATCAATCAGTAGTACTACAAAAAGTCTAGGCGTAGTCCGGACCTTATTGACAATTCGGTGTTACCATTCCTTTTATCAATAGGTTGTGCCCCTGCAGAGTCTGATACTATCAGCAATGATTGGACACTGTCAGTCTGCGAGGACACAGCCCTTCGACAAGGGGAATGGTAACGCTGGTTGTCAATTCATTCATTTATTTCCAGGAGGAAAAACAGAGGAACAACATAATGAGGAGTTATACGAAAATATGTTCCAGAATTGTTATTTCATCGGTAATACAAGTATTTACTAAAACAGAGATGTCAGGAGAGGGGATAAGTCCTGTTTAATTTTTCTTGTGTGGTCTGTAACGCGATAATACTCTTTACACTGAGGGTAGGACTGGTGCCTATCACTATATGGTCACTGTATGGCGCTATTATTGGTTCTTGTCCTGATTCAAAAAGTGACACCTGTCCTTGACTAAATTATTAGGTGTTGGTAAGTTCCACTTTTATTTTCCTTCTTGTTCATGGTGTGATTTACATATTTAATGAAGTAGCGAGGAGTGTCAGGCTACATGCACACGTTGCGTAGTTTGGTGTGGAAAATATGCCCTAAAACTGAAGCAATACGAGGAAATTCACTGGTAAAAACCACACCGGATCGTGCGTTTTTTTATGCATTTTTCTGTGCGGTTTTGATGCGTTTTTTCGGTGCATTTTCATGCTGCGGGCTTTGGTGCGATTTTCCTCAGCACTAGGCAGATAAAATTCGCAAGATCAATTGACATGCTGCGGATTCTAAAAAACGCACCTCAGGTCAATTTCTGACCCAAAAAATACCGCAGCGCGTACATGGGATTTCCTGGAATCTCGTTGACTATGCTGGAACTGTATTACGCTCCGGATTTTCTGCACGCAAATCTGCACGTAACACGCATTGTGTGCATTGAGCCTCACGAGAGAAAGCAAACCTCACCATGACGTTTCCGCCCCCCTAGAAACCCTGTTTCCACCTGCATTTCCGCCCTTCCTTGTTTCCCACCTTGAATTTTATTCCCTAGTTAATCCCTACATTTGATCTAATTTCCTACCTGTCTATGCTCCCGCCAATCCTTCTTCTGTTCCCTCCATGCTATTACTTTCTTACTCCTTTCTGCCCTTCCTTACCACCCTGAATATATGTCCTCCCTTTTTCCGCACCGTGACTTTCTTCTGCTTCTTCCCTGTCCTTTCTCTGTCGCTGTTCACATTATAAGTACAGCTACATCACTGACTCCGATTGATTCCCCCCCCCCCCATAGAGTTAATGCAGAGAAGACAACAGTGCCTGCCACCGCTGTAAAGGAGTCATATTGTGAGGGAGACGTTTCTTTTTCTTTGTTCTTGAATTCCGAATTATGGTAAACCTCACAGAACAGCGTGGAGTCGCACTGATTATATCTTCACAAAGCTCAAGTTTTTCTGTTTTTTAAGCGTAAAATTAACCTTAAATGCATCAAAGAATCTCAGGAATGGAACATTTAATGGTGTGGACAAATTATAACACACACAACAGGAAAGCTTTGTCGTCTGCCTCAAAGACATGTATTAATATTTAATAAAAAAAAACGGGTTACTCTTTAACAGGTTTTGTGAATCATTTTCTGGTACAATGAATTTATGGAAAAGATTTAAAAGCTATGAAAACCTTTGAAAGTGATTTTTTTTAAATAAGAAGGTCAGTCAGTGGGTTTTGTGCAACTTTATAATTAGTTTTTATTAAAAATTATTCTTACTTTTTGAGATACAGCTGCTTTGTATTCTGTATATAGAGCAGCTGTATCGTGCGCTGAGACCCGAATCCGTCAGGTCAGCGGGACTGACGGGTTCAGTGTCAGCGGATTCTGCGATACGCAGGATCAAGCTGTTACCCATCACATCTAAGTTCATAACTTAGATATGATCAATAACAGGTGGATCCTGTGTGTCAGAGACATGCAGGACCCGCTGACACTGAACCCGTCAGTCTGCTAAGCTACAGCTGCTCAGTATAAAGAATACAAAACAGCTGTATCTCAAAAAGTAAAAGTAATTTTTAATAAAAAACAATTATAAAGTTGCACAAAACAAACTGACTAACCTTTTTATTAAAAAAATAAAAATCGCTTTCAAAGTTTTACATACCCTTTAATAGCATGACCCAATGTGACCTCTGGATGTCTAGTCATGGGAGGACATGAAGCAGTTTATCCTACCATTAAAGGGGGCAGTGTCGGACTTGGTGGCCTAAGGTCCACCAGTACAATTGATTCTTGTGGCCCAACCAGGACCAGTTTCAGACAAAAAGTATGGCCCTGGGCAAAATGAAATGGTCCCACTTTGGAATGGGCCGAATTGTGATGGCTAGACGACAGTGGTCAGAGCGTCTCCAAAACAGACGGTCTTATGGGGTGTTTCTGGTATGCTGCAGCGGTTAGTACAAGTGCGTATCAGGATTGAAATTTAGGGGAGGCAGAAAAACAGTAATGCGCCTCGGCTGAATTACACTTTATTTAGTGATGCCTCTCACCACTCCCTTAAATATGTAAACCCCCACACAAGAAGAACGATAAAAGTGGAACATAGAGACACCTAATCACACAGTCAAAGACAGGCGTCACATTTCAGTCAGGCACAACAGTACACTACCTCTATACAAGAACCAATATAACCAATAATACCACCAATACACTATCATCATGGTCCGCAGGGATTCCAGGACTGAACTAGCCTGGAGGGCTTCCCTTTGAATTGATGGAGTTATCTTCTCCTCTGTATTACATACAGTAACTTGGGTTGTGGGCACCTCAACCCACATGATACATTGGTTTTATTTGCCGTTGTACATTGTTGATAATCTTGAATCAGTAGGACTTATTACATCCAGCTCTGTTGCATTATGTCTTACAAGTATTGATCTTGTTTTTTTTACTTTATTTTTTACCACTAGTTTTGTTCCCTGAAAAACCTGTATATTTTTAGGGGAAACGCGCTGGAACGCAGTCTATAATTTTAAAGGGTTTTCCACGTACTGACAACTGATGACCTATCCACCGGATAGGTCATCAGTATATGATTGGTGCGGATCCGACACACGGACCACGCGCCGATCAGCTGATGCGACAGCCTCCAGGCATCGGACAATATTGTCGGAAGCAGATGGTTCCGGTCACAGAATAGCGGCCAAGTGAATAGGAGCAGAGCCGCAAATTCTGCAGAACGGTCGCTACGCAATGGTCGGAGCCATCTGCTTCCGGCTCCAACTACTGCATACTGTTCAAAACATCCTTTGCCCGGAGGCAACCGGATCAGATGCCGGACCCGCACCGATCATATACTGATGAACTATTCGTGGATAGGTCATCAGTTGTCAGAACGTAGAAAACCCCTCTAAGTCAATCAGAGCCACCTCTCTAGACATACTGATTTTTTCATCATTCACAACCTCGTCTGATGTTTGTGGTATGTTTTTGTATGAGTATATCTTTTTGTTGGGTATCATTTCTTTCTTAATGCCTACCCATTGTTGTGCACAGTTTGACGTTTTTGCACATTTTTGATTTTTCTATTTGTGCATTTAACCTATTTCCCACCTGATGTTCACTATTAAGAATCGGCTAGGCCACTAATAGGGTATCTAGGGTACAAGTTGGAGTCGTCCGTTGAGTAGGGGCTTTACTCCGACTAGGAAGGGTGACCCGATAGTGTATACCAGGGTCAATTGTTTTTCTTGTTCTCTCAACTTAATGAACAAAAGAAAAAAAAACTCTCCCCTCACCCTTATTATTTTTTGCATCATTATTTGGAGGGCTAAAGCCGCTATATTTGTTTGGTTCTGTGAACGTGGACAATAATACCGGCATACAGCTGCCAAGACATGTTTTGGACCTCTCTTCTGCAGTCATATTTAGCCTTTCTGACAACACAGATAGACCCCAGACCAGACCCCCTAAATAAATTCAAACCCCGACCACACCGCATAAATAATTAGACCCCAGGTCAGGAGGCTAAATTCAGGCCACAGACCCCCTTAAATATTCAAACCCCAGACCAGACTCCTAAATTTATCAAATCTCAGACCAGACCCTTACATTGTTTAGACCACAGACCAGACCCCCTAAATTAATCACACAAGGCCAGACCCCCTAAATTAATCAGACCTTAAACCAGACGCCTACATTTATCAGACCCCAGATTAGACCCCCTAAATTAATTAGTCCCCAGACCAAGCAGCTAAATTCAGCTTACAGACCCCTCAAATTATTAAACCCCAAACTAGACCCCTAAATTTATCAGCCATCAGACCAGACCCCAAAATTAATCAGACACCTGAACATACCTCCTAAATTATTTAGACTCCTGATCAGACCTCTAAATTAATAAGACCCCAAATTCCCTAAATAAATCAGACCCCCCTACATATTTTAGACCCCCTGATCAGACCCTCTGAATTAATAAGACCCCAGACCAGACCTCTAAAGTGATCAGACCACTAAATAAATCAGTCTCCAGACCGGACTTCTAAACTAATCAGACACCAGATCAAAACCCCTAAATTAATCAAACTCCAGACTATAAAAAAATAATAATATTCAGACCCCAGATCAGACACTTTCTTACACTCTTTCTATTCAGTTGCAGTGGACATTTTTTCAAAAGTAACAACAGGAAGTGCAGCCATATTGGTTCTCATTTTTGTATTATCCTCTCGGGAAAAAAGAAAGTACCTGCACTTTTCTTGACTAAAAATAACTGATAGTAGCATATTTCTTGGCATTTTCTTTTACTTCTTGGAGGTGATCTACCCTTAAGGTTCCCCCAAAGATAAACCAATCACATTTTATGGCTGGGCAATAAAGAAAGTTCTGTTCAGCACTCACGTCTTAATGCAAAAATGTGAATTTTTTAAGCCGGTCGTGCAAAGTTTCGGCCCATCTTTGCCTTTCTAACAAGCTTGAGAAGGGCTGTTTGCGGAAAAGTTGCACGACCAGATCAAAAAGTTGACTTTTTTTGCATTAAGACGTGAGTGCTGTCCAGAACTTTCTTTATTGCTATATAAAAGCCAGTTGGACGGAGCCCTTCTTGGACTTGACCCGGGCAGTACCATTACCATGGCTCTGGGTGCTGTCCACTCTCTTTTTTTGTATTCTAATGTTCAGCTTTGAGAACCAGTCAGCTCATCCTCATTTCCAATCAACTTCATATATTTTTCTATGACCATTCAATAATACAGAACATTTTATTTTCCAAAACCAATATGACAAATCTAAAATCACATCTAGTCACTCTTAAAAAAAACAAAAACATTCACTTGGAAGAAATGTATTACTATAGACTCAAATATTAGGCCCCATGCACACGACAGTATTTTTCATCAGTAATTACGGACCCATTCATTTCTATTGGCCACGGACACCTTTCAGTATTTTTACTGATCGGTGATCGTGCTGAAAACATTATATAACCTGTCCTATTCTTGTCAGAGTCCTCATGCACACGACAGTATATTCATCTATCCCGAAATACTGTCCGTAAATACGGATCCATATGAGAGCTTCCGTAAATACGGACGGCTACTGATGTGCATACGTAAACCGTCCGTACTTACGGAAGCATTGCTAGGCAACATGTTGATGACATCATTTGCAACCTCTCTCTTTTTTTTACGGATCCGTATAAACGGATGGAATACGGATCTGTATTTGCGGACAGCATTTCGGGATAGATGAAAATACTGTCGTGTGCATGAGGCCTGAATGCCATTACGGCTCATTATTGGCCATAAGGGCTAAAAAAAAAATCATGATTGTGGCCACTTTTGACTCATAATCCCTCATAGATCAGACAAAATCCACCACATCCCAAATTTAGATGTAAGTTTTTGTATTCCTTTTTTTTTAATTTACAATGCAGCTGCAAAATCAGTGTTTTTAACCCATTTGCACACATTTTACATTAGCCATAATGCTAGAAACATACAACGACTTACAAATCACAAATTCGTGAAACCGGTAGATTGAAATATGCATGAAATGGCACCTAGAAAATAATGATATATTGCACCTGCCTTGACTATGAATTATGGATTTTCTATGAATCATAAAAAGTATCAAGAACACCTACAGGAATTAATCAAATAAAAGTGACGGTATGAAAAATTGGAAAATGATAGAATACAAATAAACAATGGATATGTTATATAAAAAACAGAAAATAAAAAATATGTGCCCCCTGAAAATGGACAAAACATATTTTATTTGATTATAGTATTATAAATATAGGTATATGGATATTGTTCTCATTATACGCACCTCCAGTCATAAAGGGGCTCCTGTAGTTTATGATATTTTAAAAGGATATGTCATAAAAAACTGATTGAGAGGGTTTGTATGGAGTCACTGAGCACCAATGGGAAGCACATAAGGTCAGTCCACTAGGTGGCGACAAACTACGGTAGAGAATACACATAGGGGCAGATTTACTAAGTCTGGCATTACATTTTTTAGACTTAGCTTAAAGGGGTTGTCCAGGCAGGGGGAGGTTTTTCATACTAATGACCTATCCATAGGATAGATCATCAGTATATGATCGATGGGGTCTGACATGCGGACCCCCATTTAAGTGAATAGGAACAGAATTTCAGTTTTGTAGCACGTCCGCTATGCAGTGTACTGAGCCTTCTGCTTCCAGCACAAACCCTGCATCTGGTGCCCAAAGACAGCCGTAACGTCTGATCGGTGCGGGGTCCGGGTGTCGGACCCCCACTGATCATATACCAATGACTTATCCTGTGCATAGGTCATCGGTATGAAAAACCACCCCAGGCCCAGACAACCCATTCAACGCCCCCATAAGTAAGATGCGACAATTTTTTTTAAAGTGGTGTGAACAGCGGAAATGGATTCTAACTTCCAATTTTTATGCCATTACTGACTTTTTTTACGCCTGAAGACTGGCGTAGAAATGTAATTAATTCTGCTCATAGACTTTAATGGCAAAAAGTGTCTGGCGGCAATTTATTAAGACTGGCATTTCATATGCCAGTCTTAATAGCACAAAAAATTGGAGTAAAGTGCGAAAGCCTCTTTATAAATGTGTCGCATCTTTTGGCGGGCCGTGTGCCAGATATGTGGTACAATGACCGCGGCCATGAGCCATACATTCCCCCCGCACCACCCATAAAATAAAATTAAAAAAACATGCCCCCCCACGCCCCCCGGGTCCCTTCATCATTCTAACGTGGCTCATACAAGGTCATGACACCGAGCAGCGCCAGGGCCTTATATATGTTGTCTAAGGCCCCATGCACACGACCGTGCCCGCAATCACAGCCCGTGATTGCGGGCACGGCTGGCCGCCGACTGGCACCCACATTTTCGTGCCATGCCACATAGTATGGGAGCACGGCCCTCAAAATGCAAAAGAACGGACATGTTCCATAATTTTCGGAAAATTTCTACGGCACGGACACCCATCCATAGCGCTACGGAAAAGGTGTCCGCGTTCAATGAAAGTGAATTGGTCCATTTTTGCGGACCACAATGGCGGTCCTCAAAAACGGAGGTTTGTTACGGTCGTGTGCATGGGGCCTGAGCTGCGCTGGAGTGATGAGGGGAACCGGAGGGCAGGAGAAAAGCGGTGACGTGAGCATAATTTTTTTATTTAGCTGTCCATTATGTAGGGTGCAGGGTGGAGGGCAGGGGGGCAACATAGGGTCCCAAATGTCTAATTTTTATAGGCACCGTATTTAGAAAAAGAAATGAGAATCTTAGTTTCGCATTATGTAGGACTGTGATAGTTTGGCCGAGCTCATGAGAGAACCCTCAACTCTGATCTTCTATTTTTATGGTCATTTTTTGCTATCTTATATATCACCAGTTCTCCACAAATGTTAATTAGGGTGAAATCTTTTTAGATTAGATAAATTAAATGAATCAGACGGCAGTAATGAGTTTATATCAGGAGATTTGTTTTATGGAAGGCAAATTATCTTTTTCTTTCCTTACTTAATATCGTCTGGCCCACAAGAGACGAGGAGTAATGATTCTATACTTAATTGAGATTTAATGAATACAAAATTATTTAAATATAGAAATTGTAGTGCAAACAATATTTACTTGAAGCTAATTCAACTTGACCCTATGTTCATGTCATCTACTCTGGAGAAGATTTATAGCATTGTCGCTTTTACTGGTAATGGGATCTACCGTTATGTTCTATGAAGCAGTGCTGTAAAAAATTATTTGACCCCTTCCAGATATCTGTTATTACTCCAAATTGATCACGCTGAATGGTTTCATATCATTAAACATATGTAATATAAGACAATGAGAACCGGAGTAACCAAACTATTTTATTTTACAGGACGTTTGGAAACGCAGATATTTTCCATATACTTAGTCCTGAAAAAACTCTTTTCACATTGCGGCCTGCTCCCTGCCCCTGCAGGTCATCCAGGCAGTACAAACCATAAGTAAACCACCCCGATAATTAGTCATTTTTTTTTTAGAATGGTGGGCCCCTTACCTACAGGGCCCTTTAAGTACGGGCTTCACACAGGGGCAGATCCAAGATTGACATATAGGAGGGGTGGAAATAAGCTTATTTGACTCTCCTTTAAACATGTAAGCCACACAAAAATAAGCGTATGCTCAAAACTTTACAAAGACCAAAATAACCAATAATACCGCCATACAGTGACTATATAGTGGTCAGATACCAGTTCTAAACTGGCAGTATACAGAGTATTATCATACTGCAGACTATATAAGAGAATATAGCACTGATTAGACACAGGCAGCATAAACATCAGTTACATCCAGTGACTCACAGGTGACGTCTTCTCTGATGGGAGTCATTCACTTTCCTTTTTTTTTCATCCGTCCCATACTGCCATGACAACTTCTCCTGACGACTGCATAGTTTGCTGTCCGGACATCTTTGGCCCTCTTGCTTCTATAGCCCATCCCCACCCTCTATAGCAGCACAAATTCAGACCCCTGACCAGACACCAAAATACATTCAGACACCAAACCCCTAGATAAATTCAGACCTCAAGCCGGACCTTTAAATTCAGACCCCAGAGCAGAACCCTACATTACTTCAGACCTCAAACCGGACTCTTACATTACTTTTGACCCCAGACCTCTGAATTTCTTCTGACACCAGACCCCTAAATGAATACATACCCCAGACCAGACCCCTAAATTAATTTAAACCCCAGACCAGATCCGTAAATGAGTTCAGACAGCCAGACCTCCAAATCAATTTCAAATCCCTGGCAGAACCTAACTTACTTTAGAACCTCTACCAGACCCCTACAATACTTGGGATCCCAGACCAGACCCCTAAATAAAATGTAACCCCTAGACCAGACCCCAAATAAAATTTCAGGCTGCACATACAATAAGTTTGCCCCTGGTATAAAGTCTTATTTGAAACCAAACCCATACTTGTCCACATTCCCATAAAATAAAAGCAATTTATCACCGGTTATAAATACAACCCCGCAGATACAATATGTATCCCATGCAAGTAGCTTGTCAGAGCCTTTCAATGGATGTAATCGCATTTCGACCTTCCCTAATGAAATTTGCCCATCGTGTGTAAGTATGCATCTAGACAAAGAGGATTTATCTAATTACACGGCCGTACAACAATACGCCTGGAATGGAAGGGAGACGTTTTGCTCCATTCAAAACACCATTATTGTATTTCCAATAAACATAAATAGAAGGGTAATCTGTTTTATTGAACGGGCCGGACTCGTTCCCATTTAGCAGCAGCACATGGAGATTTTCTGTCCGCTTATTGCTTAACATGTGCCTGCAGAGAAGGCTGAAATGATACCTGATTCAATAAAACGAATAATAGTACAAGTATGTAAACTGCGTTAATGCGGAAGGAAATATTAAAAAAATAAAGACGTATGTTGTTCAGACCGGGTTTATTGGCTAATATGTTGGTAAATAAAAGGTTTGCACGATGAATCAAGGATTAGTACCGTTGCCTTGTAGTACTGGGGTCATGGGTTAAAATCCCACATTAGCCAACATGTGCATGGAGTTTTATATTCTTTTTATTTTTGTGTAGGTTTCCTCCCACGCTCCAAAAACATGCTAAGAAATTGCCCCTGGTGAAGGTGCCTGTGATAAGGAAATTAGATTGTGAGCCCCATTGGGGACAAGGAGTAATGATAATCTGTGTCATTTGCTGTGGCATAGGTTGGCGCTATATAAGCAACGTAATGGAGGTGAATGATGAAGATGTATCCAGCACTCGATATAAAAGTTAAATGGTTTATTAGGTCATGTTAAAAACAAAGAGGTTAAAACAAAAATCCCGGTACCACGCTTACGCGTTTCAGACCATTGAGGTCCTTAATCATAGCTTATAAGCTATGATTGGCGCTATATAAGCAACAGCAAATAAAATAAAATTCTAGGGGGTAAAAAAGTTAATAAAGGACTTTTTAGAACATGCCATAATTCTTGCACTTACCAGCAATCTAGAGGTGCAGGTCAAAGTTCCTATACTTCAATGCAAAAAACTATAATAGTCCCTACCAACTATCAGGCATCATATCGGTCTCCTCATATGGGGCCGAGGGAGTTTTTGGGCTTTTTCAAACTCCAGGGTCATGTGCAAATGCAACTTCTGCACCCCCCATAGTCACAACCCTGCCGCAGAGCAAAAAAAACTAAAATCCAAACCAATTCAATGATCTGATATGATAGCACCAACATATTCCTCACATTAGTCCCTGTTACTGTTGGGCCCTCTCAGTCTAAATTCCCTGTCCCACATACTAGGGCCAATTTCAGTATCAGTATATTTTTGGGTTCTTGGAGGAAACTACAGTACCAGAAAGAAATTCCTACAAGCAAGAGGACATCCATGGAGAACTCAACGCAGAGTTCAGGGACCCAGGGCATACTGTCGTCTGAATAATATCGTAAGATAGTGTGCAAGGAAATACCCATAGTAATACAATATCTTATGTATATTAGCTGTATGGCTGTTCTATGTACTGACAATACACCATTGACCCTTTGCCGGCAGGAACCAGGTGAGAGTGTTTAATATCAAATACTGGTACTGCCAGTGGTAGAAGCTGGTGAGGGATGTGAAGGGATCATAGTAAGGAAAGGGTTCTGGACCATGGGCAGCCTAGTTGGTATTCAGGTGGCCATCTTCCTTGAGAAATATTGGGGGGCTGAAGTGATGTTGACATGTCATCATTACATGCCATCAGCACTTCTGCTGACTGGCAGGTGACAATGGTGGCTCATAGGAATAACATGTCCAGCCGTTGTCACCAGTATTGTCCTGTATCTATTGTTAGGTAAGAGACAGGACAAGTTTTTGTGCTGCCTAGTAGAAGACATAAAAAATTTTTTCCACTATGTCATAAAAGCCAGATTTGTTACGGGCTTCACAGATAGGACCTCTAAGCCACCCCTAAGAAGGAGGAGGTCTCAAACCCTATCATCATCGCAGAGAACGCCATACTCAATTGAAATTAATAGAAGCTAGGGGAAACAAAAAGGTTGGACATCGAAGGAAGAACTAGGCAAGGCCCGATGGACATTAAATTGCGAAAATTATCATCTCTACCTGACAAAGTCCAATATCTAGGCCCAACTTCAGCTCTCCTCACTTTACCTCTATCTTTCATTAAAGGAAACTTTTTGAAACAAGAATATTTTTTTTCATTTTATTTATTTTAACGGCAATATTTGTTCTTGCACAGTTAATATCCACAAAATTATATGTTCACAGAATAAGGACCAACATACACTTGTGAAGTAAATGATAGTGTAGCTCTATGTATATAATAAAATATATGCAGGCCCAGTGAAGATTATAGTTAGAGTTTTTTACTTAATGGTAACCAAAGTCCCTCCGTTTCCAACACATGTTCCCAGAATCCATCGGTATCATGACAACTTTTAATTTACAGTAATGTCCCTTTAGTCCAGCTTCTCATAATTCAGAAATTTTGGGGGTGCGGCACTTTTTTTTACACCTACAAGATTGTCGAAATCCCATAAGACCAGGATCTAAAGACTGGACACATGTACAGATGTAGCCAGCTTTATCTTGACTTTTAACACATTAAATATACAGAGGCAAGAAACTTTAAAGAGGCTCTGTCACCAGATTATAAATGCCCTATCTTCTACCTAATCTGATAGTCGCTGTAATGTAGAGAACAACAGTTTTCTCCAACCAGGTGGCGATGTCTTTTCATTCTCCCAACACTCCGGTAAAGTTAACGTGGGAGTAAGTGACAGCACAGTGTAATCTCGCGAGATCACGCTGTGCTGTGAGTACAGCTGAACATGCATGAAGAGAAGTGTGTGATGCTGATTGGTCACTGATTGGTCAGCGTCATACACTCCTCTTTACAATGCCCACTTGCTCTAAAGTAAAAAAAACGCCCAGTTGGGCATTTAAAAGAAATTAGCATAAAATGAAAAATTGTCATAACTTGGTAAAAAAAAATCAACGTTTTTAAAAAACAAAAAAACAAACCTGTTATCTACATTACAGCGCCTATCAGATTAGGTAGGAGACAGGGCACTTATAATGTGGTGAACTTTTTCAATGGCTTTTGTTGCGTGATATCACACTGCAGCAAGTTATCAGAATCAAGATAAACTTTTTGGTATATATTATGTTCTGTATGTAACTTGCGATCATAAAAAATATTGACAAAGAGTATGGATTTTCTACTATAAGGCTACATTCACACGAGTGTATGAAACCTCGGACGTGAAAAACTGTAGTTTTTCACGTCCGAGGTGCATCCTTGCTACACCCCTGCGGGATGCGTTATCACGCATCCCCCATAGACTAGATTCTATGGAGGGATGCGTGAAGCACAAAAAAATGTGACTTGTCTTATTTTTTAACATACCCTTCACAAGGTCCGTTGAAACGCTACCGCCGATTCGTTCTAGTGAGTGCTCGGACCACCATCAATCAAAATTCTGACATGTCACTATGACATGTCATGAGTTTGTTGAAGGTTTAGTTATCCTTTAACTAGACCGTCCAGGATAAAATGTGTTAACCACTGAGCCACGCTAGACTATAAGGGATATTATTACCAGGTTCAAGATCGGGTCATTTCACCCTGTTATTGAACTTCGTTTTGTTTTCGTACATGCAGGTTTGGGAGCTAGAACGTTTTTCTTGTTCGGTTACTCAAATAAATGTTGCGTCTTTTTCTGTGATACATAGGGCTCTATTTTTATGCCATTTTTCTATTAGTATATATATTTTTTTTAAATTGTCATATCAGGGGAAAATGTAATAAAAAAGCAGATAAGTGTCTGTGTTTCACATTTCATTTTCTTTGTACCACTACAATACATTTTAATGTCGTGTCCCCTTTTTCGTTATGCAGTTTTTACATAGTGAATATATAGTTTAGGGCTAACGGTGATATTCTTTTTTTTTTTGTTTTATTTTTTTTTTTTCGTTTTGTGTTTATTTGTTTTACACACAGTGTCAGCATAAGGACTTGTCCACACGTAACGGAATTGCTGCGTTTTTCTCAATGTTGGGAGATGTTGACATCTCCTCTGAAAAACGCAGCTATTCAGTCCTCTTTCCGCATCAATAATTGACTTGCTGCGGTACGACAAATACGCACCGCAGGTTAATTTCTGCTCAGAAATTTTTCGCAGCGTGTGGATGAGATTTGTTAAATCTCATCCACTACACTGCTACAGTAGTCTGCTGCGTATTCTTCGTCCGCAATTCCGGACGGGAAATACGCAGCAATTCCGCTACGTGTGGACAAGCCCTAAGGCTTCGCTTCCATCTGCGTCGGCACTCCGTTCATGGGTTCCTTTGGAGCTTTCCGTCAGGGGAACCCATGAACGGAACCCTGACTGAAACAAACGGAAACCATAGGTTTCCGCTTGCATCGCAAATTGATTTCAATGGTGACGGATTCGGTGCAAATAGTTTCCATTTGTCTCCGTTGTGTAAGGGTTCTGTCGTTTCGTCGGAATGAATAGCGCAGTCAACTACAGTATTGAGATATTAGCGCCAGTACAGGGGAGATAAGGCCCCTAGAGCTGATCTGGGTCTTCTGCAGCTACCTTCCCCCCTGGAGGGACTGGAGCAGGACTAGAGCAGGAAAAGTCATTGCCGCTTACTGATCTGAATAAATGACGCTCATTGATCGCCATTTATACAGCGAGCAGGAAGGCAGAGACCATGAGGGTGCTGAGCTGGCAGTCTGACAGCCGGTTGCTCTCTCCTGTAGCTGCACGATTTCCGTGCAGCTGCAGACTCTGCAAAGACGTTTATAAACGTCCCGCAAAGTACTCACTATTTCAAAACGTCTGACATTTTTATCACCAAAAAAAATGCAATAAGTTCTGCTACTTCTGCCAACGAAGTTTCCATCACTGTAAAATGTCTTGAAACAAGGGAACTTAGTGCAGCATTTCTGAAGGACAGACCCTGAATTAAATTGTCGTTCATCTGCATGCATAACTCATCCGTATCAAAGATATTCAAGAGATCAATAAACATTGAGATATTTTAGAACAAGGACTCAAAGATGGAATGAAACACCGACAATTAATGTGGATGGTCTATTAGTTGTCTACATAAGGGGCGCACATTCACTGAGGCACGGGATGGTTTAAAATACAAATGAAGAAAAATCTGCATTTCAAAAAATGTATTCATAATTTTCTGGAAGATGAAATGCAAAAACTGCATTGAAATGTAAAACATTAGAAAAGACAGCGAGAGATCATGGAATAAATTGTAAATATAGTCATTGTATCAGATTCATATTTTTATTGTTTTTTTGTATGTTTTTCGGTTATTCTTCTACCGCATTATACAATGCAACAGGAGATGATGACGTGATGTAAATAATTAATAATTAAAGCTGATCTTCAGGCTCCCCGCTTATTAAAGGAGTTGTCTCATCAATGACATCCCCTTTCATAACGCACCGTCCTAGCACCCTCAGTAAACCAGGGGCTTAGAAAATGTAGTTTCACATGGCGGTCATTGAGATACAGTACATAGACGACTTAAATTTGCCAGAACGGGAATCCCCCTCTATGACATCCATATGCTCTAAATTGGCATATGGAGAGGGGTTGTCTTCAGTAGACAACTCGTTTACAGCGTATTTGCCTCAGTTTGTGTGGCAACTATCTGTTAATTTTTCTTTTACTCACTGTTGGTTTCATTGCTTGTAGTTTTCAATCAGCCAGTCTTTGTTGTAATGGAAATCAGCTCTCCTCGCACTGACTTCATGGTGAGCTTGTGCTGGGCTTGTGCTCAATATGAATAATAAGTAGTACTGCAGTATAAAGCATGGAGGACAGAGCAGCAGCCTGAGCCTCTGGTTTCAGAATGCTTCAGGCCCTAAAAACGACAAGCTATGCTGGAGTCACTGAACATATAGCTGCCTTAATGGAGCAGAGATAACAAGCAGCGATACGGAATTGGAGCTCCATATTAGTAAAAAGGAGCTCTGACCCCTAGAAATATCTATTGAGAAATGAATCAACGCAGAATTTTGGACCTATCAAACCTGCCCACGGCGAAACCGGACGTTTAGGCAATAGTTAGTAAAATAACTTACAAGTAACTGAGAAGAGTCTAAGAATAGAATCCGGATACATTGCTTTACCTTGCTTGATTGCGCCGCATGCGCAGTGTCTTGTCCTCAGCTTCATCTGAGCTATGCGCATGAACCCGATGCCCCTCGCGGACTGATCTCAGTAACTTGTAAGTCATTTTACTATCTATAGCCTAAATGTCCGGTTTCGATGTGGGCAGGTTTTGGACCCTAAAACCCAGCGGCTTAACAACATGCTGGTGGTGAGTGGCTCCAAACCTACTGACAGGTTCCCTTTAATGCTACAACTCTGGCTGTCTACAATCACCACTAGGGGGAGCTTATTGTATACTATATAGGATTTATAATAAAACTGTTATGCCGTAATCTCCTAAACTCCCCCTAGGGGTGGCTGCAGATTTTTTAAATGTAAGCACCAATCACTATTAAGAAATAACTCAGCTCAGAAGTTTAGACCTAAAAAAACAACACAGTATTAAAAGCTGGAGATTACCTTTAAGTAGCAAAAAATATGGGTCACATCCTTCTTTTTTTCCCTCAGTCAATAAAAGTAAATATTAATGGAGTAATGTTCAAACTATGTCTTTTCTACTTTCCAAAAACTTGGCAGTACTTAGGGTACAGTCTACGGTAATTGACCAGTAACCAACTTTTCAATAAACACCCCCAAAAATTGCAGCCTTGTAAAATTATCTGAAGTATCTGAAATAAATAGTAAATGTTATTTTTATGGTTTTCAGGAATCGTTTTTGCTGTTTTTGTTATAACACCGAGAACGAAGTTGTAAATGAAAAAGCATCAATGTCCTTTTCAGTCTTTTATTAAGACAAATTGTGGCAAATTCTGCTGATTACCGTCGCCACATCGAGATTTAGATTACTAAAAAACTCCTCACACCTTTTATTCAGTGTTTAGAAAATCATTTTCTCCGTGCCCCGCATCTCCTATAAATGCTTCCCAGCTAGCTTTGTGCTAATGATGAGATTCTGTGTCGCTGTTCCCCGTTGTGTTATTAAGCAACTTTTAATACGATTTTTTTCAGCATTTCTTATATTTTTTATGTTACTTTTTATGTGCAAATTTAAAAACATATTTTTTCTTTTTTTTTTAAATTACAAGTTTACGGTGAATTGAAACTTTAAAAAAAGGAATTTATAGCCTTTATAATATAATTCTAAGTTTGTATTGTATTGTTTTGATATTATTGTTATTATTTAAATCTTTTTATGAATCTTCATAGATTTATTTTTTGTTTTAAAGCATACAAACATGTTGGGCGTCCTAACAAAAAATTTAAAGTAGACATCATTAAAAATGCCCACTTAGATAATGTGCACATTTTTTCATCTGAAAATATGAAATCTGTGGCATATGGCGGTACAGTAGGGGCTACGTAGACTTCTATGGTTGCTATACTGTGGCTCTGTACAACTTGATGTTTGTATGGAGCTGTAATACGGCCTGAAAGCCGGAATAGTCAGATAATAAAGTTGCAGGGAATTCTAATTTGACTAATTTTACAGTTAGGACCAGGCAATATGGGATTATGTGACAAAAAATAGTATTATAAGTGACAGCCAGCACGGTTTTACTAAGGACAGAAGTTGTCAAACTAACCTGATCTGTTTTTATGAAGAGGTGAGCAGAAGTCTAGACAGAGGGGCCGCTGTGGATTTAGTGTTTTTGGACTTTGCAAAGGCATTTGACACTGTCCCCCATAGACGCCTAATGGGTAAATTAAGGACTATAGGTTTAGAAAGTAGAGTTTGTAATTGGATTGAGAATTGGCTCAAGGACCGTATCCAGAGAGTTGTGGTCAATGATTCCTACTCTGAATGGTCCCCAGTTATAAGTGGTGTACCCCAGGGTTCAGTGCTGGGACCACTATTATTCAACTTATTTATTAATGATATAGAGGATGGGATTAATAGCACTATTTCTATTTTTGCAGATGACACCAAGCTATGTAATATAGTTCAGTCTATGGAAGATGTTCGTGAATTGCAAGCAGATTTAAACAAACGAAGTGTTTGGGCGTCCACTTGGCAGATTAAGTTTAATGTAGATAAATGTAAAGTTATGCATCTTGGTACGAACAGCCTGCACGCATCATATGTCCTAGGGGGAGCTACACTGGGGGAGTCACTTGTTGAGAAGGATCTGGGTGTACTTGTGAATCATAAACTAAATAACAGCATGCAGTGTCAATCAGCTGTTTCAAAGGCCAGCAAGATATTGTCGTGTATTAAAAGAGGCATGGACTCGCGGGACAGGGATGTAATATCACCACTTTACAAAGCATTAGTGAGGCCTCATCTAGAATATGCAGTTCAGTTCTGGGCTCCAGTACATAGAATGGATGCCCTGGAGTTGGAAAAAATACAAAGAAGAGCAACAAAGCTAATTAGGGGCATGGAGAATCTAAGTTATGAGGAAAGATTAAAATAATTAAACCTATTTAGTCTTGAAAAAAGACGACTAAGGGGGGACATGATTAATTTATATAAATATATTAATGGCACATACAAAAAAATGGTGAAATCCTGTTCCATGTAAAACCCCCTCAAAAAATAAGGGGGCGCTCCCTCCGTCTGGAGAAAAAAAGGTTCAACCTGCAGAGGCGACAAGTCTTCTTTACTGTGAGAACTGTGAATCTATGGAATAGTCACCGCAGGAGCCGTCACAGCAGGGACAGTAGATGGCTTTAAAAAAGGGTTAGATAATTTCCTAGAACAAAAAAGTATTTTAGGCTCCTATGTGTAGAAATTTTTTCCTTCCCTTTTCCCGTCCCTTGGTTGAACTTGATGGACATGTGTATTTTTTCAACCGTACTATGTAATAAAAAGACCATGACAACTCGTTTTCAGATGAAGTGGGCCTTACAACCCATGTGTGGGTCCGGCCTATAAAGCAAACAGCGATCAGCTGATAAGGCCAGGGAAGTTTGAGGCCAGCCACACATTTTCCCTGCCCTGCAGGGGAAATGTAGTATTATGGGCGACCATGCAATACATAGCCGGGCCAGTATTACATGGCTGGGTTAAAGCGACCCTCCGGTGTCAGAACAAAATTATAAATGTGATGGGATATATGGAGTAATATTACCTGGTGCCTTCCAGATGCCCCCTATGTCGTGGATCTGCTGTTTTTCAGGGCCACTCTGTGTTGTCTCAAAATGGTCACAGCTATTCTCAGACTGAGTCTAAGACACTCCCTCTTCACGGATTGGGCAGAACTGCTCATGTGAACAGCTCTGGCCAATCCGAGATCAGTGGGAGTGTCTCAGACTCGTAGTTTAAGAAGCGCTGCAGCCATTTTGGGACAGCACAGAGAGGACCCTAAAATGATTGATCCACGGCAGAGGGCACAACTCGAGGGCATCAGGTAATATTGCTCCATATTTTCCATCATATTTAAAATGTTGTTCCAGGACCGGTGGGTCGCTTTAAGTCCGAAAGAACGGGAGGTTCTCTTTTGTTACCAGCTCTCTGCTTATGACCTCCGTATGACGTCTATATACCCTGCGTCTTGAAAGGAATATACCATTTTTATTTTTTTCGACGAGATATTGTGGACCTACAAAATCACTTTTTTAATCGTAAATTTCAGGATATTTATACATATATGAATTTCTATTATTCTTCGACGGGGAAGATATTTTTATGCAGTAAAACCATAAGCTGTGAAATGAGTTCATGTTTTAAATATAAGTGCATGTTCCAGGAACACCTGCTCTCTTATCTATATGTATTGTTCTCTGGTAATATAAAACACTGTGTTGTCACCTTTGCCAGCTTTACTAGATATTTTGGATCATTAGTATTCAGACCATGGAAGCTGTCAATGTGCCTGACCTTTTGGATAAGGTAAAATTCAATCATACAAGGTCGCTCAATCCCGTCTTCGAATGTGGAGATATCACTGCTCCTATGGTCCTTAGTTGGTGTAAAGTAGTAATAATGAGATTATTATACATCACCAAGGTCCTGACCTATAGTATCACGTGGGCACAGCCTATTGTTAGGTTCTTATTTGGCCTAGCAGTGTTTGCCATCTCCAATAACCAGCCCTATCCTCCATACATTGTGTGACCCCAATGAGATATCGAGAAAAATGTTTTTCTCATATAAAAATAGCCTAGTGACAATGATTTCAATCTTGTATCTGCATGTATTTTACATATAAAATTCAAGTTTTGGCTCTACGTGAAACGTGGGAGTTGTGGTATTCATTTCTGAGATTTGCACCAGGCCGTGCAGCTACATTTTTCTAGGGAAAGGATGAAGCGAAGAGTTGACACTTGAGGCCTCTTATCTCCTGCTCATCTAGATGAATGGACTGTCAAGAAAATCCCATCGTTCTGACAAGACGCTAACAGTCTCGGCCTTTCTGAATACCAGCTGCCAATCAATGTCAATGAAGTTTACAAAGTTCAGTCATAAGACAAGCAGGAACCCTCAGCCGGGACTTGTGTAATCTGCAGTAATGGTCTACCGGCGTCTTTTTCTAAGGTTCTTCGAATGTCTCGAATTTACAAGAATCAAAATTCATATTTATTGACTATACATCTAGATGGATATCACTGAGCATTATATTCTGTAGAAATAAATTCTTCTAAAAACCTGGTTATAGGCAGCGAATGAGATGTAAAGTCAATTCTATGGAATACTGAAGAACCTGATCAGTATCTGTCAACATAATAGTCATAGAAAGGATTCTGTATGGAGGTGAAAACAGGTTCTTTCTTCTCATGAGCAAGGTTCATAGTATCAACATAATACCTATATAATACCTGTATAATACCTTCATTATACCTAACAACTATATGATACCTACATTATACGAATATTATACCAACCAAATAACTATATAATACCTACATTATACCAACCAAATAACTATATAATACCTACATTATACCAACCAAATAACTATATAATACCTACATTATACGAACCAAATAACTATATAATACCTACATTATACCAACCAAATAACTATATAATACCTACATTATACCAACCAAATAACTATATAATACCTACATTATACCTACATTATATCTATATGATACCAACATAATACCCATATCATACCGACATAATACCTACATTAAACTAACCAAATAACTATACAATACCTACATTATATCTATATGATACCATCATAATACCTTCATAATATCATAATACATATATAATACCAATATAATACCTTCATAATATCTATATAATACCAACATAATAACTACATTACACCTGTATTATATTCTTATTATACTTACATAATACTTATATATAATACCTACATTATGCCTATAAAAGACCAATATATAATACCCATACCTATATAATACCCATATAATACTTACATTATACATACATTATACCTGCAGTATAAAGTACCAATATAATACCTATATCATATCTATATATTGGCAACAATATACCTACATAATGCCAACATAATACATATACAATTCCTACATTAGATCTACATAATACCGACATAATAACTATATAAAACACATAATACGTAGTTAACACATAATATCTATATAATTCATACCTAATACCTATTTGCTACCTACATAATACCTGATGTATATAATATACATACATAATACCTAAATAATACATATACTGTATACTACCTACATAATACCTATATATTACCAACATACGTACTATAGTACCTTTATAATATCTACATTATACCTACAGTATATAACAGCTTCATATTACCTACATTTTACTTTTATAATCCATTTATAATACCTCTTGTTTTTGTACTAGGGAGCCATAGGCAATGTATGTGCTATCGTATAGTGCCTCCATATGGCACTGTATCAGAGATATTCTCTCCAAAATGTACTGCTCCCCGTAATACAACATCTGATGGAACACGTCCCATGGAGGCGTACGATGGTAGAGTATGGGCACCTTTCTAATATCCCAAAACCACAGACATCCTTACATGTCAGCTGTCATGTATTTTAAGATACAGCCCCTGGTTTTGAGAAGTTGTTCCAGGTATATTCCGTTTCTGGAAATCTCAGTTTATCCTAGTATTGACCAACTATGTGTTCCTTTTACATTTTACATATATTTGGAAACCAGCCTAACAGTTTTAGGTGGAATCTCCAACCCCTTTTGACCTCAGAGCTGCCTAAGTTCTTGGTCTCATTGATTCAACATTGTGTTGGAAACATTCCTAAAAATATTCTGGTCCATGATGAACCCCATAGCATCACATACCTGCTGAAGATTTGTTGGTTCCAATCCCCTGTTCCACCACATCTAGGCGAAGTTCTTTTAGACTGACATCTGTGGACCATGCAGGCTACTAGAGTAGACAATGAACTCATTGTCATGTTTGTGGAACCATCCTAAGATAACATGTTGTGTGTGGGACATGCTGCGTTTATCCTTTTGGAACTAACCATTAGAAGATCGATAGACTGTGAGGAATTCATTGTAGTCTTCTTCTGTTGTAGTCCATCCAGCATGTGGAGAACATTAGGGTTTTCTACTGCATCTCCCGCCTTCTTGAACTAGTGTGGCCATTATCCTCTGACCTTCTGGGACTTCTCTGATAAATCTCTGTGCTTGAAATTCTTTAAATTTCTCAGCTACTCAAGCCATATTACCTGGTACAAACAATCATTACACTGTCAGAGCCACTCAGATCACATCTCTTTTTTTCATGATAATGAGTTCAAGACATCTCAAAAGTGATACTGAGTTAGAATATATATATATATATATATATATATATATATATATATATATATTCCAAAAATACTTTAAAGAGTCATGTCATAGTGACATGTCAGAAGTTTTGATCAGTTGAGGTTTTGGTGCTAAGACCTCCAACAATCGCTAAGAAAAGGGACAGAAGCGCTCAGCTGAGCTCTGTGGCCCTTCGGCTGTGATGGGATCACTTTGACTTTTTTCGGCTCTTCTCAGGGAGACAAGGTTAGCTGAAGAAGGGCTCATGGACCTTCATGAACTCGTCTTCATCTTATCCCACCTCTCCAAAAGGAGCCGAGCTGAGCCGAAGTGATCCCATCACAGCCAAAGGGGCACTGTGCTCAGTCTCTTCGTTTCAGCGATCGGTGGGTTCACAGAACCCGGACCCCCACCAATCAAAACTTTTGACATGTCAGTATGACATGTCAAAAGTTTTATGAAATGACAGTGATTTTTTAAAAACTGTGTGCAAATGGTTTAACTACAGTAAGATTTGTCACTTACTAAAGTACTGTCTGTACCTAAAATGTCTCTGTAGGTCAGGCTTACATCACCATACTCCTGGTGTTTATCTCCGTCTTGTGTCATTTCCCGTACTTTAAACATGTGGTTATCTCCCCTTTCCCCCCTCCCTGTAGTATGGGATATCACACATCACATTCCTCTTATGTTCACCGCTTCATGCTCTGGGGGTCCCTCCCCGTGCTGGAGCAATCATGTTTCACATGCTGGACAGCATATCTCAGTAGCAGACAGTGAGTAGTTATTGCATTATATTTACCTTACAAATTGTAATAGAGGAGCATGCAGGAAGCTGTAAATATAGTCAATATCTGTAAGGGGAGAGAGGAATCATTGGAACAGAAGTTCTTTACATGGTAATCTCGCCCACAGAAAGTCTTGGCGGCATCAACACAAAGCTGTTATACTGAGCTGAAGATAATGAAAATGAAAATAAACAACTTCTGAGCTATGGTGACATCATCTGGTGAACATTCACACACATACAGGTATTTTTCTTTATTTTTTTCTAAGCACGAAAATCCCCTTTAATGGAGGCATAGGAGATACTCCAGTAGAATAGACTTGTGTTAATGTATGGGTTTATAACCTGGAGCTCTCCATCTGTTGGGAGACTACAATGACCAACTTTGGACAATCCCTACTTGTTAGATGGATCCTTTGACAATATTGTTATGGCTGCGGTCGCAGACTGCTGCCGCTCACCCTCGGCGAACGATCGCAACTTCCTGGCCGTCTGCCAGTGTCCTTCTCCCAGCAGACGCCGGCTTGCGTGGCCTTCCCTTCCTGGACTATGAGATAGGGTGCACGCGCGCTCGTCCCCGGCCTTAAAGGGGCAGCTCGCGCACTCCGTAAAAGTTCCCTATCCTATCCCCAGTGCACCCTGGACTATAAAAAGGGCTCCACCCTCCCACTCCTTGCCTGAGCATTGTTTATACTTTTCCCATGCTTGTATTGCAAATGGTCCCTTAGTGTTTTCCTGCTCCCAGTGTTCCTGTGCCCTGCTTCCTACAGTATCTCCTGTATCCCGGTGCTGTGTTTCGTTCCTGAGCCTGCCTTGTATCACAGTCGTGTTGTGCTGCCTGCTGGATACACCACGTCTGGTGCCATCTGCTATCCCCGGTGCCTTCCGACTCGTCTGGTGTAAACTGCCACACCTAGCCCCATTTGTGCCGGAGCCCTGCTGCTGTCTGGACTATCTCAGGTATCCTTGTGCTACGAACCTCTTTCACAAGACTTTGCATAGACTGTGAAGTTGGCCAGCTACCTCTTCGCTACGGCAGAGCGGCCACCTGGGTCCACATACCCTGAGATCGTTACAGTACGCTCAGGCCATGGAACCCACTGGCAACTCTAAGACCACAGTTCAGGTCATACAGATGGATATGCGTGCCCTACATGCACGCCAGGATCAGCTCCTCGTGGCTGTAAACTCCATCATCGCCCGATTTTATCAACTCTGGATACTGCTGCTGTTCCACTGCCCGTTACTCCTCCTGTCTGTTCCGGATCCACATTTGCACTGCCTCCTCGCTATGACGGTGACCCTAGAGCCTGTAGAGGGTTCACCAATCTATGTACTACTCATTTTAGACTGCGAGTTCATCGCTTCCTCTCTGATGAGGCCAAGGTAGCGTTCATTATCTCCCTTCTCACTGGCAAGGCCCTCACATGGCGAACCCCAACCTAGAACGACAGGGGCCTGAATTCTCGTACCTAGCTTTGTTCTTACAGACTTTTTGTGCCGTGTTCAAGGAGCCGGGTCGAACATCCTCTGCAGCGGCCACTCTGCTAACCCTCAAGCAAGGAGGGTCCACAGTAGGAGAGTATGCCATCTCCATTCATACCCTGGCAGCAGAGTTGGCATGGAACAATGAGGCGTTGGTGGCGACCTTTTGGCAGGGACTATCCTCACACATTAAGGATGAGCTAGCAGCCCGTGACCTCCTTCTACCTTGGATACCCTTATCCTGTTGGCTACCCAGGTCGACATGAGGATCCAGGAATGTGCTCAGGAGGTTCAGTGGGAGAGACGTTTTCACAGATTGGCACCCTCGTTCCAGAGACCACTATTGCCCCCTCCTGTTGCTCTACCTGAAGAACCAATGCAGGTAGACAGAGTCAAGTTGTCCGAGCAGGAGAAACAGCGCAGACACTCTTCAGGTCGGTGTCTGTATTGCAGCCTTAAAGGCCAATCTGTACGCCAATGTCCACAAAACCCGGGAAACTCCAGCACCTAGGGTTGGTTGGAGAGACAACTGTAGGTGGGACGATGCCAAACAACAAAACCTCTTCCAAATGATCTATTCCTGTGACCATCATCTCAGGAGAGACATCACACTCCTCCTCTGCCTATCTGGATTCCGGGGCAGCTGCAAATTGCATCCAGCAGGATTTAGTGGATTGCCTACATCTACCCACAGTTCTTCTAGAGAGACCCCTGGCTGTTGCTTCTTTAAATTGACTACAATTGCCCGATTCTTTTGTGTCTATCACTAAACCACTGACTTTACAAATCAGAGTTCTTCACTTGGAACAGATCACCTCCTTGTCCTGCCTAAAGCGATCAACCTGGTCCTGCTGGGCCTGCCTTGGCTTCGTCTACACGCCCTGAATGAAATTCTGGAGGGGTCCTCCAATGGGGGCCCAGATGCCATAGCCGCTGCCTGACACAGGTTCGTCCTGTTTTGCCTCCACTGCCTCAGTCACTCTCCGATCTACAATCTCATTATGCTAGTTTTGCTGACGTCTTCAGTAAGGGGGAAGCAGAGACTCTTCCTCCTCATCGCATCTACAACTGCCCTGTTGACTTACTCCCTGATGCTTTACCGCCTCGAAGGTGCATTTATCCTCTTTCCCTGCCAGAGACCCTTGCCATGTCCACCTACGTTAAGGAGAAACTCAAGAGAGGGTTCATCAGGAAATCTTCCTCCCCAGCCAGAGCCGGATTCTTTTTTGTGAAGAAAAACGATGGATTTCTTCATCCATGTATCGACTACAAGGGTCTGAACCAAATTACAGTAAAGAATAAGTATTCCTGCCACTCATCTCAGAACTTTTTGTTAGAATTCGGGGGGCCAAGGTATTCACAAAGCTGGATCTAATTTGATCCGTATCCACTGAGGAGACGAATGGAAAACCGCATTTAACACCCGTGATGGCCATTACAAATACCTTGTGATGCCCTTTGGACTGTGTAACGCTCCAGCTGTGTTCCAGGAATTTGTAAATGACATTTTTCGGGATCTGCTGTATGTCTTTGTTGTGGTCTATTTGTACGACATCCTGATTTACTCACCTGATTTGATGACACATCGTAAGCACGTTCGCCAAGTTCTATCGCGGTTAAGGGAGAATCGCCTGTATGCTAAAATTGAGAAATGTGTGTTCGAAAAAAACTCTCTGCCCTTCTTGGACTACATTGTATCTGACCGTTGCCTCAAGATGGACCCAGAGAAGGTGATATCCGTCTTAGAGTGGCCACGTCCACAGGGCCTTCAGTCCATACAAAGATTTCTGTGATTCGCAAACTTCTATGTGCAATTTATCCCAAACTTCTCATCTCTGACTGCTCCGATCTCGGCCCTCACCAAGAAGGGGGTGAACACCAAGGTTTGACCTCCAGAGGCAGAATCGGCATTTACTAAGCTCAAGAGCGATTTCACTTCAGCATCTGTTCTCCACCACCCTAATGCTTCTCGGCAGTTCTTTCTGGAAGTGGACGCATCTTTCGTTGGTGCTGGAGCACTACTATGTCAAAAGATCTCTAAGGGCAAGATGGTGACCTGTGGCTTCTTCTCGAAATTGTTCACTCCAACAGAACGCAACTATTCCATCAGGATTGTGAGTTGCTGGCCGTCAAGTTGGCATTAGAGGAATGGAGACACTTGCTGAAGGGTGCAGTTCACCCTATTTATTATTTATTATTAAGAACCTTACGTACTTACAGTCAGCACAATGACTAAATCCTCGCCAAGCCAGGTGGTCGTTGTTCTTCGCCAGGTTTCAATTCCTGCTTCACTTCCGCCCTGCTGATAAGAATGTGAAGGCTGACGCCCTGTCCCAATCATTTGAGACTAATGACTCTGAGGAAATTCCTCAATATATTATAGACCCGTCTAGGATTATTGTCGCTAGCCTGTTGCAAATTAGAGACATTCCTCCTGGAAAGACCTTGCCGACAGGAGGAGAATTCTCCGCTGGGGACACAGCTCCAAATTGGTGGGGCACTCAGGTGTTCGAAAGACTCAGAACTTCATAGCCCATCAGTACTGGTGACCCACACTGCCGAGAGATGATACGACTATGTCTCTTCATGTATGAACTGTGCCTCGAACAAGACTTCCCGCTACAAACCTACTGGTCTGCTCCTACCCCTATCACTATGCACTTTATCACTGACCTTCCTCCGTCAGCTGAGTGTACTACGATCTGGGTAGTAGTGGATCGTTTCTCTAAAATGGCACATTTTGCTCTTCGCCTGGCAAACCTGTTTATTTCGCACATCTTCCGGCTACACGGACTTCCTCTATATATTGTCTCTGACCGGGGTGTACAGTTTACATCCAAGTTCTGGAGAGCCCTGTGCAACCTGCTAGACGTTAAACTGGACTTCTCTTCTGCCTATCACCCTCCGTCCAATGGTCAGGTGGAAAAGACCAACCAGATTTTAGAGAATTACCTTCGTCATTTTGTTTCCGCCCAACATGACAATTGGGAACAACTACTGCCTTGTGCGAAATTCTCATACAACAATCACACAAGTGAGTCTACTGCCTCGTCTCCTTTTTACATCGTGTGCAGCCAGCATCCTCGAGTTCCTATTCCTGTGCCAGCCATGACTCAAGTACTGGCAGCTAACTCCTCTTTTGGCTCTTTTATTCACATCTGGCAGCAAACTAAGGCTGTGATTCTCCAAGAAGTGGACCGCATAAAAAGGCATGCTGATAAAAGAAGAAAAATCCCTCCTCAATTCTCTCCTGGAGTTAAAGGCTGGCTGTCCTCGAGAAGCATTCAACTCAAGATGTCTGCCCACAAATTCGCTCCCAGGTTCCTCAGTCCTTTCGAGGTTCTACAACAGATTAACCCTGCATCCTATAAACTTTGGTTGCCTCATACTCTCAAAATTCCCAACTCGTTCCACGTGTCTCTCCTTAAACCTGTGGTCCAAAACCGCTAGAGTAAAGCCCTTGGTTCTGCAGTTGCTCCCAGTGGTTCTTCTGATGTATTCGAAGTGAGGGAGATTCTGGACCGCAAGAGAGTAGGAGGGAGGACTTTCTATCTGGTGGACTGGAGAGGGTTTGGTCCTGAGGAGAGGTCTTGGGAGCCAGAAGAGAACCTTAGTGAACCTGCCCTCATTAAAAAGTTCCTCTTACGCTCCGGACCCCAGAAGAGGGGACGTAAGGGGGGTGGTACTGTTATGGCTGCGTTGGCGGACCACTGCCATTCACTCTCAGCGAACAGCCGCGACCACAACTTCCTGGCTGTCTGCCAGTGTCCTCCTCCCCGGAGAAGTCAGCTAAAGCGGCCTTCCATTCCTTAAAGGGCCAGCGCGTGTACTCCCTAAAAGTAGCCTATCCTATCCCCAGTGCACCCTGGACTATAAAAAGGGCTCCGCCCTTCCACTCCTTGCCTGAGCATTGTTTGTA
Organism: Rhinoderma darwinii; assembly: GCF_050947455.1. Taxonomy (NCBI): domain Eukaryota; kingdom Metazoa; phylum Chordata; class Amphibia; order Anura; family Rhinodermatidae; genus Rhinoderma; species Rhinoderma darwinii. The sequence continues at coordinate 329,811,189 of NC_134691.1, forward strand.
CTTTTCCCATGTTTGTATTGCAAATTGTCCCTTGTGTTTTCCTGCTCCCAGTGTTCGCGTGCCCTGCTTCCTATCTCCTGTATCCTGTGCTGTGTTTCGTTCCTGAGCCTGCCTATCGGAGTCGTGTTGTGCCGCCTGCTGGATACACCACGTCTGGTGTCATCTGCCATCCCCGGTGCCATCCGCCACATCTGATGCAACCTGCCACACCTAGCCCCATCTGTGCCAGAGCCCTGCCGCTGTCTGGACTATCTTAGGTACCCTTGTGCTATGAACTACTTCCACAAGACTTTGCATAGACTGTGAGTTAGGTAGCTGCCTCTTCGCTACGACGGAGCGGCATAGTGGGTCCACCTACCCCTAGATCGTGACAAGGCTGATTACCAAGTGGACCTCGGCTGGGACCCCCAGCAGTAAATGTAGAAACCTGGCAGTAAGTGTTCAATTTCTCTGCAGCACCACCACAGGGCAAATTAAGCATTACACAGTGCCCATTAAAATCAATGAGATTTCTGTGTAATGCAGGACAGGACATGTCATCCAGAAAGAGAGACGTTCTTTTTTTTACCCTTCTCCACTCTGGTCAAGGATACTGAACAGAGAATCCCCCTATTTTAACTCAGAATTCCCTAACATAGTATATGACAATTGTCTACAACCTGTGGCTCTCCAGCAGTGGGGAAAACTACAGCTGCAGTGACAGCCGCATGATGGAAGTTGTAGTTTCTCAACAAGCCACAGGTTACAAACCACAATTGTAATGCATCTTAATCTTATAAATGTCTCAAGAATTAAAAAAAGCTCCTAAAGGGACAATTTAAGGAAGCAGTAGATTTGGGCAATTGTTTTTCCGGGTGGGAGATATATTAAGTCAAATTTATTGATTAGAATGAACACATACAGACAGATGCATATGGATTTTTTTTTTATAACGTCACTATAGCAGCGAGATGTTCTCTCTTCTCCGTAGAGCAGTGATTACTGTACTCGAAACATCATAATTTGGAATACAAAAGATTGAGGTCACGGCAGAAAGAAAAAAAATTAAACTTTCCTGCGATTCCTTTATAGTGCCTCAACTTGTTCTGTCCATGGATTTTTTTTATAGAGATCTGCAAAAGACAAGAATCATACACAGAAAAAGATCAGTTCATCTAAATGTTAAAAGGAAGCAAAAGAAAATCCTAAAAGAAAATGAGGCGCTCCATCACGTAACCGAAAGCTTCATTTATATTGCCAAGTCTGCCAGAAAAGGACACACAAAAACATTGCCCTCTGTCCTTCCAATTTTTACATGAATTATTCTGTACTTTGCCTACTGGAATAATTACAACTATTTCCCCAGGGAGTTACATTTGTGAACTTAAGAATGATGTACAAGGTCACATACTGTGCAACTCTAAGGTAAGCCAAAAATTGTTTTTTAGTACTAGTAGACCACGTCCGGAAGCTGTCGCTCAACCCAAGTGAAAATGGCAAATTAGTCTAAACGATGATGGAAAGGGGTTGGCACTGAATTGCTTTCCCTGCTTGCCGTGACACTGTCATAAAAGTAACCTGCATGAGAATAGTCAAACAAAGCCGAGGTTCAAGTCAATAGTTCAGAAACAGAGTAACAAGTCAAGGTCAGTCAATCACAGGTAGTAGAAAAAAGGAGGGATGTCCTGCATGTAGTTCTGCACCTCGACAAACGGAGGGAGCACCGGTACTAAAAGTGGCTGAAAGATGAGTCTGGGGATAGGAGAGTCTGCTCAGTGATCCTTAGACATGGTAAGTAGGCATATGGTGCCGCTTTGATACTAGCTGTCATAAAATGTAGAAAAGTCATAAAAGACTTGAGGGTGAGAAAATGGCAACCAGAATATTAGTGCGGTTGTCACTTTCCTTCCCAATGTGGTAGAAAGAACAAACTGAGATATCCTAACCCATTTGGAAGAATTGCAAATTTCACAGAAAAGATTCAGAAGTGTCAGGATTCCGAATACACATCACGTCCTGGCTGGAGGTAATGTCTATTCATTGTCAGTACACTGCAGTAATGTTATAGTGTGTTTATGCGGCTGCACATAGCGATATAGCTATATCGCTATCTGCAGAGTAAATGAATGGAGAGAAACGTATGACGCTGATTGGTCACTGACATGGCCGGCCTTAGCTATGTTCGACGAGTGCGGTCGCACAGGGCGCCAGCCGCCACGCGGCAATAGGGGTGCCAGCGGGTGTGTGTATCCCCGCGCCATTGCAACTACCCGCGGGGATACACACACTAACTGCAGTCGCCTTTCCACCCGGGCGCTTCTTCACTTAGTGGCCGTTGCTACCGCTGTAGCAGCCATAGCGACTGCTAGCAGTGACACCGAGCATGAGGGCTGCTGCGGCTGCTATAGCGGTAGCGACGGCACTATAGCAGAGCAGGGAGATATCTCCCTGCTCTGCTGTCTACTATTGCCACTGTAGCTCCCTGAAGGAGCGGAATCCCCGTGTGGCCGGGGATTCCGCTCCTGGAGCGCTGCTTGATGTTTCTGTCCATATATGGACAGTGACATCAAGCAGCGTTCCAGGAGCGGAATCCCCGGCCACACGGGGATTCTGCTCCTTCAGGGAGCTACAGTGGCGCTATCTACAGGGGGGCACTATAGCAGAGCAGGGAGGTATCTCCCTGCTCTGCTGTCTACTAGCGCCTAGTGGGGGGCTGATGGTCTTCAAGTGGTTTCAACCTCTGACCTCCAATTGAAATTAATAGGAGGCAGAAAATACCTGCGGCGTCTGTTTGGAGCTTTTTTTTCCAGCGTCTTTTGCATTCGCTTCAACAGCTTAAGAAAAAACAAAAAAAAAGGTCACCCAACGCTGTCAGTTGCTGAAGGAATTTTGAGGCAGATTTTTTTTGCCTTACAAAAAACGTGTGTGAACATACCCTACGAGTGTAGTGCTTGTTCTTAGCCGTTTTCCTGTCTTTCTCAAAACAATTTTTGGTAGGGGGGCTCTGAGGAAATTTTGTTTTTCCAGTGCTGCCTCGAGTCCGAAAAGGTTGGGAAATCCTGTACTAGGCTACAGGGTCCCATCATGGAGCAGCTCAGTTCGTCATGGGAGCGGGGCCTAGGTGAGTACAATTTTTGTTTTTGTTTGGGGGCACTGTCTACAAGGGGGAGGTGCGGGGACTGTATGGCACGATCTACAAGGGGGAGGTGGGGGACTGTATGGCACTGTCTACAAGGGGAAGGTGGGGAACTGTATGGCACTGTCTACTAGGGGGAGGTGGGGGGCTGTATGGTACTGTCTACAAGGGGGAGGTGGGGGGCTGTATGGCACTGTCTACAAGGGGGAGGTGGGGGCTGTATGGCACGATCTACAAAAAGGAGATGGGGAATTATGGCACTGTTTAGAGGGAGGCTGTATGGCAAAATCTACAGGGGGGCACTATACTGTGTGGGGGCCACTAAGCGGACATTATACTGTGTAGGGGTACTACAGATGGAATAATACTGTGGGCACAATTAGAGGACAAAATACTGTATCCTTGAAGGGGTTGTAATATATTATATTATTAAATATTATTATTATACTGTATGGGGGCACTAAAGGGGCATTATAATTTTTTTATGGGGCATTTTTTTTTAATCATTTCACACAGGGCGCCATCTATCCTAGGGCCGGCCCTGGTAACTGATTGGTCAGCGTCATACACTCCTCTGTACAACGCCCACTTTGTCTAAAGTAAAGCACGCCGACTTGGGCATTAAGAAACTCATTAGCATAAAGCTAAAAATCGCTCCTAACATGGTAAGAATAGATTGTTTTTCTAAATAAAAAGCACTGCTGTCACCTACATTACAGCGCCAATCTCCTTATATAGGAGACAGGACACTTATAATGTGGTGACAGAGTCTCTTTAAAAGTGGTGTGCACTTATGCAAAAACATTTTGTATTGTCCTTTTTATTGGCCACTGTTTTTGATAATCTACATACAGTAAAAAAGAGGGTAGAGGGAAGATAGTAATACATGACTGCCGGATTAGACTACACACCTAAGGTTTGTAGTCTGTAACCATGGAGACACATAGATCCTGTATATACTAGACGGTAGGACACTTGTAACCAAGACAATTTGCAAAGTTGCTTAATTTTTTAAAATTTAAGTTCCATTTCAGAAATACAATATAAACCAATCAGCCATAACACTAAAACTACTGACAGGTGAAGTGGATAACATTGAATATCTGGTTGCAATGGCGCCTGGCAAGGGGAGGGGGGATATATTAGGCAGCAAGTGACCAGTCAGTTCTTGAATGTGATAGAAGCAGTAAAAATGGGCAAGTGTATTTATCGGAGACTCCTTGACAAGGTCCAAATTGTGATGTCTAGACGGCCGGTCTTGTGGGGTGAACAGTGGTTACTACCTACCAAAAAATTTCCAAGGAAGGACAACCGGTGAACAGACAACAAGGTAATGGGTGCCTAAGGTTTATTATTGGGTGTGTGGAATGAAGGCTAGCTTGTCTGGTCCAATCCCAGAGAAGAGCTACTGTAACACAAATTGCCCAAAAAGTTATTGTTGCCTATGATAAAAAAGTGTCAGAACAGGAAGAGCATCGCAGCTTAGTGCGTTTTGGGGTTGCATAGCTTTAGACTGGTCAGAGCGCCCATGCTGACTCGTGTCCACCGCCAAAATCGCTTACAATGGTCACGTGAGCATCAAAAATAGGACATGGAGCAATGGAAGAAGGAGGCCTGGTCTGATGAATCACATTTTCTTTTACATCATGCGGACGGCCGGGTGCGTGTGCATCGTTTACCTGGGGAAGAGGTGACATTAGGATGCACTATGAGAAGGCAAGCCGGCGGAGGCAATGTGATGGTCTCGGCAATGTTCTGCTGGGAAACCTTGAGTCCTTTGACCAGTACCACTTACCTAAACATTGCCGCAGACAAGTTCATCCCTACATGGCAGCGGTATTCCGTAACGCCAGTGCCCTCTTTCAGCAGGATAATGCCCCCGCCACACTGCAAACATTTCTAAGGAATGGTTTGACAAACATGACAAAGTGTTCAAGGTGTTGACTTGACCTCCAAATTCCCCAAATCTCATTCTAATTGAGCATCTGTGGGATGTGATAGAAAAGTCCGATCCTTGGAGGCCGCACCTCATAAACTTACACGATTTATAGGATCTGCGGATAATGTCTTGGTGCCAGAGACCACAGGAACCTTCAGCGATCTTGTGGAGTCCATACCTCCACGGGTCAGAGCTGTTTTGGGGGCCTGAGTGGTACTTGCATAATGTAAGGCACGCGGTTTTAATGTTATGGCTGAATGCGCCGATGTGTACATAGCCTTTAACCCTTAACGACATGCCACTTACATGTACGTGGTAGCCGTTAAAGGAAAATATGGAGCGGGCTCACGGCCTGAGCCCGCTCCTTAGTGGGGGACGGCTGTGTAATACAGCCCACATTTCACTGCAACGGGTGGATTCAAAGGTCACTTTGATTCTGCCCGTTTATTCCCTTAGATGCCGCTGTAAATAGCGAACCGCAGCATCTAAAGCGTTAGAATGAGGGGGCGATTGCGGAGTGCTGATGGTCGTCATGGCAGCCTGGGAGCCATGAAGGTCCTCAGGACTGCCATCTTTGTGCTCCTACATAGGACACTGTAAGAAGCACGATATACTGCAAATAATTAGTATTTCTGTAAATTATATAAACTATCCAACAATCCAACGATCGCTGGTTCAAGTCCTTCAACGTTATTAACCCACTCAGTGAACGCCATAATAAAAATGAGTAAAAACGCCTGTACATGTGGTATATTTATTGGAATACATTTTTTTCGTGTTCTCTATCATGACCATATAGTTTTTTTGCCATATTCATACCCATTTGTTTTTTTGTTTTGTAAAAAGTCGCATGTGCCCCAAAGAGGTACCAAAAAAACCGACAACTTACCCCACAAAAAAATAAGTTCTCAAATCACTCAATAGATGGAAAAATAAAAAAATATCTCGACACAAAACAATTTTTTTTTTTTTAACAAATAGGTGTTTTTTTTAAAAGTGGTAAAACATTAAAAAAAATATGAATATGGTATCGCCGTAATCATGTCAACCCATAGAATAAAGTGAACATGTAGTTTTTAACGCTTGATAGATGCCGTAAAATCGAAACTCCCCAAAAATGGCGCATTCGCCCTTTTTGCCCATCTCACCCCACAATTAATTTTTTTCAGTTTCCCAGTACATTATGTGATAGACTAAATGGTGCCATGAACAACTAGAAATTGTCCAGCAAAAAACAAGCCGTCATACGGCTATCTCAACAAAAAAATAAAAAAGTTATGGCTTTTGGAAAAAACAAAAATGAAAAAACAAGAAAAAATAGAAAATAAAATGAAAACATTTTTAATTGGCCGTGTCATTAAGGGGTTAAAGATTAAATGATCCCTTTGGACTGATCACGTTTTTTGGCGATAATTCTCGTATGGTCCTGTCCATATCCTAATGGGGGTTATGATTCTAATGAATTAACCTGTCACTATGTAGCACATTATGGAGATCTCATCCGTTGTCTTCTGTACATTAAGATCAGAGAAAACATCATCTTTACAACACAAGAGGCCGGAAACTTCATGGAAATAATTTCATTTATTTTTCATTTTTGCCCATGATATAATATTCCCTAAAAATGAGAATGATCCGAGTGAAAATGAGAGATGATACAGAACTCCCGGGGATCCCAATACATGACATATTTATTCAGCTTGAAATGTCTTATGGATTAACATATGTTATAAAATAACTAACAGAGAAGTAACGTCAGCTCCAGCTCTCTTGTTATTTTTCCCGGCTGGATTTTAAGGGGTCACTCCGCCCCAAATAATACAAATTTACATTTGATCATGATTGTTTTCCTTCTCTTAGCACAGTGCAGTATTTAATGCCCCCGTGCCTCCTGTGTCAGATTGAATTAATAAATACAGTAATAGGAACGCAGAAATAGGAACATCCACATGACAGCCCACATGAAATCTGGGAGCTAACCATGAAAACTCTTAGGAGCCCCACAAATGAGCGTGTTTGGTCCGTGTTATACGGTCCGGACCTCGGCCGCATTTCCCGGACTGAACACACTGCAGGGAGCCGGGCTCCTAGCCTCATAGTTATCTATGATGCTAGGTGTCACTGCCTCGCTGCCGGACAACTGTCCCGTACTGAAAACATGATTACAGTACGGGACTGTGGCTTCCATGTATCTTGTATACATAGCAGCTGTATCCTGTCGTCAAAGCCGATCACGTCAGGTCAGCTGCACTGACGGCTCTGGTGAACGCTGGTCCTGCGTGTCTTTTATACGGAGGACTAGCTAATACTGATCACGTGTAAGGCCCTGTTCACATCATCTCACAGTCATTCCGTTGTTCTGCTGCGCTATTGCTTCCAGTAATTAATTCTGTGTTTACCAGAGCCGTCAGCTGACCGCTGCATTTGACCTGACGGAATCGCCATTTACAGCGAATATACAGGATACATAGAAGCTATATCTCAAAAAGTAAATTTTACAGGATACATAGAAGCTATATCTCAAAAAGTTAATTTTTTTAAATAAAAAACAATTTAAAAGTTGTTTGAAATCAAATATAAAATTGGTTTATGAAAAAAAAAAAAAAAATATTGGCTTCAAAGCCTAAAAAGGCTTAGTCATTGAGGGATTAGTAAAACTTTATTGATTAAAATAAGTAGCACTGTGTGTTCAAGGATCATATTTCACATGAAAAAAAGACCAAAATTAATTAGAATTTAGAAGGTCACAAAGGCGTCAAAGCCCAACAAGATAATTTAATGAACAAAAAAAAAGGTAAAAATGTCCAATAAAAACTGTATGCAACGTATTCCAACTCCCATTTTCCTATGTCAGGTTTGATCATCAGAGCAGTGACATTGAGCAACTACATCCCCTTCCTTCTTGTTCCTTTTGCGCTAATCTTTATACATTTCTCTGAATATTTTTGTAACTTTTTTATTTTATTACACCTTGTATTATATAAACATTTCAAGGGTATCGGTTGTTGTATTCTCCGAAATACACACACACATTAGAGAGATACTAAAGACAAGACGTCAACTCATATGAGGCCGTGGACAGCAGAGAGGAGAAGGAATGCTTTACAATTTGTGGGAGACATTCAATAAATTCCTCCGATGCAGCTTTACTCGAAAACCGTATGTCCAAATGTGTATTTGTATCTGGTGGAGTTCAGATGTTTTCCAGATGAGGCACAGTGTGAGCTGAAAGGAAGCAGTAGTTTTGGTTAATATATGTGAAAATACGTGTCACATTCCCCAAATATCCACACACTGCAAAAATGAACTACTGCGTGCAGAAATAAATACAAAGAGGAGCAAAGGAAGAGAGATTAACCTGCGGTGCAGAGTTTTATTCCGCAGCGTGTCAATTGTATTTGCGTAATCGCTGCTTATTTGTTGCGGGTTTTCCCCATTGAATTCAAAGGGGGAGGTAAAACCCGCAATAAATAGCAGTTGCGTTTATTGCGGCGGAATCACAGCAATTCTGTTTCTTTCTCCAGGCTGGCCTTCTGGGATGACGATTCATCCCATGTGACCACTGCAGCCAATCACAGGCTGTAATGGTGGTCACATGGGATGAAACGTCAACCAAGGAGGCCGGCCTGGATGACGTCAGAGGGATCCCAAACGGTCACATGGAATAAATCGTCATCCCAGGAGGTTGGCCTGCTAGCAGGTCGGCTGAATGCTCAGCCGTTTTCCGCAGCGGACATTCGGCCTGAAAAACTGCACCACAATTTGGAATGCTACTGTGTGGGGGCACTATGGGGACATGATAATGCGTGAGGGGCACTATGGGGCATGATATTCTGTGGTGGGCATTACTGGGTCATGCTATTGTGTGGGGGCATTCTGGAGTCATGATACTGTTTGGGGGCACAAAGAGAACTGGGTGGGATTGGGCAGGGTAAGAGGCTTGGCTTAACATACAAAACTTTACTGAAGGTTGTCCGGTTTCAACAAATTAAAGAAGATCTCCAGTGGCAACACAACCTGCACCCCACCTGACTGTATACCACACTCTAGACTTCTTTTATGTACTTACTTTTTGAATTGCTGCCTTGTCTGTTCTTTAAAAAGCCTCCATCTTAATTCTTAGATTTACCCTGCTTTCTCTTCCTCTCTGCTTTGCTATCTTTCCCATGATGCTTCAGCACAGCATCACATGACCAGCTAAAGACCATACCATTTCTGCATGCTGGGGGACACTGTGATTATCATTCTCTCTATATTCTCCTAAATAAGCTGAGAAACCATAAGTATACAGACAGGGAGGCTGCATTATATTCTTCTACACCTGTGTGACAGGAACCTGTCTAAGTTGCAGTGGTAGCTGATGATAGAAGTTTCTGTCCCTCCCCCCCCTGTGTAATATTAGTGTGGTACAGGAACTGCTGAAGCCTGTGATGGGCGACACATAGATCTCCATAGACTCAAGTAGAGAAAGTAGTCACGGAGCCTGATTCACACTGCTGCTAAGCAACCATCCCAGTCTGATATATAGAGATAAATAACAGGAGAGACTGACACATGGAATACCAGAATGGAGCACATGAGAAAGTTTAGATTTGGCCGGAGGGTCCCTTTAATGTTATTTTTTTGTATAATGAGAAGTTATACAATTTTCTAATATACTTTCCGTATTAATTCCTCATGGTTTTCAAGATCTCTGCTTGCTGTTATTTATTAGGTACACTCATTGTTTACTACCAGTGGACAAAATTCTGTTCATGGTCATGTGATCAATACACAGGTGTACGGCTTGTTAAAGGGTCAAGTGATGACACACAGGTGCTGGGGTCATTAGAAGACAGCTCTGATATACATACTGTAACGATCTCAGCACCTGTGTGTCTATCACATGACCCTGTAACGAGCCGAGCACCTGTGTGTCCATCACATGACTCTGTAACGAGCCGTGCACCTGTGTGTCCATCACATGACCATGAACAAAATTGTATCCACTGGAAGTAAATAATTAATGTTCCTACTGAATACAAACAACTTAGAAATAAGTGTAACTTTGGAATGACCTTGAGACTTTATTCTGGGACACAAAGAAATGATTTGTTGTGTCAGGTACATGAACTCTTAGGGCTGCGGATGCAGAGATGAATCTTAAGGGACGTTTATCCTGCATGCAACAATGACTCCCCTGCCCTTATTCTAACATTCACCGCTGCTATTCTCTATAAAGACCATACATAATTATAATGTCATAATACAAACAACCATTCGTTCTGTATTAAAGGGGCAGTGCAGTAAATCACTTTTATGATATGTCAATCAGCGTAGTGAGACCTACAAAGAACCCAAAAATGAGGCTCCGCCAAATGTTTATTAAAGTTAAAGCCTATCATTACGTCCAAAGATCTGTCCTGATCAACTTCTTAATATATCTGTATAGAGGAGCTCTATATTTCTAACTTGATGAATTATATAATTTTTGCTACCTGCAGTCACCACTAGGGGGAGCTCACTGTATATACATTTATACAGATAGCGTTAAACTTAAAGAGGACTTATCACCTCTCGTGACTTGTTTATTTGAGTAAATACTAATATTCCCCATTAAATAAAAATTCTGGAGCATCTTTTATTAGAACTCTGAATTGCGCCAATCCTCTGTTATTCCTCCTAGAAATTTATGAATAAATTGCCAACTGGGTTTTATCATTGCTGTGGCAAGTCCCTGTACAGTCCCACTCTGTCAGCAGTGATTTGACAGTGTCAGTCTGTGTAGGGACACACCCCCAACTGGTAACACCCAGTTGTCAACTTATTCCTAAATTTCTAGGAGGAATAACAGAGGAACGGTACAATGCAGAGCACTAAGAAAAGATGCTATAGAATTGTTAAACCATGAAAAATACAAGTGTTTACTAAAACAGACATCTTTTTAAAGAGAGCGGCATAAATCTGTATGGAGTGAACTCCCCCTAGTGGCAGCTATAGAGAAGGTCTTTTTCAAACATTGGAAAAATTGGAAAAACTCAGGAGGTTCAACAATTTTTAACATTGTAAAATAGAAAAAAAATATTTGAGAACAGTGATACATTTCTCAATGTAAAAAGCAAAGTTTATTGTGGTTTTCAATATCTTGGCTTGCTGTAAGTGAATGAGAATCTTCATTCAAAATCTGTTCTTAACACGTGATATCCCAGGCAAAGGGTGAAAAACAATGTTAAGTGACCAAAAAACTGCACAGAGGTCACATGATCTCACATGAAGGTCACATTAAGAAAGATTAGTCATAACCTGTATCTCCAGTCTAAATCTCACGGCTAAAATATGACCAGTGCCAGATTATAAATTTTTCCTATTTTAAAGGGGATTTAATCAATCCCTTATTATTGGAAAGGCCCCTAAGGCTGGGTTCACACAACCTATTTTCAGGCGTAAACGAGGCGTTTTACGCCTCGAATTACACCTGAAAACACGGCTCCAATACGTCGGCAAACATCTGCCCATTTGCCGACGTTCTGTGCCGACGACCTGTAATTTTATGCGTCGCTGTCAAAAGACGGCGCGTAAAATGACAGACTCGGCAAAGTAGTGCAGTACACTTCTTGGGACATAATTTGAGCCGTTTTTCATTGACTTCAATGAAGAACAGCTCCAAATTACATCCGTAATGGACGCCACGCAAAACGCGAGTAATTGTCGATATCGTGTGCACATACCCTCACAGTAAAATGATCTCATCCTGCTGCTGGAACCCTGGTGATCAGAAGTAATCTGAGGGGAAACAAAATAGCAAGTGTTCAATATCCCTGCAGCGCCTCCACAGGGCAAATAAATTATTACACAGCTCCTATAGATATCAATGAGTAGTTAGTGTCATATTAGTAGGTGCCGGGTCCTCCAGATTGTGAGACCCTCTCTGCTCTGGCTAATAGATTGGGTGTACTGAAAGGAGGACCCCTTCTACAAATTCAGGATTCCCTTATTTGAACGTGGGAAATGGATTTTGTAAATCAGACAGCTCCAAGACTAGTACTGAACAGAAGTTTTGATTTAGAGGGGGGTGGGGTCCCAAACAGGGCAAGTATAAAAAACTCTACAACAGGCAACAACCAATAAAAGCTTTAAAAGGGATATCACACAAGGTATATGAAGGTTTGTATGAAGTAAGAACTTGTGTCCAGAAGAGGGCAGTGTTTCTTCCCAGTGGATTTCAGTTTTAATGATTTAAAGGTAAAATTGACATGTGAAGTCGAAAGGAGGAAATACATTTTAGCTGGAAAGAGACGTTTCAAAGAGACTCATGGATGATGAACAGACAGAACCCATTACGCAGCCGATCCTTTCTGATAAAAGGGTTCTACTGATCAGTCCTATAAACACCCACAGCTTATTTGCCCGGTGCTGTTTATCAGGGGTTGATGTCATCTGTTGTCTCATCCTGTCACAATTTAGAGATATCATATTTTAAGGTAGTACCACGGATTGTTATGTAAATTAATATATGCCAACCGGCTCACTTTGCCAAGTAATAAGGTACCACCAGGATTATAAGTCGATCAATATATTGATATGTAAAAGTATTTCCAGTTTTCCTGATGTCCCTTATCCTGGGTGCGCATTGGCAAGGGGTGCTGTGTAGGTTATAAAAAAAGAATGCACCCCTCTGAATGCCCCCAAATGGGGCCCAAAATGGACCATACGACAGTAGCATCAGAACACAGATACAGTTGAATCCAGTAGTGGAGCAGGAAGCCATCAGCTCCCTGCTCCATTACTCATAGTAACCCTAGGACATGAGTACTTTTTTTTTTTTTTTTAAGTAATTGCATCTTGTAGATAGCTATACGGTTACCTCGTCTGACATGTCTGTTTTAGTAAATACTTGAACTCCTCATGAAATAACAATTCTGGAGCTTCATTTCTATTAACTCTGTGTTGTGCCGTTTCTCTGTTATTCCTTCTGAATATTTATGAGTAAATTGTCAAAGGGGCGTGTCTGTACACAGTCTCACTCTGTCAGCATTGATTGGATAGTCTCAGTCTGTGTAGGGATACACCCCCAACTGGTAACACCCAGTTATCAATTTATTCATACATTTTTAGGAGGAATAACAGAGGAACAGTATAATGCAGAGGTCTAAGAAAGATGCTTCAGAATTGTTATTTTATGAAGAATACAAGTATACACTAGAACAGACAGGCCAGGACAGGTGACAGGTTCTCTTTAGGATGATAGAGATAGTGAATCAGCCAAAAGATATATAAAAAACGTAGTAAAACATGTAGTCAAAAAGTTACTATAGTAACCGGGGCCTATGTAATAAACTACACGGGACCCCCTTAGTATAGTAACTGACAGTACTTACATCACAACGCTATGCGCTGCGCACAAAATCCCGACCCAGGACTTCCGCTGCGGAAGTGATTGTGATTGGCTGCAGCGGTCACAGGGGATGAAACGTTATCCCAGGAGGTCGGCCTGGACGAAGAAGCACAGAATTCTGGGTAAGTATAAGATTTTTTTTCTGAGTTGCGCTTTTTGCAGAAGAATCGCAGCTTTTCCGCCGCAAAAATCGCAACATCTGCTATATGTTGCGGGTTTCACCTCCCCATTGAATTCAATGGAGAAAACCCGCAACAAAAATGCAGCGTTTACGCAAATACAATTGACATGCTGCGGATTAAAAAAACGCATCACAGGTCAATTTCTGACCGTCTTTTTGTCCGTTTATGATTTACGCAGCGTGTGGATGAGATTTGTTCAAATCTCATCCATTTTGCTGCTACTGTATTATGCTGCAGATTTTCCGCAATTAAATATTAATATTTTTATTATTTATCTGTAAGTTCTAATTTAGGGCAAAAATATTTACCCCTAACTAGCTAATGATTTTATGTCAATTTTTACATTTAGAAAACTCTGATAGAATCATCTGTATACAGCCTGCCCGTGTCCTGGATTGTTCTTCCTCTCCATGGTCTGTGACTTGTCACATCAATTAGTAGGAGCAGTAAAATATTTGTTTGTGAACATATGAGGAAAAAAATTCCCTTTATCCTCTCCGCAGCATCTGCCATTATCATTTCATTTAAATGTTTGATTCGGTTTTGCCTGAGGGTTTGCAAAAAATTATTTGAGTTGTAAATAAATGATAATGGAACGAATTCTCCCCGGTGTCTGCATTAGTCATGTGTTCAGTATTGTTTCAGAAAAACAAACCCAACTAATGGGGACACGGGTCAAAAAAATCCATTGATGTCATTATTAAATGTTATACTCTGTAATATAATCTTACATTACTTGTGCCAGAGAGCCACTTGCTCTAGGGATTTGTATTTTGGGAAGTGTCCCCTTTACACTGTACATTCATCGGATATAGGAAACATTATTTGTCCCAAATGTATTGTAGGAGATCAGCTAAGGCATAACTTCCAACCATCCCGGATTCAGCGGGACAGTTCCGGATTCCGGGCGGACGCAGATACAGTTGAACCCAATGCTGAAGCAGGGTACCATCAGCTTACTGCGTCAGAATTAGTTCAGAGCGGAGGAGCAGAGGGAGCTCCTTCGCTCGCCGAGGGCTCCCCAGGCACAGCGCTACTATAAGTGCTGTGCTCGGGGAAACCCTTGATGTCAGTGTCCATATATGGACAGTGACATCAGAGGCTACTGATTGAGCGGAATCCCCGTTGCCGATGATCTGACTGGGGATTCTGCTCTTAGACGAAACCCTTGAGGTCACTGTCCATACGGATGTAGCCATCTTTAACTTGATTCTGATAATTTGCTGCAGCGTGATATCACACAACAAAAGCCATTGAAAAGTCATTGAAAAAGTCAACATAAGCGATCACTGTTTATTTAATGCGTTAAAAGTCAAGGTAAAGACGGCTACATCTGTATATGGACATTGACGGAAGGGGCTCCTCCTGGAGTGGAATCCCCGGCCAGAATCAGCAAGGAGTAGCCACTCCTTGAGGGAGACTTAATGGCGGGGGTAGCGATATTTTCAAGGGGGGGTGTGGCATGATCAACATGGACACTGTGGCACTATATAGGGGCACAATCTACATGGGCACTATCTACAAGAGCACTGGCACTTTATGTGTGGGCACTGGCACTAAAGGCAGCTTTGAGGCATTATACTGTATAAAGGCAGCTAGTAGGGCATTATACTGTATGGGGCAGCTATGGGGGCATTATACTGTATGGGGCAGCTATGGGGGCATTATTCTGTATGGGGGCATTAGGCTGTATGGGGCAGCTATGGCACATTATACTGTATGGGGCAGCTATGGGGGCATTATATAGTATGGGGCATCTGTGTGGACATTATACTGTATGGGGGCATTATACTGTATGGGGCAGCTATGGGGGCATTATGCTGCTTGGGGGGCAGCTATGGGGCATTATGCTGTATGGGGGAATTTGTTTGGCCATTAAACTGCATTGGAGAATCTGTGTGGACATTATACTGTATGGGGGCATATGTGTTGGCTTTATACTGTATGGGTGCTTCTATGGGGGCATTATACTGTATGGTGGCAGCTATTTGGCATTATACTATGTGGGAGCCACTATGGGAGCATGATACTGTGTGGGCTGAACCAGGTATGTATGAGCGGAGATTGGGTGGGATTACTGGCGTGATTAGTGGGATTAGTATCCCTTTTTGGGATACTTGAAAAAATGGGCAGTATGGCTAAGTTGTTAGGGGTTTGTCTAACACAATAAGCTTGTTGATTGTTTCCAATAACAACCAGCAGAAGTCTGATTGTAGCTCTGGAGTATAATGCGGAATCAATAGAAAGTGGGGTGGTGTCTTATGGTGTGAGAAACACTTAAAATATTACCTGTATAATATTTTAGTCCAAAATTTTGCATTGTTGCAGTTTATCTCTGAAATTGGAATTAAAGAGGTCTTCCTTTACGGACAACTTTTTCTCTAAATGAGGTCCAAATGTTATATCTGTAACTCCGCCCCCACCTGCTTATTATGTGCCATTTGCCATGTGCTAGTGTCTTCTTATCGGTGAAAGCGGAATTTGGGACCCCACTGGCTCCATGACTTGGGTGCATCTGCCATCTCTGCAACCCTTATAGCTAAGTCCCTAGCGATTGTTTATCTATATTGTAATATATACAAATATATATATATATATATATAAATATATATATATATATATATATATATATATATATATATATATATATATATATATATATATAACATTGCATTAAAATTTACTGTATGCAATGGAAAAGTTGACAATTCAGAAAGCAAAAAGATTAGTCAGTGAGCGGTTCAGGTTAAGTACACAGTTGAGCACATGGTCTGGAGTCAATAGCAGTCCAAGGTCAGGGCACCATGGAGGAAATTGCTGGAGATGACTCAAATTAAATAGTAATCATGATAAGGGCTTAGAGACACAATAGTCTAGCAAAATTTTTTATTTGGATCTACACCCAACTACTCTGGGCCATAGACAGCTTTGGCCATAAGTTAGAGAAGGCCTGTAGCTTGCACCACATCGATGGATGTGATGTGGAATGGGGTAGGTTGAGTATTGTATAGAGATGAGTGGATTGGTTGTACACAAATCAAATTCGTTACAAATTCCCAAAAAGTGTCAGATTTTCACTAAACTTTTGGGTTCCTTCCCGCACGAATCACTCATAATGGCAGCCACCAGTTTACAGATCAGAAGAAGACAAGAAGACAGGGAAGAATGATCACATGACCTTCGGCGGCGGCCTGGTGGGCTTCCCCATAATACCTTGCAGGCAGCCCTCTAGCACAGCCAATCATGAGGGGTATAGGTGTGAGTCACTGATGACATTCATGTGAGTCATAGCCACTATAAAACCAGGAAATGCTGCTGCTTTGTGGGGATACAGATAGGAGAGAGAGGACTTCAGACAGAGAGTGAGAGATAGTAAAACACAGAATATAGATAGATAGTGGATTAGCGTCAGTGAGTGTGTTTCAAAGTGAGGAGAAGAGAATAGATGGTTAGATTTACAATAACTTGATAGAGTTGAGCAGTTATATATTTCTCTGTGCATTCTCAACATACCAAAAGGTTTCTTCACTACGGAGCGACGTGTTTTTATTTCTTAAACAGGTTTGTTGTCCGATAGACACCCTCCTTCTCCAATGCATCATTGTTCTCAGACCATGGAGCAGTTAACGAAGTTACCACCTGTAGTGGAGGGAATAGAATACAGCCACAACAATGCATGACAGCGGGATCATAGTGCTCATAGGCGTAGTGCACAATATGTATAGCAATTAAATATGTTAGGCCTAGTGTTTACTAGGGTATTGTCAGGCCATACTAGTCCCCATACATTACATGGTGATGATTAACCATGTCTGATTGAAACCAGTATCTGTATAGCGGAAATATTCAGTAACTGTATGGTGGTATATATAGCCTCTTATAGACAGTGCCCCCATAGAACCTCCTGTAGATGCTGCTCCCTATAGAGTTCCCTGTAGTTAGTACCCACATAGAGCCCCCTGGAGATAGTGCCCAACATAGATCTCATTGTGATAGTGGCCCCCATAGATCCCCATAGACAGTGGCCCCATAGCTCCCCCTGTAGATAGTGGCCCCATAGATCCCCCTGTAGATAGTGGCCCCCATAGATCCCCCTGTAGATAGTGCCCCATATACAGTCCCCTGTAGATAGTGCCCCACATATAGCCCCCCCCATAGATAGATCCCTCCTGTAGATAGAGCCCCTCTCTAGATAGAGTCACTCACACTGTTAACTGAAAAAAATCTTTACATACTCACCTGATCTCGTTCCCGCGCCGTCCACTAGCAGGCGTTGTTTCTTCTGACCAAGTCTGCTGGAGCTGAATGACGAAAGTGGCTCGATAACG
Organism: Rhinoderma darwinii; assembly: GCF_050947455.1. Lineage (NCBI taxonomy): Eukaryota > Metazoa > Chordata > Amphibia > Anura > Rhinodermatidae > Rhinoderma > Rhinoderma darwinii. The sequence continues at coordinate 329,829,127 of NC_134691.1, forward strand.
TCATTGCGTCATTGAAAGGCGATGAATTGCAGAGCAAGGAACTAATGTTCTTTGCACTACCAGCTCTAGTTATCCATATAATTGTATCTCCATCCTATAGAGGCAGATACAATTATAGTGCAGCAGGGAGTGGCGGCGGTTGGTTTCAGTGGTGCCATCTTCCCCTCAGAGAGGCAGCAGGCTGCCGCCTGAGGTGAGAGGCTCACCTTGCCTCATGGACGGTGCAGCCCTGAGTGAGGGCATTACACCTCTTGCACATGACCGAGTATTTCAGTGTCCGTTTTTGATCCGATCTGAGTGTCCGGGTTTTTTCATCCGTTTGTGTCCGAGTTGCATCCGTTTTAGTTTGTGATCTGATCCGAGTATCCATATTTTTGCATCCGTTTTCGTCCGAGTACCATCCGTTTCTTATCCCGTTTTTCACTGATCAGTGAAAAAATATTAACGATGTCAATCATTTTGTCAAAAATGTTGTTCTAACCCACTGAAAACACCCACAGGAAAGTTACATGGTGTGCCAGACGCCATTTTCTCTGGCTTTTACAGCATACAGAGCATTGTTAGATACCTCTGATTCCTTGCCCTTGATTTCTGGCATTTATTGGCATATTTCATCTTGCAACATGTGCTCATCACCTGTGGAAGATTTCTTCTTGGCCTGGCTCCTCTCTCTGCGCTTTGGAAAGCAATCTGACATGCTGGAAGAAGAACCGACGAGGAAGTGGAAATGGTACTGGGTCCATCCCATTGTCTTCCAGCGGGCCTGCAAGGAACACTTCCATACCCTGTACAATGACCTTCATCAGCACCATGAGAAGTTTCACTCCTTCTGTCGGATGACTGCCTCTACATTTGACCGCTTGTTGGAGGCTCAGCGTCCTGGTCTCACCTTCCAGGACACCAATATGAGATTCTGCATATTACCTGAAGAACGGCTCATTGTCAACCTGAGGTAAGCACACACACTACCCCTGTACCCCATGTGCTCCTGATACAGCTAGCACTAGTGTGAATGGCCCTGTAATTACAGGGTAGAGAGACAGACAGGTGAACCCGCCACTCAGTCCCTGCCTACTTGCACGACCCGTCCTAGGCGATGGCGTACTACTGGGCGATGGTCCCTACGCTCAATATGTGCACGACAGACAAACAGACAAGGGTAAACAGAAGCTAAAGGAAATGAGGCAATTGCCCACAGCAACACTGTGAGCAACAAGAGTAGTGAATGAGCCGAGTCAAACCAGGAGTGTACGAGGTACCAAACGCAGAGCAGGAGCGTAGTCAGTAAAGCCAGGGTCAATATGAAGCAGAGGTCAATAGTAATAGCTGGAACAGCAGAGCCAGGAAACAAGAGAGAATCACAGGCAAAGAGAAGAAGCAAATGAAGGTGTAAATCGACCGAGGGCCGGAGCTAGAACCGTCTGGCCAGGCTGTGATAGGTTCTCCCACTCCTCAGCCTACCAGCCTGAGTGGTAGCAGATCGAGTCACTCGATCAGACCTAGGAGCAGATGCAGACTGATTAACCACGGGCGTCGACACAGAAGCTGTGTCTGGCAGATCCTTTACAGTACCCCCCCCCTTTTATGAGGGGCCACTGGACCCTTCCTAGGTGGAACTGGCTTATTGGGGAACCGAAGATGGAACATCCTGAGCAATACCCCAGCGTGAACATCCCGGGCGGGTACCCAAGTCCTCTCCTCAGGCCCGTATCCTCTCCAATGGACCAGGTACTGGAGGGAGCCTTGGACCATCCTGCTGTCCACAATCTTGGCCACCTCGAATTCTACCCCTTCAGGGGTCAGAACAGGGACCGGAGGTTTCCTCGAGGTAACCAAGGACGGGGAGTAGCATTTCAGGAGGGAGGCATGAAACACGTCGTGCATTTGAAAAGACGGGGGTAACTCCAGCCGGAAGGAGACAGGGTTAAGGACCTCAATGACCTTGTACGGCCCTATAAACCGGGGAGCACATTTTTTTGGACGGAACTTTAAGGCGCAATTTTTTTGAAGACAGCCACACCAGATCCCCGACCACAAACAAGGGGTTAGCAGAACGCCTGGGCATTGGGTAGTTTCTTGAGGGGCACAAAGTGGCACATCTTACTAAAGCGGTCTACTACAACCCACACCACCGACTTGCCTTGATATGGAGGCAGATCGGTGATAAAATCCATGGAGATATGGGTCCAAGGTCTCTGGGGAATGGGCAAAGAACATACTGTAGTAAGCGCGCTGGTCGGGACCTGGGAGTCTTGGACCTAACACAAATTTCACAAGCAGCGACGTAGGCCTTAACGTCTTTATGCAACCCAGGCCACCAATAGTTTCTAGCAATGAGGTGCTTGGTACCCAGGATGCCTGGATGGCCAGATAGTGCAGAGTCATGATTTTCCCTGAGTGCCCTTAGCCGAAATTGCAGGGGAACAAACAGCTTGTTCTCAGGAAGGTTCCCGGGAGCTGAACCTTGATCAGCCGCAATTTCGGAGACTAATTCAGAATCAACAGAGGATATTATTATACCTGAGGGCAAAACACAAGCAGGATCTTCCTCCGAAGGAGGACTGGCCATGAAGCTACGTGACAGTTAATCAGCTTTAATATTTTTAGACCCAGCCCTATAGGTGACCAAAAAGTTGAATCTAGTAAAAAACAACGCCCATCGAGCTTGTCTCGGGTTTAGCCTCCGGGCAGATTCTAGGAAGACCAGATTCTTGTGGTCGGTAAGGACCGTTACCTGGTGCCTAGCCCCCTCCAAGAAGTGGCGACACTCTTCAAATGCCCATTTAATGGCTAAGAGTTCGCGGTTGCCAATGTCATAGTTACTCTCAGTGGGCGAGAACTTCCTGGAGAAGTAGGCACAGGGACGGAGATGGGTGAGGGACCTAGTACCCTGGGACAAGACCGCACCCACTCCCACCTCGGAGGCGTCAACCTCCACGATGAATGGCTCCATTTGGATAGGCTGAATCAGCACTGGGGCAGAGATAAAGCACTTCTTAAGGATCTCAAAAAAACTCGACCGCCTCCAGAGGCCAGTGGAGGAGATCAGCACCTTTGCGAGTAAGATCCGTAAGAGGCTTAGCGATGACCGAGAAGTTAGCAATAAATCTCCTGTAATAATTAGCAAACCCCAGGAAGCACTGTAACGCCTTCAGGGAGGCAGGTTGGACCCATTCAGCCACAGCCTGAACCTTGGCAGGGTCCATGCGGAATTCATGAGGAGTGAGGATTTGACCCAAAAATGGTATCTCCTGCACACCAAACACACATTTTTTGGTTTTAGCAAACAGTTTGTTTTCCCGAAGGGCCTGGAGCACCTTCCTGACATGCTCAATGTGGGAGGACCAGTCCTTGGAAAACACAAGTATTTTATCAAGGTACACTACAAGAAATACCCCCAGGTAGTCTCTTAAAATCTCATTTATGAAATTCTGGAAGACCGCGGGAGCATTACACAACACAAAGGGCATGACGATGTATTCAAAATGACCTTCGGGCGTGTTAAACGCAGTCTTCCACTCATCCCTTTCTCTGACTCGGATAAGGTTATAAGCCCCCCGAAGAGCAAACTTAGAGAGCCATTGGGCCCCCTGAACCTGATTGAAGAGATCGGGAATCAAAGGAAGGGGATACTGGTTCCATACAGTGACCTTATTCAAGTTTCGGTAATCGATGCACGGCCTAAGACCACCATCCTTCTTCCCTACGAAGAATTTGCCAGCACCTACCGGAGAAGTAGAGGGGCGAATGTAACCCTTGGCCAGGCTTTCCTGGATATATTCTCTCATGGCCTCATGTTCGCGACAAGAGAGATTAAATATCCTACCCTTAGGGAGCTTAGCTCCTGGTACCAAATCGATTGCACAATCGTATTTTCTATGAGGAGGTAATACTTCGGAGGCCTTTTTAGAAAAAATATCAGCGAAGTCCTGAATAAACTCAGGTAGAGTGTTCACCTCCTCAGGGAGAGAAATAAAATTAACAGAAAAACAGGACGTCATGCATTCATTACCCCATTTAGTAAGATCCCCAGTACTCCAGTTAAACGTGGGATTATGCATCTGCAACCAGGGAAGGCCTAAAACCAAATCGGACGATAATCCCTGCATCACCAGTACAGAGCACTGATCCAAATGAATGGAGCCAACAATGAGTTAAAAAACAAGGGTATGCTGCGTAAAATAACCATTAGCAAGTGGAGTGGAGTCGATACCCACTACCGGGAGAGGTTTAGGCAAATCAATCAATGGCATAGCTAGAGACATAGCAAATTCCACAGACATAATATTAGCAGAAGACCATGAATCCACGAAGGCACTGCCGGTGGCAGACCTACCCTCAAAAGAGACCTGAAAGGAAAGCAAGATCTTATAAGGTTTCATATTTACGGGAAATACCTGTGCCCCAAAACGACCGGGGAGATGGTCACTCAGGCGCGGAAGTTTTCCGGCTGCTTATTCTTACACCTAGGACAGTTGTTCACTTGATGCTTGTCATCCCCACAGTAGAAGCAGAGATCATTCTTCCTGCGGAGCTCTCTACGTAACTGGGGAGACACGGAGGCCCCGAGTTGCATTGGTTCATCCGAGTTTTCCGTGGAAGAACGAAGCAATGGAGCCACCATGGGGGAGCCAGAGGAGAAGGCACAAAAACGTTCAAGTCGTCGTTCCCTGAGACGTCGGTCAAGACATACCGCTAAAACCATAACCTGATCTATTGAGTCAGAAGAGGGATAGCTAACTAACAGGTCTTTCAGGGCGTTCGACAGACCCAATCTAAACTGGCACCTCAAGTCAGGGTCATTCCAGCGAAAAGCTACACACCACTTCCTAAAGTCAGAACAGTACTCCTCAATGGGTCTCTTACCCTGACGTAAGGTCACCAGCTGACTCTCGGCAAAGGCAGTCTTGTCAGTCTCGTCATAGATGAGCCCGAGAGCGGAAAAAAAAGGTCAATAAAGGAAAGTTCAGGGGCGTCAGGAGCCAAGGACTAGGCCCATTCTTGGGGGCCGTCCTGAAGCCGGGAGACAATTATACCCACTCGCTGGCTCTCAGAACCTGAGGAGTGGGGCCTTAGACGGAAATAGAGCCTACAACTCTCCCGAAAGGAGAAAAAAGTCTTCCGGTCCCCTGAGAATCGTTCAGGCAACTTGAGATGGGGTTCAAGAGGTGAGGTGGAGGGCACTAGCTGGTTAGCATCATGCTGGTCGCACCTCTGAGCCAGGGCTTGGACCTGTAGGGAGAGACTCTGCATTTGCTGAGCCAGGGTCTCAAGGGGGTCCATAGTAGTAGGAACCAGGGTAGAAAAGGTATACAGTGAAGGAAATAAGTAGTTGATCCCTTGCTGATTTTGTAAGTTTGCCCACTGTCAAAGACACGAACAGTCTAGAATTTTTAATCTAGGTTAATTTTACCAGTGAGAGATAGATTATATTTAAAAAAAAAACAGAAAATCACATAGTCAAAATTATATATATTTATTTGCATTGTGCACAGAGAAATAAGTATTTGATCCCCTACCAACCATTAAGAGTTCAGCCTCCTCCAGACCAGTTACACGCTCCAAATCAACTTGGTGCTTGCATTAAAGACAGCTGTCTTAAATGGTCACCTGTATAAAAGACTCCTGTCCACAGACTCAATTAATCAGTCTGACTCTAACCTCTACAACATGGGCAAGACCAAAGAGCTTTCTAAGGATGTCAGGGACAAGATCATAGACCTGCACAAGGCTGGAATGGGCTACAAAACCATAAGTAAGACGCTGGGTGAGAAGGAGACAACTGTTGGTGCAATAGTAAGGAAATGGAAGACATACAAAATGACTGTCAATCGACATCGATCTGGGGCTCCATGCAAAATCTCACCTCGTGGGGTATCCTTGATCCTGAGGAAGGTGAGAGCTCAGCCGAAAACTACACGGGGGGAACTTGTTAATGATCTCAAGGCAGCTGGGACCACAGTCACCAAGAAAATCATTGGTAACACATTACGCCGTAATGGATTAAAATCCTGCAGTGCCCGCAAGGTCCCCCTGCTCAAGAAGGCACATGTACAGGCCCGTCTGAAGTTTGCAAATGAACATCTGGATGATTCTGAGAGTGATTGGGAGAAGGTGCTGTGGTCATATGAGACTAAAATTGAGCTCTTTGGCATTAACTCAACTCGCCGTGTTTGGAGGAAGAGAAATGCTGCCTATGACCCAAAGAACACCGTCCCCACTGTCAAGCATGGAGGTGGAAACATTATGTTTTGGGGGTATTTCTCTGCTAAGGGCACAGGACTACTTCACCGCATCAATGGGAGAATGGATGGAGCCATGTACCGTCAAATCCTGAGTGACAACCTCCTTCCCTCCACCAGGACATTAAAAATGGCTCGTGGCTGGGTCTTCCAGCACGAGAATGACCCGAAACATACAGCCAAGGCAACAAAGGAGTGGCTCAAAAAGAAGCACATTAAGGTCTTGGAGTGGCCTAGCCAGTCTCCAGACCTTAATCCCATCGAAAACTTATGGAGGGAGCTGAAGATCCGAGTTGCCAAGCGACAGCCTCGAAATCTTAATGATTTACAGATGATCTGCAAAGAGGAGTGGGCCAAAATTCCATCTAACATGTGTGCAAACCTCATCATCAACTACAAAAAACATCTGACTGCTGTGCTTGCCAACAAGGGTTTTGCCACCAAGTATTAAGTCTTGTTTGCCAAAGGGATCAAATACTTATTTCTCTGTGCACAATGCAAATAAATATATATAATTTTGACTATGTGATTTTCTGTTTTTTTTTTTTTTTATATAATCTATCTCTCACTGGTAAAATTAACCTAGCCTAAAAATTCTAGACTGTTCATGTCTTTGACAGTGGGCAAACTTACACAATCAGCAAGGGATCAAATACTTATTTCCTTCACTGTATGGGCCTGTGATTATGTAATGACGGGGTAATGAGACAGACAGGTGAGCCCTAATCTACCCGCCACTCAGTCCCTGCCTACTTGCACGACCCGTCCTAGGCGACGGCGTACAACTGGACGATGGTCCCTACGCTCAATATGTGCACGACAGACAAACAGACAAGGGTACACAGAAGCTAAGGGAAATGGGGCAGTTGCCCACGGCAACACTGTGAGCAACAAGAGTAGTGAACAAGCCGAGTCAAACCAGGAGTGTACGAGGTACCAAACGCAGAGCAGGAGCGTAGTCAGTAAAGCCAGGGTCAATATGAAGCAGAGGTCAATAGTAATAGCTGGAACAGCAGACCTAGGAAACAAGAGAGAATCACAGGCAACAACAAGAAGCTAATGCAGGTATACATAGACCGAGGGCGGGAGCTAGAACCGTCTGGCCAGGCTGTGATAGGTTCTCCCACTTCTCAGCCTACCAGCCTGAGTGGTAGCAGATCGAGTCACTCTATCAGACCTAGGAGCAGATGCAGACTGATTAACCACGGGCGTCGACACAGAAGCTGTGTCTGGCAGATCCTTTACAGGCCCTTTGTCCTATAACACCCTGTCACCCTGGTACAGCTAGCACGACCGTAAATTGCCCTGTGCCCCATCCCACCCTGTCACCAGGGAGGAATATGACAGTTCTAATTTTTTTTAATCTTTTTTCAGATTCCTCGCACCTGGAAATACTTTTTCCTCACTCCACTTTGAATTCCTGTTGGGGACCAGTACCATAGGAAAAATATGGAATATCTTATATGGAACACACTTAAGGAGATGGTGATGTCTGTGCCCACGGCTGAAGACTGGCTGCGTATCGTTGACATGTTTATATACCTTGCACAGTTTCCCAATTGAATCGGGGCACTGTATGGAAAGCATATCCGTGTCAAGAAGCCGCCACAGTCCGGCTCCCGATTCTCTAATTATAAGCAGTTTTTCTCGGTGGTGCTGTTGGCCTTGGCTGACAGTTCGTACTGGTTTGTAATTGTGGACATCGGGGGCCTATGGAAGCACTGCGGATGCTCGCATCTTTAGGGCTTCCAGAATGGGACAGCGGCTTATTGACAACCAGCTTGCTCTCCCTGAGCCCCATCTACTGCCCGGATCAACTGGACCACCAGCACCCTTTGTTGCAGTTGCTGATAAGGGCTTTGGTCTGTCCACTCATGTGATAGGCTGATGCCCCAGGCGCGGTTTGGATCACCGGCGCATTTTTAATTACCAGCTTACCATGGCCCATCAGTATGTGGAGTGCGTCTTCGGAATTCTGGCCAACAAATGGAGGATCTTCATGTCTTCCATCCAGATGGATCCGGACAATGTAAACCTGGTGATTCAAGCTTGTGTCGTCCTGCATTATTTCACCAGGATTTATGATGCAAGTTTGGACGGGAACATAGAACAACAAGGGACCGTCTCGACAGTCAATGAAAACCAGACGATGTATGGAAGACCTGGTTTTGCTGGAATTGCTCACCGGGAAGTCTATGCGGACTACTTTGTTTCCCCAGAGGGAGCGGTTCCCTGGCAGCAGGACTATGTTCCCACAGGTCTCTAATTGTTTTTTAAATTAGAGTTAGTTAATTCTTTATTTGTTGGTACATAGAGTAGAGACTCGCAGCACAATGAGGACCGTTGATGGGGGTTGTGAGCTTACGTATTTTTGCCAAAATACTTTTTCTTGTTGTAGTTTTTTTTTTAATCCACTATTTTTTTTACAAAAATGTGAAAATTATTTAAACCTCTTTTGTTTAACATAAATTTGTCTTTAACCTGCAAACGCCGATGCTGCTGCAGAATCAACTGAAGCCTCTGGTGCCAATGTGTCCTCGCTCGTCTGACACGATGCAGGACCTGGGGAAGTGACGTCACAGCGTGATCTGCCAGAAGCTGGGCGTTCTGAAGAGAAGTGGATGATACTTCTCGTCAAAACGCCCAGCTAGTAAAAGTAGTAAAAATGCCCCCCGATGTACGCACATAATACACGCCCACTTGGACTTTTACTTTTAAACACGCCCACTTGGACTTTTGCAAGCTCCATTTGCATAAATACAAAAATGGTCATAACTTGGCCAAAAATGCTCGTTTTTTAAAAATAAAAACGTTACTGTAATCTACATTGCAGCGCCTATCTGCTGCAATAGCAGATAGGGGTTGCAAAATCTGGTGACAGAGCCTCTTTAATTCTAATTAATTCAGCAAAAAACCTTTAGGATCAAAATTTTCAGTATACCCCTAGATGATTCCTCGGGGGGTGCAGTTTCCCAAATGGAGTCACTTTTGGGGTGTTTCCACTGTACTAGTACTACAGGGGCTCAGCAAATGTGACATGGCTCCCAGAAACCATTCCAAAATCCGAATGGCGCTTCTTCCGTTCTGAGCCCTATCATGTGTCCAAACAGCCGTTTATGACCACACGTGGGGTACTCTTTTACTCGGGAGAAACTGCTTTACAAATTTTATAGTGCTTTTTCTCCTTCAGTCCTTGTGGAAATGAAAGAAAATTAGCTAAACCTGCATTTTCTTTGAAAAAAATTTAGATTTTCATTTTTACGGCCTACTTCCAATAAGTTCTGTAAAACACCGGTGGGGTCAAAATGCTCACTGAACCCTTAGATAATTTCCTCAAGGGGTGTAGTTTCCAAAATGGGGTCACTTGTTGGGGGTTTCCACTGTATTGTCCCCTCAGAGGCTTTGCAAATGCGACATGGCCTCCGCAAACCATTCCTGCTAAATTTGAGTTCCAAAAGCCAAATGGCGCTCTTTGCCTTCTCAGCCCTGCCGTGTGTCCAAACAGCTGTTTATTACCACATGTGGGGTACTGTTTTACTCGGGAGAAATTTCTTTACAAATTTTATGGTTCTTTTTCTCCTTTAGTCCTTGTGAAAATGAAAAAAATTAGCTAAACCTACATTTTATTTGAAAAAATTTAGATTTTCATTTTCACAGCCTATTTCCAAAAATTTCTTCAAAAAATCTGTGGGGTTAAAATGCTCACTATACCCCTAGATAATTTACTCAAGGGGTATAGTTTGCAAAATGGGGTCACTTGTGGGGGGTTTCCACTGTTTTGTCCCCTCGGGGGCTTTGCAAATGCAACATGGCCTCCGCAAACCATTCCTGCTAAATTTGAGCTCCAAAAGCCAAATGGCGCTCTTTCCCTTCTAAGCCCTGCCGTGTGCCCAAACAGCTGTTTATTACCACATGTGGGGTATTGTTTTACTCGGGAGAAATTGCTCTACATATTTTGTGGTGCTTTTTCTACTTTAGTCCTTTTGGAAATGAAAAAAAATTAGCTAAACCTAAATTTTATTTGAAAAAATGTAGATTTTCATGGCCTAGTTCCAAAAATGTTTGCAAAAAAACTGTCTGGTCAAAATGTTTGCTACACCCCTAAATAAATTCCTCGAGGGGTGTAGTTTCTCAAATGGGGTCACTTTTGGGAGGTTTCCACTGTTTTAGTACCACAAGACCTCTTCAAAGCTGGCATGGTGCCTAAAATACATTCTAATAAAAAGTAGGCCCAAAATCCACTAGGTGCTACTTTGCTTTGGAGGCCTGTGCTTCAGTCCATTAGCGCACTAGGGCCACATGTGGGATAATTCCTAAAACTGCAGAACCTGGGCAATAAATATTGAGTTGCGTTTCTCTAGTTAAATCTTCTCTGGTACAAAAAAAATGGATTCAAAATGAATTTCTGGAAAAAAAAAATGTACTTTGTACATTTCACCTCTACTTTGGTTTAATTCCTGTGAAACGTCTAAAGGGTTAAGAAACTTTCTAAATGCTGTTTTGAATACTTTGAGGGTTGATGTTTTTAAAATGGGGTGACTTATTGGAGGTTTCTAATATATAAGGCCCTAAAAGCTACTTCACAACTGAACTGGTTCCTGTAAAAATAGCCTTTTGAAATTTTCTTGAAAATGTGAGAAATTTCTGCTAAAGTTCTAAACCTTGTAACGTCCTAGAAAAATAAAAGGATGTTCAAAAAACGATGCCAATCTAAAGTAGACATATGGGGGATGTTAATTAGCGACTATTTTGTGTGGTATTACTTACTATCTGTCTTACAAGCAGATACATTTAAATTTAGAAAAATGCTAATGTTTGCAATTTTTCGCAAAATTTTCGTGTTTTTCACATTTAAATACTGAATGTATCGAGCAAATTTTGCCAGTAACATAAAGTCCAATGTGTCACGAGAAAACAATTGCAGAATCGCTTTTAAAGGTACAAGTATTTCGGAGTAATTACCACATAAAGTGAAACATGACAGATTTGAAAAATAAGGCTCTGTCAGGAAGGTCAAAAGTGGCCAAAGAGGGAAGGGGTTCAAATAAAAAGAATAAATAAAAATAAAAATAATGCAATATATATATGTATATATTTTTTTTAAAAAAGGACTACTAAACTAGAATAATATTTTCTCACTCCAATGCAGTGAATTAGGTTTAAAACAGGCCGCAACCAGCTTTACAACACAGTGCAAAAATAAACCGCAGACCGTCCAGTCTCTAACTAAACATGTAGTTATCAGGAGGAGGTGTACAAAAAAACTGACAAAAGGGGTGCACCCTAGTCTGATAATGCAACTCACAATCAGCAGTAAACATCTCACATCAATGTGGATCATACACTAAGCTGTGGGTGGAGTTGTGCTGTCGATAGGCACAACTATTGTAGACTTTTGTTATTGCATAAAGGCAAAACCAGTCGCGGGACCCTGGAAGTATCTCCCATCCATCAGACAGTGAAGGGGCATCAGATCCTGGTGGGTACATGTACAGTAGCACTAAATAAATAAAGCTGGTACTTCCAAACATGGGTGTTGTAGGTTCCGTTAGTTATAGAAATCCTTTGGAGTGAATGTAAGTATAACTGGAGACTACCGTGATGAAGTAGTGGGATTTATTTGATTTAAAACAATAAAATCATAAAACTGGGTGACAGGATCACTGCAGCGCGTTTCATTCTCGAGGTGGGAACTTCCTCAGGTACATCTTACAGATTGATACCACACACTTATATTGTAAAGGATTTGCCAGACACAGCTTCTGTGTCGACACCCGTGGGCAATCAGTCTGCACCTGCTCCTATGTCTGTGAGACTGACTCCATCTTCCACCACTCAGGATGGCAGGCTTAGGAGTGGGAGAGCCTATCACAGCCTGGCCAGACGTAGCTAGCTCCCGCCCTCTGTCTATTTATACCTGCCTTCTGACCACTCTCCTGCTCAGCGTTTTGTACCTCGTTCTCTCCTGGTTTGACTCGGCTCGTTCACTACTCTTGTTGCTCACAGTGTTTCCGTGGGCAGCTGCCCCGTTTTCCCTAGCTTCTGTGTACCCTTGTTTGTTTGTCTGTCTTGCACTTACTGAGCGTAGGGACCGTCGCCAAGTTGTTCCCCGTCGCTTAGGACGGGTCGTTGCAAGTAGGCAGGGACTGAGTGGCCGGTAGATTAGGGCTCACCTGTCTGTCTCCCTACCCTGTCATTACATATATAAAGGATAAAATGGCGGGTTGTATTCAAAATTCTGTGAAGGTGAGAGGTCGCTAACATAAGTTACATTATAGAATAACAAAAACCATAGGTAGGAAAACATCAAAAACACACATCAAGCTACGTAGATCGACTTAGGCTTCGTTCACATCTGCGTCAGGGCTTCGTTCTGACGTTCCGTCTGAGCTTTCCGTCAGAACGGAGCCCTGACAAACAAATAGTTTCCGTTTGCACCCTATTGATTTCAATGGTGACGGATCAGGTGCAAATGGTTTCCGTTTGACTCCGTTGTGCAAGAGTTTCCATCGTTTTGACGGAGGCAATACCATAGTCGACTACGGTATTGATTCTTACGTTTGTTTCGGTCAGGGCTCCGTTCTGACGAAACGTCAGAACGGAGCCCTGACGCAGATGTGAACGAAGCCTTATTTGTGTGCTAAAATTCATATAATGTTAGTGAGTGTTTGATGAGGTGGTGACTTGTCTACGGTTTAATCGGTCAAGTTACCAAGTGCCTGAAAGCCGTGAGGTAAGTAACGTGGTTTGCAATATCTGTATGCTGCTGTAGAGTTCATCCACATGTGACTTTATAAACCATTTTCTTCACTTGTGATAGTCTATATATTCTTTGCTTTGAATCGCTTTATACGGGTCAACGATCAGGTCAAACTCTTCTTCTTTCTGGGTTGGGCACATGGAGAGCCCTTTGTTTTACAGAGATAACTCATTTTCCGTGCACTGATGTGGGGACAGGTTGAATATTTTTACTGATTTATTTTGTTCTTTTTTTGTTTTTGTTCTTTGTTCTTTTGTACTTCATTCTCCTTGTTCTTTCTGCGTCGTTCTATAGTGGCGGCTTTTCTTTAAGAGGGGGAAACCCTAAAAAGGAGATGTTGGAAATGCCGCTATTGGGAGATCCTAGATCTTGTGGAGGAGTTATATGTGCGCTAGGTAAACTGTCTATGTCATGTATGGAAACAGGAGAGGATATGGTGTATGGCCACGTTCACACGTGGCAGAATTTTGACAGATAATTTGCATACTTGACAGGTAATTCAGACGTTGCAGATATCACAGCGGACTTGCCACAGATTTCAGTTTTTGCATTGCAAAGGCTGAAATCTGCAGTGAAATTCCGCTGCTTCTCCGCAACATAATGTGCATGCTGCGGAGGGAAAATTCTGCACCGCAGCCTGATTTTCGCACAGTTATTTTCCGCAACGTCTGAACCAAGTTTCCTAAAACTTTATAGAAACAAATGTAAAAAAACGGTTGCTGCAGAATTCCACTGCGGACTGTCCACACTGGAATTCAATTGCAATTCCGCCAGTTCTGAACATGGCCTTATAGGTATAAACTACTGGTCTGGGATATGAGACTTTGTTGTTTTGCGGGGTCTGACAGTATCACATGATCGTATTTTCCTTGGTAGAGGAGCTGTGTATGGTAGATATAGATTTTTCTAATGTTGAAAGGCTGGTGGGAACATTCGGGGGCTGGTCAGAGGGGAAGATGGGGATTAGGGATTATATTTGGTGGCTTATCTCCTTTTGTGGTGTTTTGCATGGTGGATATCAAATTATTGCTGTTACTGATCGGTGGTGGGTTTCTGTTCATCTTGTTGGTGGTCGGATGAGTCTTGTTTTTTATGGGTTCTGCTGAACTCCTTCTGCCTTGTTCTGTTGTCCATTTTTGTTCTGTTATCCCTTGTATCTGGTTTGGTGTGATATCTATACTGTAGCTTGGACTTTCTATACCAGTTGGTTCTGTTTTAGATAGTTTCCTATCTGCCGGATGTAAACAATGAATGATATAGTTATTTCTATCCTTTTTAAGTTTGGGATTTTTTCTCAATTATCTCCTTTTCCTGTGTCTTTAGATTACCATTTATCATGTTATTGAGCCCAATGATATCTGGGTGCATTATATATGTACAGTATCTAAGTGGGTCAATATATCCCCTATTTTTCTGGCGTGCCATTGACAAAGGTGTAGACATTTTTTTGTTAGGCTTATCATCATACCCCTAGCGCACTTAATCATAAAGAGACCCCAATCTGTTAAAAATGTGTAATCTTCAGGAATATCTGAGAAGAAAGGTAGACACAGTCCTCTTGCAGTTATAGTTTAAGAAATATATATATATATAATCGAGAAAAGCAATATGGAGATTTTGCATCGTCTCGATTTTGTGACGTCCTCAATTTCAAAGAAAAGACTTCATAATTTTTGGACTTTCATCTGAAAAAGTTATTTTAAGGGAATCTTCTCTGGGTGTATGAAAATAATATTAATGGTATACAGTTGTATGAATTCCGTTCTTTGTGCAAAATGTTCCAGTGCTATAATTGAAGAGAGTTAAATCCTTTACACTGTGATAGGTAGGTGTATCGTTGACCAACCACTTAGAAAAAAAAATGGTGGCGCCCGGTTGGCACTAGAGAGAGCTGTCCGGGAAAAAAAAATGAGGCGCACCCTTGCAAGTCACAATCAATAGCAGTTATTGGTCAAAGTGGTCATGCACTAACCTGGTGGAGTTGTGCTATGGATAGGCACAACTCTATTGTAGACTTTGGTTAGTGCACAATGGAAAAACTTGTCGATGCATCGTGGAAGTATCTTCCGTTTGTCAGACAGTGAAGAGGCATCAGGTCCTAGTGGGTAAACGCAGCTCTAAATAAATAAAGCTGGTACTTTTAAAGGCAGGTTAAAGTGGGGTATGTTCACAAATGTCAGCGGCGGTGGTGAGCAGCAGAGGCAGGCCGGGGCAGAGTTCCAGGGCGGTGGGGAGAGGACTAGGCCACGAGATAAGTGGATCCAAACAGCAGTGAAAATAAAAAGGCCCAAATGTCAAAGAATGACATTTCTGACACTGAAAGTGAAACATTTAACCCCTTCCCGCTCCTTGACGTACTATTACGTCATGGCAGCTGTATCGTTCGCGCTCCATGACGTAATAGTACGTCACGGGAGTAACGGCCGTTTCGGCCGTCCTCCCGACACATACAGGAGCTGTGACGCTGCTGTCTTGTTCAGCAGCTGTCACAGCTCCTACAGCGGGGACCGATCGCTGTGTCCCCGCTGATTAACCCCTTAAAAGCCGCGTTCTATAGAGATCGCGGCTTTTTAGGGGTTAAGCTGCCATCGCCGGCCTGCTACGCGATAGCGGCCGGCGATGGTGACTATGGCAACCGGACACCAAACAATGGCGTCCGGCTATGCCATAGACGGAAGCCTAGTGGGTCCTGACAGTGAGTAGCTGACAGTTCTAATACACTGCACTACGCATTTCGTTATTTATCCCGCACGATGAACGCCGTAAAATAAAATAATAATAAACCGTACCACAATCACAATTCTTTGGTCACTTCACCTCCCAAAAAATGGAATAAAAAGAGATCAAAAAGTCGCATGTACCTAAAAATGGTGCTGATCGAAACTACAGTTCGTTACACAAAAAATAAGTCCTCGCGCGGCGTTATTGATTGAAAAATAAAAACGTTCTGGCTCTTAGAATAAGGTAACACAAAAAGTGAATGATTGTTTACAAAACGTATTTTATTGTGCAAACGCCATAAGACATAAAAAAAATATAAACATCTGGTATCGCCGTAATCGTATCGCCCGGCAGAATAAAGTGAATATTTTATTTATAGCGCACGGTGATTGCTGTAAAAAAAATAGAATAAAAAAACAATAGTAGAATTGCTGTTTTTTAGTCACCACGCCACCTAAAAATAGAATAAAAACTGATCAAAAAGCCGCATGCACCCCAAGAAAACTACAATGGATTCCTCAAGGGGTCTAGTTTCCAAATTGCGGTCACTTTTGGGGGGTTCCCAATGTTTTGGCACCACAAGACCTCTTCAAACCGGACATAGCGCCTAATAAAAAAGAGGTCTCATAATCCACTGGGTGCTCCTTTGCTTCGGAGGCCGGTGCTTCAGTCCATTACCGCCCAAGGGCCACATGTGGGATATTTCTCAAAACTGCAGAATCTGGGCAATACGTGTTGAGTTGCGTTTCACTGATAAATCCTTTTGTGTTATAAAAAAAATGGTATAAAGAGGATTTTCTGACAAAAAAAAAAATTTACATTTCACCTCTACTTTGCTCTAAATTTTTGTGAAACACCTAAAGGGTTCATAAACTTTCTAAATGCTGTTGTGAATACTTTGAGGGGTCTAGTTTCTAAAATGGGGTATTTCATAGGGGTTTCTAATATATGGGCCCCTCAAAGCAACTTCAGAACTGAACTGGAACCTAAAAAAATAAATAAATGAGGCAATACTTCGCTTCTTACATTATACTGATAATGAGCCGTGCCCACCCCGAGATGACCCCAGTTTTGACCGTTTGTATAAACGGAGACCCCTATTAGACCGTTCTAGTGCCCGGTTTTCCCAAGCATACACCCCCGAGAAGTGTATTTCTATTGATGAGTCCCTGGTACATTTTAAAGGGAGGGTTCAATTCCGCGAGTACCTGCCGGGTAAGAGGGCAAGGTATGGCGTGAAGATGTATAAGCTGCGAGAGTGCATCAGGGTATATCTACAGGTTTAGGATATATGAAGGAAAGGCCACCCCCAAACCAGACTGCATCCTGGACTACAATAGGTACATGGGAGGGATGGACTTGTAAGATCAAGCCCTGAAGCCCTACAGCGCCATGCGGTGTGGTATAAGAAGCTGGCCGGGCACATCATACAGATGGCTTTGTACAATGCGTACGTGCTACATCGATGTGCAGGCCAGACGGAAACTTTCCAGGAATTTCAAGAGGTGATTATCAAGAACCTAATCTTTAGGGACCAAGAAGGGGGGGCACCCAGTACTTCTGGAAGCGGGGCCACATGCATCGTACCAGGGCGGCAACACTTTCCAGGGGAAGTTCCCCAAACTGGCAAGAAGGGAAAAAGTCAAAAGAGGTGCAAAGTCTGCTATAAGAGGGCGATAATGGATGACACAATATATTAATGTGACACGTGTCCCGAATAACCAGAGCTCTGTATGAAAGAGTGTTTTAAAATTTATCATACATCCCTTGGTTTATAATTTACCCCAATTTTACTTACCCTGATGCACTCCGCACAGCTTATCCCCCCTCGTCTTTCCCCTCTGAGCCCTGCTGTGTGCCCAGGCAGCTGATAACAGCCACATGTAGGGTATTGCCATACCCGGGAGAACCCACATTACAGTTTATGGGGTGTAGGTCTCCGGTCAAAATGCTCACTTCACCTCTAGATGAATGCCTTAAGGGTGTAGTTTTCAAAACGGGGTCACTTCTTGCGGGTTTCAACTGTACTGGTACCTCAGGTGCTTCTGCATACATGACTTCGCACTAGAAAATCCCCAGTAGGCCAAATGGTGGTCCTTTCCTTCTGAGCCCTCCCATGGGCCTAAACGGCAGTTTATCACAACAAATGGGGTATTGCGGCCCTCAGAACAAATTGCGCAACAGAATGGGGTATTTTATTTCTTGTGAAAATAAGAAATTTTCAGCCAAAACTACATATTATTTGTTTTCATTCCCAGCCCAATTCAAATTAGTTCTGTGAAAAAACTATGGGGTCAAAATAGTCACAACACCCATAAATGAATTCCTTGAGGGGTGTAGTTTCCAAAATGGGGTCATTTGTGATTGGTTTCTATTGCTTTGATAGCTCTGGGGCTCTGCAAATGCGACATGGCACCCGAAAACCAATCCAGCAAAATCTGGACTCCAACAAACACATAGCGCTCCTTTCCTTCTGAGCCCTCCCATGGGCCCAAACGGCAGTTTATCACCACAAATGGGGTATTGCCGCACTCAGGACAAATTGGGCAACAAAATGGAGTATTTTATTTCTTGTGAAAATAAGAATTTTTGAGCTAAAATGACATATTATTGGAAAAAATATATATTTTTTTAATTCCCAGCCCAATTCAAATAAGTTCTGTGAAGAAACTATGGGGTCTAAATGGCCACATTACCCATAAATGAATTCCTTGAGGGGTGTAGTTTCCAAAATGGGGTCACTTCTGGTGGGTTTCCATTGCTTTGATACCTCTGGGGCTCTGCAAATGCGACATGGCAGCCGAAAACCAATCCAGCAAAATCTGGACTCCAACAAACACATAGCGCTCCTTCCCTTCTGAGGCCTCCCATGGGCCCAAACGACAGTTTATTGCCACAAATGGGGTATTGCTGCACTCAGGAGAAATTGGGCAACAAAATTGAGCATTTTGTTCCCTGTGAAAATAAGAAATTTTGATAAAAAATTACATCTTATTGGAGAAAATGTCATTTTTTTAATGTCACAGCCCAATTGAAATACGTGCTGTGAAAAAACTGTGTGCTCAAAATGCTAACAACAACCATGAATGAATTCCTTGAGGGGTGTAGTTTCCAAAATGGGGTCACTTTTGGTGGGTTTCCATTGCTTTGATACCCCTGAGGCTCTGCTAATGCGACATGGCACCCGAAAACCAATCCAGCAAAATCTGGACTCCAACAAACATATAGCGCTCCTTTCCTTCTGAGCCCTCCCATGGGCCCAAACGGCAGTTTATCACCACATATGGGGTATTGCCACACTAAGGACAAATTGGGCAACCAAATGGGGTATTTTGTTCCCTGTGAAATTAAGAAATTTTGATCACAAATGACATTTTATTGGAAAAATGACATTTTTTTCATTTCACAGCCCAATTCAAATACGTGCTGTGAAAAAACTGTGCGGTCAAAATGGTAACAACAACCATAAATGAATTCCTTGAGTGGTGTAGTTTCCAAAATGGGGTCACTATTGGGGGATTCCTACTGTTTTGGCACCTCAACACCTCTTCAAACCTAGCATGCTGCCTAAAATATATTCTAATAAAAAAGAGGACTCAAAATGTACTAGGTGCTTCTTTGCTTCTAGGGCTTGTATTCTATTCCACGAGCACAGTAGGGCCACATGTGGGACATTTCTAAAAACGGCAGAATCTGGACAATACATATTTAGTAGTGTTTCTCTGGTAAAACCTTCTGTGTTACAGAAAAAAAAATGAATAAAATTGAAATTCCGCAAGAAAAATGAAATTTGCAAAGTTCACCTCCACTTTGCTTTAATTCCTGTGAAATGCCTGAAGGGTTAAAAAACTTTCTAAATGCTGTTTTGAATACTTTGAGGGGTCTAGTTTTTAAAATGGGGTGTTTTATCAGGGTTTCTAATACATAGGCCCCTCAAAGCCACTTCAGAACTGAACAGGTACCTTAAATAAAAGGCATTTGACATTTTCTTAAAAATATGAGAAATTGCTGTTTATGTTCTAAGCCTTGTAACGTCCAAGACAAATAAAAGAATGTTCAAAACACGATGCCAGTCTAAAGTAGACATATGGGAAATGTGAACTAGTGACTATTGTGGGTGGTATAACCGTCTGTTTTACAAGCAGATGCATTTAAATTCTGAAAAATGCAATTTTTTAAAAATTTTCTTTAAATTTTGCAATTTTTCACCAATAAACACTGAATATATCGACCAAATTTTACCACGAACATGAAGCCCAATGTGTCACGAGAAAACAATCTCAGAATCGCTTGGGTAGGTTTAAGCATTCCCACGTTATTACCACATAAAGTGAAATATGTCAGATTTGAAAAATGGGCTCTGAGCCTTAAGGCCAAAACTAGGCTGCGTCCTTAAGGGGTTAAAGATGGGTGCTGTAGGTTCCATTAGTAATAAAAGTACTTTGGAGCGAACATAAGTACAGCCGGAGACTACCGTGTTGAAGTCATTAAATGTTGTTATTCTGTCACTGTATGGTGGTGTTATCCAGTCACTATATGGTGGTATTATTCAGTCAGTGTATGGTGGTATTATTCAGTCACTATATGGTGGTATTATTCAGTCCCTGTATGGTGGTATTATTCAGTCAGTGTACGGTGGTATTATTTAGTCACTGAATGGTGGTATTATTCAGTCACCGTATGGTGGTATTATTCAGTCAGTGTATGGTGGTATTATTCAGTCACTGTATGGTGGTATTATTCAGTCAGTGTATGGTGGTATTATTCAGTCACTGTATGGTGGTATTATTCAGTCAGTGTACGGTGGTATTATTCAGTCACTGTATGGTGGTATTATTCAGTCAGTGTATGGTGGTATTATTCAGTCACTGTATGGTGGTATAATTCAGTCACTGTACGATGGTATTATTTTGTTACTGTATGGTGGTATTATTCAGTCAGTGTATGGTGGTATTATTCAGTCACTGTATGGTGGTATTAGTCAGTCACTGTACAGTGGTTTTATTCAGTCACTGTATGGCGGTATTATTTAGTCACCGTACGGTGGTATTATTCAATCAGTGTATGGTGGTATTATTCAGTCAGTGTATGGTGGTATTATTCAGTCAGTGTACGATGGTATTATTCTGTTACTGTATGGTGGTATTATTCAGTCAGTGTATGGTGGTATTATTCAGTCACTGTATGGTGGTATTATTCAGTCACTGTACGGTGGTTTTATTCAGTCACTGTATGGCGGTATTATTCAGTCACTGTACGGTGCTATTATTCAATCAGTGTATGGTGGTATTATTCAGTCAGTGTATGGTGGTATTATTCAGTCAGTGTATGGTGGTATTATTCAGTCACTGTATGGTGGTATTATTCAGTCACCGTATGGTGGGATTATTCTGTCATCGTACGGTGGTATTATTCAGTCACCGTACGGTGGTATTATTCAGTCACCGTACGGTGGTATTATTCAGTCACCGTACGGTGGTATTATTCTGTCAGTGTATGGTGGTATTATTCATTCAGTGTATGGTGGTATTATTCAGTCACTGTATGGTGGTGTTATCCAGTCACTGTATGGTAGTATTATCCAGTCTCTGTATGGTGGTATTATTCAGTCACTGTATGGTGGTTTTATTCAGTCACTGTACCGCGGTATTATTCAGTCACTGTACGGTGGTATTATTCAGTCAGTGTACGGTGGTATTATTCAGTCAGTGTATGGTGGTATTATTCAGTCAGTGTATGGTGGTATTATTTCAGTCAATGTATGATGGTATTATTCAGTCACTGTATGGTGGTATTATTCAGTCACTGTACGGTGGTATTATTCAGTCACTGTACGGTGGTATTATTCAGTCACTGTACGGTGGTATTATTCTGTCACTGTATGGTGCTATTTTTCAGTCACTGTGCGGTGGTATTAATCAGTGACTCTACAGTGGTATTATTCAGTCACTGTATAGTTGTATTATTCAGTCAGTGTATGGTGGTATTATTCAGTCACTGTATGGTGGTATTACTCAGTCACTGTATGGTGGTATTACTCAGTCACTGTATGGTGGTATTATTCAGTCAGTATATGGTGGTATTATTCAGTGATTGTATGGAGTATTATTCTGTTACTGTATGGTGGTATTATTCAATCATTGTACGGTGGTATAAGCGAGGTGCAGAACAAGAGAGTGTTGGAATTTCCATCAAATCAGGGCGGCTTGTCTTGCTGCAGGAAGCGCATTAGAAGGCTGTAATTTTCCCCTATGCATAAAACCTTAGGCTTGATTTACACACAGATTTAGGATCAGGTTGTAGTGGTCCTTTTTGGGTGCAATTAATCAATATAATATTTTTATTTGTGGACTTTTTTTGGTTGTTTTTGACCCTGTGACGTAAAAAAAAAATTTTTACAAATTAGTTTGCCATTTTCAAAGACGTTTACCACGCATTGACCTCAATTTTTCTATCCAAATGTTTAGATATTAGAAATTAATGACCCAAAGCGGATCTCACACTCAACAGACAGGAAAAACTGGTTTGGTTGTGGGGTGATCGTCACTGTTATTTAGTGGGAGTTTACTTTACTTCACTGCTATAAAAACCTTCAGATTCTATCTCATTTTCAGAAGAATACTGCTCCTTCAGCTGACACCAACTCTATAAAGTGCCCTAAACGTCACCAGCTATGAAGACTTCTGCGGTCTTTTTTGTCCTCGTGGCCAGCCTCTTGCTGCTTGATGTGGTTTCACCAGATCATTCAGGTTTGTACCATTCTCACCTTCTAAATCTTTGGCCAGGTTGGTTGCACTTTTGGGCCTTCGTTTTTTATGATTATGAGTTTTTCGAATGTAGAGAATTTGACTTTGTCATTTGGCCCAACTCGGTAGGATGTCACCATGAACTTCCATTGTTCTCATTCAGGGTTATGGACAGACTGGCCTACCAGGGTAAAAGAGAACCCTCAAGGGGCTCTGACACAAAAATGGGATCCTAAAACAAGAAGGCCCAATAGTTCCAGCAGAAGACAACCCCATTAGGGGCTGCCTTTGGGGCCAATCACTTGCCACTAGAAATGGCAAAAAAAGAAGGTTGGAACCAGCGCTGAGAGTGGTGAATCTGTTAAAAACGGGAAACTTCTTCCAAGTTTTAATATTACTTTAGTAAAAAGAATGAACAGAAAAATAATAGTGACGGGCAGGTAATGTCCAAAGTACAGAGAGTGATGAGAAAATAGGCGGTAGCCTACGCGTTTCAGACCCCTGCTGGGTCCTTAGTCATGACTAGGATCCGTGTGCTGACTACCATACCTGTGAGAAGGTGAGCTGGAGGAAATTCCCCCCCCCCCCGTTTTTTCTGTGCACTTGCCACTAGAGTCTGTTTCTTTTGAGCTAATTCACGAATGACCTATTAGACCTTTCTGATGAAGAGGCATAACTCGAAGATCCTGGGCCGCATGCAAATTCTGCTACAGGTCCCCTCACCTAACCTGTGCCGCTTATAATACTGGTGTTTTTTATGTGGCAGAGAAGCCTTCGACCCCCACAGGCACCGCTTATATCTACACCCCTGTTTTGACGCAATTAAAAGTGAACCTTGACATATTCTGTATACTCAGCACCAGTTGAATGATTTCCTTCGGAGGGCCCAAGGTCCCCCAAAACTACATTATTCAAGAATTTCCATATCTCACATTCAGCTCAATGATGAATGACATGTGTGGTCTCTCGACTGAGATTAAGGACAGGGCTGCCCCTATTTCCCCTACAGGCCAGACTTCTGTATTCTCTCTGGGGGTCTTGTAATGTTGATTCTTCTGTGTATTATAACGGCTTATTATTTTACTCAATATTAATATAATGTTTGTTTTAGGTGGCACATGTAAGTTGTCTCCTGATATTGGGCCATGCTCGTCTTTTCGGTTTCAGTACTACTATAATAATAAATCCAAAAAGTGTAAACCATTTGTCTACGGTGGCTGCCTTGGAAATAGAAACAGATTTGAAACTTTAAAGGACTGTGAGAAACACTGCAAAAAATAGGTGAGTGTCTGCTGCATTTTACTCTGTTTTATAGCTAAATATGTGTCAAATAATGGAAATAATTTCTGCATTGCACTTAAAGAGATTGACCCAACATGCCATGTTTTTTTCGTCACATACAGATGTAGCCATCTTTATCTTGACTCTGATAACTTGCTGCAGCGTGAGATCACACGATAAAAGCCATTGATAAGCCATTGAAAAAGTCAAGTTAGGGCTCAGTCAGACGAGCGTGATTCTCGTCCGTGTTGCGGTGCGTTGAAACAACGCACAGCACACGGACCCATTGATTTCAATGGGGCCGTTCACACATGCGTGAGATTTCACGCATCGAGTCAAACTCACTGAATGTCCTATATTGGTACGTTTTCAAGCACTTACGAGCCCATTGAAGTCAATAGCTGCGTGAAAACCACGGACTACACACGGACGCACATCCGTGTGCTGTCCGTGTTACATGCATCAATTAGATTGAAAAGAGGTGCTTGCACGTACGTGAAAAACACATGCCACACGCAAAGCACACTGATGCAAAAACGGAAAACGCAGACGGACAGATTTACGCGCAGTTTTTACACACGTAAGACTGTCACGCTCGTGTGAATGTAACCTTAAGTCAGTGTGTATTTAATGCGTTAAAAGTTAAGATAAAGATGGCTACATCTGTGTACACACATACATTGAAAACTCACACCAAGGCCTTATTTACACGAGCGTATTTTACACCAGACGTGGTGTAACACAACAGGTGTGACCGGTGGCACAACACGACTCCAACACTCTAAGGCACAGGAACAGATATAGCACAGGATACAGGTAGCAGGGCACGGGAACAACGGGAACAGGATAACACTAAGGGACCATTTGCTAAGACTAACATGGGTAAACACAACAACGCTCAGGCAATGAGTGAAAGGGCAGAGCCCTTTTTATAGTCCACGGTGATCATGGGCTAATTACAGATTTTACACGTGTGCACGTACTGGCCCTTTAAGTAGGTGCGTAGTCTACGGGAACCAGCACAGTGATGCGGAAGTGAGTGTCGGTGTCTCTCAGGAGGGAGATGCCGCCCAGCACTCACTTGTCCATGGCCGCGGCCGTCGAGGGGTAAGTTATCACAACGGTCCGCGGCGGTGGACGTTACAGATAGATAGATAGACAGACAGACAGACAGACAGACAGACAGACAGATAGATAGATAGATAGATAGATAGATAGATAGATAGATAGATAGATAGATAGATAGATAGATAGATAGATAGATAGATAGATAGATAGATAGATAGATATTAGATAGATAGATAGATAGATAGATAGATAGATAGATAGATAGATAGATAGATAGATAGATAGATAGATAGATAGATAGATAGATAGATAGATAGATAGATAGATAGATAGATAGATAGATAGAGTGCTTCTATTGCATAAATAACCCCAATTAAAACCAGTGTTTGTTCTTTTCTCTAGGTTCTGTGATTTCCACATGACAGATCTGCCTGTCCCACTTAAAGACATCCCTTTGAATTATGTTCCGTTATATTTGGGAGATCTATGATAAAGTTGCAGATATCTCTTGTATGTGTCTAGTCATGAATTATTTCTACATTAGAGCTGATTCTTCATGTTTCACATCAGGAATCCATTAATATTAAACATGCGTTGCCAACCAATCAGCAATCAGCCTATTTCCTAAGGGTAAATGATAGATATTAAAAATATTGAAAAATATCGGATTCATTTACAGAACGTGCGGCTGGCACTTCAGAAGATAGCCGCAGCTCTTCTCAGATCAGTGGTGTGGAGTCATTTTAGCGGTGCCACCGATTGAAGGAGAGATGATCGCTGACAAGTTTCCTACATAAGCACCGTCCACATGTACTTTACGAAGTACTGAGTAGGTTACAGAACTCCCAAACTGTGGTTTATGGGTGCGTTATTCACGAAAAGTTAATCCCTAGCAAGGGCTTTCATTTTGTGTGGGCCCTTGGGCGGTAGAGTACTTTGCCCCAGCCGCTAAGACAGAGGCGTAGCTACGTTCTCCAGCACCTGGGGCAAAGATTCTGTTTAGCACCCCCTCAACCTTTTTCCCGACATCTCCTTCCCTCTCGCTATGTTTGTTTTCTCTACCAATCAATAACGTGTGATTTCTTTTCCACATTTTTTTTAATGTAACTCGAGCATAAAAACATTTGTACATTTTACAAGCAATATAGTTCTATACACAACACCAGAACAAAGCTCAGTACATAAATACAGCATCAGAACCAAGCTCAGTACATAAATATAGTTACAGTTCCAAGCTCAGTCCATATATACAGCTCCAGAACCAAGCTCAGTGCATATATACAGCTCCAGAACCAAGCTCAGTACATAAATACAGCACCAGAACGAAGCTCATTACATATATACAGCACCAGAACAAAGCTCAGTACATATATACAGCACCAGAACTAAGCTCAGTACATATATATAGTACCATAACAAAGCTCAGTACAAATATACTACACAATCACAAATACAACTCAATTTAGTGCCTGTTATGTTTCTGGAATCTTTTTTATTTTTTATTTTGTATATCAATTTAGTGCAACCCCTGCCGTATAAATTTGCACTAAATTGTTTCCAGCTCCCAGCATGGCCCGAACAATGGTAAGGATATGCTGGGAGTTGCTGTTTCACAAAAAAATTCATATCATAATCATACCACCCATCATCTCGCTGCAGATCATACAGTGACTACAGTACTGATTAGAGGCAGAATAAACATTTACATTAAGTGACTCACCGGTGACTTTTTAAAGATTCTAGTTCTTTTTCTCCATTCTGTCCAGACCTCTATGATGATAACTTCTCCCAGTCACAGCCCATTTCTGCAGTTTGCCACTCAGATATTTTCAGCTTCTCACTTTTCAAACTTTTCTACACCTATAAATAAAGATAAAGTTCTCATTATACCACACACTACCCCCCTAAATATAATAGCGCCATACACTGCGGCTCTAATTATAATAGCACCATACACTGTGTCCCACACACACAACGTGCCCCCTGTATATAGTGCCTGCCATAGAGCCCCCTGTATATAGTGCCCCCATAGAGCCCCCTGTAGATAGTGCCCCCCATATAGCCACCCCTGTAGATAGTGGCCACATATGGCCCCCCTGTATATAGTGCCCCACATACAGCCCCCCTGTATATAGTGCCCAACATACAGCCCCCTGTATATAGTGCCCCACATATACCCCCCTCTGTATATAGTGCCCCACATATAGCTCCCCCTGCATATAGTGTCCAACATATAGCCCCCCTGTAGATAGTGCCACACATATAGCCGCCCTATGAATAGTGCTCTACATATAGCCCACCCCTGTATATAGTGTCCCACATACAGCTCCCCCTATAGTGCTCCACATATAGCCCACACCTGTATATAGCCCCCTGTAGATATAGCCCACCCTGTATATAGTGCTCCATGTATAGCCCACCCCTGTATATGGTGCTCCACATATAGCCCACCCCTGTAGATATAGCCTACCCCTGTAGATAGTGCCCTACATATATCTCCCCTATAAATAGTGCTCCACATATAGCCCACCCCTACATATAGTGCCTCACATATAGCTCCCCCATAGTGCTCCACAGATAGCTCACCCCTGTATATAGCCCCCCTGTAGATATAGCCCACCCCTGTATATAGTGCTTCACAGATAGCCCATCCCTTTATATAGCCCCCCTGTAGATATAGCCGACCCCTGTATATAGTGCTCCACATATAGCCCACCCCAGTATATAGCGCCCTGTAGATAGAGCCCCCCCATAGATAAAGCCCCCCTGTAGATAAAGCCACCCCCGTAGATAAAGCCACCCCCCGTAGATAATGCCACACACTTTTTTATTAGGATAAATAAACAAACGATACAAACTCACCTTAATCCCGTTCCCGCGCCGTCCAGCGGCAATGCTCTCTTCTGCGCAGGTCTACTGCGGTTGAACGACGCAAGCAGCGTGTGACGTGATCGCGCCGCTTGCGTCTATGAAAGGCACTGATTCGCAGGGCAGAATGACTTTCCCTTTCAATCAGCACCTTTCAATGACGCAAGCAGCGCAAAGTATCGCGCCACTTCACTCGTAGAAAGGAGCTGAATGGCCGGGCACGGAATGTACCCGGCCATTCATTGCTTCTAATTGTACCTGTGTCCTATAGGCGCAGGTACAATTATAGTGCAGGAGGGTTTGGCGGCGGCTGGATTCAGTGGCACCGCCAACCCCTCAGAGAGGCAGCAGGCCGCCATCATGGATGGTGCGGCCCTGGCGCCCCCCTCCAAGTTGCGCTCAGGGGGAAATGCGAACGCCTGCCCCCCCTTAGCTACGCCCCTGGCTAAGATTCACCCAGTTATCCGATTTCTCTACTTCCATCCACATTTCTTTTACAATTATTACAACTATGACATTGCAATAAGCCCTTTAAGTCAGAAGGGTCCGCCAAAAATAAGCTCAACTTTAATCTGCGGGAGAACCAAGCAGCAAGTGTTTAATACCCCTGCAGCACCACCACGAGTGAAATGAAGCATTACATGGTGCCTGTTGAAATTAATGGGAAATTCGTGTAATGCAAGGACATGCTGAGTCCTCCTGACCAACAGATGATCCTTGTAGCTGCTGTTTACCCTGGCTAATAGAGTAAACAACGGCTAAAAGGAGCATCTCTTGCTCTGGAGGACACAGCATGTCCTTGCATTACACAAATATCCATTCATTATATGAACACCATGTAATGCTTGAGAAATTCTGCATAAAGTCTTTGTGTAGCACAGGACTAATAGACAAATGCGGGTTACCATCCCCATTGTCAAGAGGATCTATACAGGATACTGTCAGCGATGCTTGAAATCTGTCAGTATGTAGGGACACAGCCCTTTATCAAGAGGAATCGTAACAACCATTTGTTAATGCTCGCACAGAAAGTTGGTGTTCACTATAGACACGGCAGAGCGGCGGTGGGGAAGGGGGGCCCAAGTTTGGGGAACTGTCCAGGGCCTATGGACTACTTAATCCGCCACTGAAGACAATAAAGGTGGGTGGCCCTTTATAAATTTTGCATTAGGGCCCAGAAGCTTCAAGTTATGCCTCCGATCTTATTGTGACTTTATTGTTCAAATACAGGGAAGCCTCTTCTAGGGTCCACGTTATAGAGTCCACCGCTGATCTAGACCAGATTATTCTGTGGCGGGTTTTCAATTGCTTTACATCCTGTCACGGTCACATGGTATGTGGACCCACTAGGCCGCTCCGCCATAGCGGAGAGGCAGCTGACCAGGTCACAGTCTATACGAAAGTCTATAGTAGTTAGTAACACTCGGGTACCTGAACTAGTCCAGACAGTGGCTGTGGCTTCAGCACGGATGGAGGTCGGTGCAGCAGGTAGCGCCAGACGTGGCGGGCAGTATCCGATGTGGCAGAAGACACTGGACGTGGCAGAAGACACTGGAAGTGGCAGAATACACTGGACGTAGCAGAAGACACTGGAAGTGGCAGAAGACACTGGACATGGCAACGACAGCAGGTGCAG
Source organism: Rhinoderma darwinii (assembly GCF_050947455.1). Classification (NCBI taxonomy): domain Eukaryota; kingdom Metazoa; phylum Chordata; class Amphibia; order Anura; family Rhinodermatidae; genus Rhinoderma; species Rhinoderma darwinii. The sequence continues at coordinate 329,858,449 of NC_134691.1, forward strand.
TAGACACGACTCCAACACTGGTAGGCACAGGAACAAGAACAGCACTGGATACAGGAACAGGTAACAGGGCACGAGTAACGACTGGAACGGGAAAACACTAAGGGATCATTTGCAAGACAGACTTGGGATAACTAACAACGCTCAGGCAAGGATCAGAGGGGCTGGGACCTTCTTATAGACGAGGAAATCATGTGGTTGATGACACACCTTACGAGACACAGCAGACCGGAGCGGAAGTGAGCGCTGGCATCTCCTAGGAAGGAGATGGGGACCAGCGCTCACAGATCCATGGCTGCGGGCGTCGGGAGGTGAGTAAACCTGATGGCCCGTGGCCATGGACACTATATATCCTATACATATTGGCCTCTTCTTTGAGAGGACCACCCCTGTCCATGACCACTTTTCATTACAATTTTAAGTGGTCATCTCTAAGAGGTTTCACTGCCCTATGAGAAGATCACAGCTCTCTGGACAATATGGTTATGAGTTGGATTACAGGGAAAATAGGAAGAGAACGACCAAAAACAAGATGAAGACAATCAATGATGAACATGAAGGAGACCGAAGAACCAAACCTGGAGGACATTCTGAGGAAGCACCATCCTAAATATCTAATAGATCTCAAAATACATAATAATAAACCCGATAATAATTTTGTGTCCTCCAATTACCATTTTTTCCTGCGTAGTTACAGGGAGGCAACCCGGGCATGTGCCCCATGTACTGAGTGCCGGGAGGGAGGGCACCAACAAGCCACTTCAGGGTAGATATAGGACTAAAGCAGCGAACTGAACCTTTGCTCCAGGTGAAAGAAAGTCTATCTACAGCTCTGTGTGTGCGGACTATATACTAAGTGGCAAGTCTCCAGATCTGTCAAAATTCTCTTAAAGAGGGTCTGTCACCAGATTATAAGTGCCCTATCTCCTACATAATCTGATTGGCGCTGTAATGTAGATAACAGCAGTTGTTTTTATTTTGAAAAATGATCATTTTTGAGCAAGTTATGAGCTAGTTTAGATTTATGCTAATGAGTTTCTCAATGGACAACTGGGCGTGTTTTTACTTTTTACCAACTGGGTGTTGTACAAAGGAGTGTATGAGGCTGACCAATCAGTGACGAATCAGTGACTAATCAGTGTCCTACACTTCTCATTGTTCCAGCCCAGCATTATCAGCAGCACAGTGTGATTGTGCAGTGAAAGAAGTAAACACGCCCAGTTGGAAATAAGAGAAAGCACGCCCAGTTGTCCATTAGAAAGGCTCATTTGCATAAATATAAAATTGCTCATAACTTAGCCAAAAATGATCGTTTTTAAAAAATAAAAAAAAAACGTTACTGTTATCTACATTGCAGCGCCGATCACATGCAATAGGAGATAGGGATTTGATAATCTGGTGACAGAGCCTCTTTAAGGTCTGCCAAGAACAAGGAATCGCTTTTCTAAAGTTGGCCGATCATCCTGTAATAAAGAAGTATTATAATGTTAGGATTAAAAATAGCGGAATGGACTTGGAATGTGAGCCAGAAATATGCTGAGAGTAGTTGTTACGTCTCTTATGTCCATCCTTTTAACGTCATACAAAAAGTATTAACCAGCCAGGGGGCGACATTGAGCTCCTGCCAGTCCAAAAAATGTGATTTATGTTCTTCCTCTTAAGGAAGGATGGGAGTGATGTTCATATTAAATATAGGGGGAAAATTGCATTTTTAACCCCTTCCCTCTTTAGCCACTTTTGACCTTTCTGACAGAGCCTCATTTTTCAAATCTGACATGTTTCACTTTATGTGGTAATAACTTCGGAATGCTTTAACCTATCCAAGCGATTCTGAGACTGTTTTCTTGTGACACATTGGACTTTATGTTACTGGCAAAATTTGCTCGATACATTCAATATTTAAATGTGAAAAACACCAAAATTTAGTGAAAAATTGCAACCATTTGCATTTTTCTACATTTAAATGTATCTGCTTGTAAGATAGGCAGTTATACCACACAAAATGTCGCTAATTAACATCCCCATATGTCTACATTAGTTTGGCATAGTTTTTTGAACATCCTTTTATTTTTCTAGGACGTTACAAGGCTTTGAACTTTAGCAGCAATTTCTCACATTTTCAAGAAAATTTCAAAAGGCTATTTTTACAGGGGCCAGTTCAGTTGTCAAGTGGCTTTGAGGGCCTTATATATTAGAAACCTACAAAAAGTCACCCCATTTTAAAAACTTCACCCCTCAAAGTATTCAAAACAGCATTTAGAAAGTTTTTTAACCCTTTAGACGTTTCACAGGAATTAAACCAAATATGAGTTGAAATTTACAAATTTAAATTTTTGTTGTTGCAGAAATTCAATTTTAATCCATTTTTTTTGTAACACAATGTTTTACAAGAGAAACGCAACTCAATATCTATTGCTCAGGTTCTCCAGTTTTAGAAAATATTCCACATGTGGCTCTAGTATGCTACTGGACTGAAGCACCGGCCTCAGAAGCAAAGGAGCACCCAGTGGATTTTGGGCCTCCTTTTTATTAGAATATATTTTAGGCACCATGTCGGGTTTGAAGGGCTCTTGCGGTGCCAAAACATTGACCCATTTGGGAAACTACACCCCTTAAGGAAATTATCTAGGGGTATAGTGAGCATTTTGACCCTACAGGTTTATTGCAGAAATTATTGGAAGTAGGCCGTGAAAATGGAAATATACATTCTTTCAAAGAAAATGTAGGTTTAGCTAATTTTTTCTCATTTCCACAAGGACTAAAGGAGAAAAAGCACCGCAAAATTTGTAAAGCAATTTCTTCCGAGGAAAACAGTTCCCCATATGTACTAATAAACGGTTGTTTGGACACACGGCAGGGCTCAGAAGGGAAAGAGGGCCATTTGGCCTTTGGAGCTCAAATTTAGCAAGAATGGTTTTCGGACGCCATGTCGCATTTGCAAAGCCCCTGAGGGACCAAAACAGTGGAAACCCCCCACATATGGCCCATGTTGGAAGCTACACCTCTCGAGGAAATTATCTAGGGGTATAGTGAGCATTTTGACGCCACAGGTTTTTTGCAGAAATTTTTGGAAGTAGTCCGTGAAAATGAAAAATCTACATTCTATCAAAGAAAATGTAGGTTTAGCTAATTTTTTCTCATTTCCACAAGGACTAAAGGAGAAAAAGCACCATAAAATTTGTAACGCAATTTCTCCCGAGTAAAACAGTACCCCATATGTGGTAATAAACGGCTGTTTGGACACACGGTAGGGCTCAGAAGGGAAAGAGCGCTTTTGGAGCGCAAATTTAGCAAGAATGGTTTGCGGCGGCTATGTCACATTTGTAGAGCCCCTGAGGGGACAAAACAATGAAAACGCCCAAAAAGTTACTCCATTTAGGAAACTAGACCCCTTGAGGAATTCATCTAGGGGTGTAGTGATTATTTTGACCCCACAGGTATTTTGTAGACACTGAACCGCTTAGGGAAAGTGTCAGGGACTGCGAGGGTTAAATATAGGAGTGAACATATTAAAATAATGCCCAGGACCAGGATTGGTGTACAAGGGGTAAGAGGGGCATGGTAAAGGTTATATAAGTGTGGGTCTTGGGGCAGAACGCCCTCTTACCTTCAAGCTGCAGCGTGAGGAACACCCGCCCTCCCTCCCCTTGTGGTTGTGGCTGTCGGTTTTTAAGGTTTCTGAAGTTAATTTCTTGTTCTGGCGTTTTTCTGGTTTCTTTTGTAGATGTCACAGCTGGCAGAAATTATGGCTATGAAGGCGGATTTAGAACCCTATATGCCTGATGGAGTACAGGGGGCATCGGCATTTCAGGAAAAGGAGGAAGGAGAAAAAGATGTCTTCATGCCGATTTATATATAATTAATAAAGCTGTGGCCACTTCCACATTTCCACAAAGAAGTTGTTGGTGATTTTATTATAAATTAAGTGATGGTGTAAGGTCCTGGGCAGGTAAGGTTGTATAATGGGTCCTTGCAGTCACATAGAATTTATTAGAATTGGGCAGTGAAAATAAAAACAATCCTTTTTCTTCAATAAGACGTAGCTTTAGCTCAAATTTTTCATTTTCTCAACAAATAAAGGAAAAAACAACATTTGTAAAGAAACTTCTCTGGAGTATGGAAATACCCCACATGTGGTCATAAACTGCTGTTTGGGCACACGGCAGGGCTCAGAAGGGAAGGAGCGCCATTTGGCTTTTGCAGCACAGATTTTGCTGGATTGGTTTCTTGCCACCATGTCACTTTTGCAAAGCCCCTAAGGTACCAGTACAGTGGAAAATACCCAAAAGGGACTCCATTTGTGATACTACACCTCTTGAGGAATTAATCTAGGGGTGTAGTGAGCATTTTGACACCACAGCTGTTTCATAGATTTTATTTGAATTGGGCAGTGAAAATAAAAATAATTTTTTTTTTCCAATAAGACGTAGCTTTAGCGCAAAATTTTCTCAAAAAATAAAGCAGAAAAAGAACCACAACATTTGTTAAGCTATTTCTCCCGAGTACGGCAATACCCCATATGTTGTTATAAACTAATTTTTGGACACACGTCAGGGCTCAGAAGGGAAGGAGAGCCATTTGGCTTTCGGAGTACAGATTTTGCTGGATTGGTTTCTGGTTGCTATGTAGCAATTGCAAAACCCCTGTGGGACCAAAACAGTGTAAACCCCCCACAAGTGACCCCATTTTGGAAACTACACCCCTCAAGGTATTCACCTAGGGATGTAGTGAGCATGTTAACCCCGCAGGTGTTTTGCATAAATTAGTCTGCACTCGATATTGCAGCGTGAAAATTTGATTTTTCAATAGATATGCCAATATGTGGTGCCCAGCTTGTGCCACCATAACAAGACAGCTCTCTAATTATTATGGGGCGCTAATCTTTTGCCTGGACATTTGACAGGGCTCAGGAGTGAGAGAGACCCATATGAAATTGAGGCCTATTTTGGTGATTTACCCAGAATTGGTTCACAATTGCAGAGGCTCAAATAATAAAAGAAACCCCCCAGAAGTGACCCCATTTTAGCAACTACACCCCCTCAAGGCATTTATTAAGGGATGTAGTGAGCATTTTCACCCCACAGGTCTTTTCCATAAATAAATGCGCTGCATATGATGCAAAGTAAAAAATAAAATGTTTCCCCAGATATGCCAATTCAGTGGCAACTATGTCATGCCCAGCTTATGCCACTGTAGACACACACCCCAAAAAGTGTAAAAAGTGTTCTCCCGGATATGGCCGTGCCATATATTTGGAAGTAAACTGCTGTTTGGGCACACTGTAGGGCTCAGATGGGTGGGAGCGCCATTTGGCTTTTGAAGCGTAGATTTTGCTTGGTAGTAGTTTTGTTTAAGTATTGCTGGTGTTTCCGTTTATAATGTTGCGGCACATGTAAGCTGGGCAGAGTACATCAGGGGCATAGTCAGGTGGTATAATAATGGGGTTAACAGTAAAATGATCCATAGATGTGTGTTACGCTGTGAAGCAATTATTTCTGCACAGGCCGGTGTCGCACTGATAAATGGTGTCTTTACATATCCCCATTTTCGTCCACACTCCGCACCTTTGCAGTTTGGGGAATTTTGCTGGGAAACTGTTGTCCTGGTATAAAACTGGCACCCTCGCTTCTAGCAGATATATTTGGGCCCTCCCCTTCCTGGTTCCCTAATTTCAGGGCCCCGATAAATCGCCTCTTGAAACAGACGAAATGTTACCCTCTGATCTGCACAACTGCATATTTTTATTTCATTACTTATTGGAGCCTTAACTAATTTTATTTTTTCATAGACGTAGTGGTATGAGGGCTGTTTTTTTGCGGGATGCGCTGTAGATATTATTGGTACCATTTTGGGGTACATGCGACTTTTTGATCACTTTTTTTCCTATTTTTTGAGAGGCAAGGTGACCAAAAAACAGCAATTCTGGCATAGTTTTTTTAGGGGTTATTTATACAGCGTTCACCATGCGTTATGAATTATATGTTAACTTTATTCTGCGGGTGAGTACGATTCCGGCGATACCTAATTTATAGAACTTTTTTATGTTTTACAACTTTTTGCACAATAAAATTACTTTTGTAAAAAGAATGTATTTTGTCTGTCGCCATGTTGTGAGGACCATAACTTTTTAATTTTTTAGTCGACCGAGCTGTATGAGGGCTTGTTTTTTGCGAGATGAGCTATAGATTTTATAGGCACCAATTTTGGATACATTCGACTTTTTGATCACTTTTTATTTAAATTTTTCTAGGACAAAGTAACTAAAAAACAGAAATGATTTTTTACGTTTTTTGTTACGCCGTTCACCGTGTGGAATAAATAACATAATATTTTTATAGTTTAGGCCGTTACAGTCACGGCGATACCAAATATGTATGGTTTTATTATTTTTTTCAATAATAAAGGACTTGATAAGGGAAAAAGGGCGATTGTATTTTATTTTATTTTATTACTTAAAACTTTTATTATGTTTTTGACAACTTTTTTTTCACATCTTTTTTTCACTTATTTTTTACACTTTACTTTAGTCCCACTAGGGGACTTGAAGGTCCAACTGTCAGATTTTTTTTCGACTACCTACGTAGTGCAATGTATTAGATCTGTCAGTCATACACTAACAGCAAGCCGATTAGGCTTCGCCTCCAGGCTGGGCCTAATCGGCTTCCGTAATGGCAAACAGGAGGCCATTGTTAGGTCTCCTGGTGTCATAATAGCAGTCGCCATTGGTTCGATTGCAGGGCACAGCTGGCGATCTGCTAGCAACCACAAAGATGCAATGATCGCATCCGATCGCTGCATCTGAGGGGTTAATGGCAAGGATCGGAGCTAGCTCCGGTTCCTGCCATTACAGGTGGATGTCAGCTGTAACATACATCTGATGTCCACCGCTGATGACGCCGGCTCATCTCCTGAGCTGGCGCCATCTTGCCGGCGGCTACGGAAGTTTTTTAGGCCCCGCCTCCGGGCGGGGGCTGGAAGTTTTCCATGCTAGGCACCTCGGGAGGCCAGTATTAGGACTCCGTTTGCTATTGCAGTCACCGACACCCCGGCGATTTCATTGCTGGGGTTTCGATGAGCAGCAAACACCTTAAATGCAGCAATCGCTTTTGACGGCTGTATTTAAGGGGTTAACTTCGGTCCCCACCATTACAGCAGGATGTCAGCTGTAAGATACAGCTGACATACGGGGATGATGGCACCGACTCAGCTTCTGTAAATAGTGCTCCACATATAGCCCACCCCTGTATAGTGCCTCACATATAGCTCCCCCTGTATATAGTGTACCACATATAGCTCCCCCTGTAGATAGTGCTCCACATCCCCACATAGAGACCCTCCTGTAGATAGAGCCCCCCTGTAGATAATGCCACTCACAGTTTTATTAGAAAAATAAATAAACATTTATAAACTTTACATACTCACATGATCCCGTTCGCTCGCCGTCCAGTGGCAATGCAGACCTGCTCTCTTCTGTGCAGGTCTGCTGGTGCCGCTAGCGTAGTTGAAAGCTGCTAATTGGCAGAGCAGAATGACTTGCCCCATCAATCAGTGCCTTTTAACAACGGAAGCGACGACGTCATCACGCCGCTAGTGTCGTTAAAGGGCACTGATTGGCAGGGGGAAGTCATTTTGCACCGCCAATCAGCATCATTATAAGGCGCTGAATGGTCGGGCACGGAACGTACCCGGACATTCAGCACTAATGCATGTTTTTATTTCTGCGTGCTATGAACGCATCTACAATTAGTGCAAGGGGGGGTTGCGGCGGCTGGTTTCAGTGGTGCCGCCGCCCCCTCAGAGAGGCAGCAGGCCGGACGGTGCAGACTATAATATTAATTTGCATCTACGTCCTGAGGACGCAGATACAGGTGAACATGGCTGTCGCTAGCGACACCACCGGGCATGAAGTGGCCCGTACCGTCCGGCCCTTAAATGTTAGGGGCCGGGAGGCGCGGGCTAATAGCGGGCTGCTAGCGGCGCTACCTGGCATTGGGGGGGGGGCGTGTCTGCGGGTGGCTCAATAAAGCGCAGCATCTGAAGGGTTTTAACCGGACCGGCAACCCAGCGACGCAATCGCTGGGTTGCTATGGCAATCGGAGGCAATCGGCGTGTCCTCATAGGCTTGCTGTCAGTGAATAATTGACAGCGCTAATACACTGCACTACTTATGTAGTGCAGTGCATTAGAGTAGCGATCGGGGCATCAGGCCCTCAAGTAAAAAAAGTCAAAAAAAGTTAATAAAAATGTTGTAATGTCAGGGCAAACTTCCTTCTCCCTGTGATTCCACACCGAATAGCCACCTCTGTAAAATGGAACTGAGGGCATGCATGGAAGACATGTACCAGACAGACAAATGGTGGTAGACATCCTCCCTGAGTGAGGTAGGAAGTGAACTGAACTATTTATTGAACAAAGAAACACAAAAAAAACTTCCCTGTAGGAAGGTGGGACGTGCTTAAGCCCTATTGGCTCCTCAGCTGTAAGTTCTTCTGTACACTCCTCTTGCATTCCAGGGGCGGTGTCGCCATAGGCGTTTCCCTCATGCAGGCTCCTTTGTGTTCCATAGATCCAATCTCTTTGTGTAATATACTGATATTGTAATGACAGGGATAGGGAAACAGACAAGTGAGCCCTAATCTACCCGCCACTCAGTCCCTGCCTACTTGCAACGACCCGCCCTAGGCGACAGGGTACAACTGGGCGACGGTCCCAACACTCAATAAGTGCACGACAGACAACAGACAAGGAAACACAGAACAAAGGGAAATGGGGCAGTTGCCCACGGCAACACCGAAAGCAACAAGAGTAGTAAACGAGCCGAGTCAAGCCAGGAGAGTACGAGGTGCCAAACGTAGAGCAGGAGAGTAGTGAACAAGCCGAGTCAAACCAGGAGTGAACGAGGTACCAAACGCAGAGCAGAAGAGTAGTCTGTAAGCCAGGGTCAATACGAAGCAGGGACAAGTAGTTCAAGAAGCTGCAGCAGGGCCAGGAAACCAACACGAGAAGAATCACAAGCAAGGAGGAACAGGAAAGGCAGGTATAAATATACAGAGGGCGGGAGCTAGCTCCGTCTGGCCAGGCTGTGACAGGCTCTCCCACTCCTAATTCTGCCATCCTGAGTGGTGGAAGACGGAGTCAGTCTCACAGACATAGAAGCAGGTGCAGACTGATTACCTATGGGCGTGGATACAGAAGCTGTGCCTGGCAGATCCTTAACAGATATATATATATATATATATATATATATATATGAGTGACAACAACCAGCGACCTTCACCTCACACCTCCACATAAAACTCCTCAGATCGTAATTTGCAGTGCCGCGGCATATTTACACATATTATAATAATAAAACTCAGACAATATAAACAATAGGGCCTCAATTAATAATATAATGCTATCACCAATCTCATGCTATCACCCTCAGGTTTCGGGTCCCATTAGTTCATTGCCAGTCCTGTACATCATCATCCTCTTCTTCACCTGTCTTCTACTCTTCTGTGGAGTCAGACTGCACAGTGGTGTCCAGTGGGGGATTTATCATTATCCTCCACCTGGTCACTTACTTATTAAAATACTTGATACTGCTGACGGATTCACTCAGGTCTTTGGTCTTTACTTTACTTCAGTGATGTCATCAGGACTTGGTTTGGTCCTTCTCACCTGTCAGACACCGTCTCTTTTGGTATACGTCACCGGGCTGTACATAGCACCTCATGCTGTGAGCCTGGGGTGAGATCCCACGTAGACGGAATAGTGGAGTTTTATTGTGACTACCACAAACCCCCTGTATCTATCCTCTTCCTCCGGTAAGTTACTTGTCTGGGCGGCTGCTTGGAATTGTGACACAGCCGTCAGTTCATGATAAACACGTTGTATTGGCTCAGGCTGCGCCTGCCGCATCTCAGTGATGGAGTTCATCATATTAACAGTCTTTTAGTTCATGTTTACTGGCACTTGCCGGGGACCCCCAACCCTTGTCAATTGTTAAAATAAATACTAATCTGGTGATAACATCATCCGCATACACTATAAACGTTGTTCTAAGTACATACAATAAGAACGAAGAGAAAGGATCCAGCGATGTATATTGTAGATAAGGGAAAACTGAGTTCCCACTTTATTGAAAAATAATCCACGAACAGTGATACAAAATAACGGAAACACCAGGAGGGTGACAAGGTGGTAGAATGGCAAAGAAAGAAGCCTACGCGTTTCAAGCACTGGCTGTGCTCTTAGTCATGGCTCAGACGAATGAGCTGCTGCAAGGCATGGGAGTAAATATATCCTGGGAAAGGTAGAAGGACGTACCTGGAGCGTGACAACGCCCTCTAATATGGTAATTTCGGATCCAGGAAACTAATTCAATAAATCGGTATGTATAAAATATGAACTAAATATAGCTAGTGTACCCGGAGGAAAACTGAAATGGAATGTAAATTATATAATGCTGGTGGAAAAAATGAAAAATGAATGTGTAACTGGAATGTCCGTATATTTAGCACTTGCAGAGCGTCATAAGTCGAAATTAAATATATCAGAACAGAGGAATAGAGAAATTTATATACAATATACATAACATAAACCAATAAATATGCACAATGAAGAAAATAATACGTGACATGTTGAAAAAAAGAAAAATGTATAAACATATAATTCACTGACCGGAACAGTAAAGTCGGCAAATGAGTGCCGTAACTGATAACAAATTCATACGTTTACATAGGGATTTAAATATGTTTTTTGTAATGGTATATAGTACCAAAGTTACTAATGCCATAAATGATATTGTAACTGACGTCGGCCAGAATATATAGAAATACATATAAATAAGGTGAATAACATATTAATGGAAACAAACCCCATAAGGGAGATATTTATAAAGATAAAATGTAACACATAAAAACGAAATATCTTGAGAACGAGATATTAGCCAAAATTATGGGTATGTGATGAAATGAATAAACACTAACACAGAGATATCAAAAGATGGGAGATGCAAAATTCAAATAAATAAATGAAGATAATCTCATAATTGGACTTTGTTTGATATTATTAATAGAATATGGAATAAGATAATGATTTTTTCCCTGCTATTACCTACATACAATAAGAATGACAGGCCCTTAAATGACATCAAACAAACACCTTTATGTAAGAAAAACTTCTCTGTTCCACTGGACAGGGCACCTAGAAAATGTGTAATTACTGGGTACACTGTATTTGAACTTGGTGTCACACTTTCCAGCAGGCTTTATACCTTGATCTCAGCTGATTACCTGGAACATCTCCTATTCACAGAAATATACACAGATTCCACATGTTTATCTGACAAGTGTCTCAAACTAATTCCCCCCCCCCCCTACTCTGGTTCGTTCTACCTGGGAAGGCCTCTCAAGGTCTGTTCTCTTTGTCGGAGGCGGGTATGATAAGGTTGGCACCGGTCTGCCAGGACAGTTCTGTAGGCAAATCAAACAGCTCTAACAGAATTTAGCAGCATCAGCTGTAAAGCGTGGGACATACCAAATAGATCTTACCAAATCGATCCGTGCAGTCTTGGGGCATATGTGAGGTCATACGCCATCAATGCAAGTGCAATCAAGAGTGCCTTGGGTGCTACCGGTTTACCTTCCTTTATCCGTCCACATTCTGTCAGAATCTGGTTGTGAGACCTTCCGCTCCCAGTTGGACTCTTCCTGTGGAGAACAAGCTTTTTCATTGTATAATCAGTAATTGATTTTAATCAGATAATTAACTTGAAGAAGAACATTAACAATGACAGATTTATGTTAAACGTTCACACTGGGCAGTAACTAAAACTGATACCTACAAACTGATTCTCTGCTCTAAAATTTTCCTTTCACAACAAAAATATTTTCAAATGGGAATCTACTTGCACTGAGAAGTTATCATTTACACAAACATAATACTGACACCTCCAATAGTCCAATGCTAAGGCTGGTCCAGAACTTTACATAAAACTTAACCTCAGTATTTAACATTCCCACAACACTTTTTGAATATCGTTATTAAACAAACTAACTTTGGGACAACATCTGGAGAACTACTGACATCTTATCATTGTACAAACACCAGGTCAATACTTGGGATAACACTGTTCCCCTGTCACTACACACAACGTCTGCAGTGGGGAAGATACCGTCAGGGCTTCAGGCCCCCCTGCGAACAGGTCTACACACTCGAGCACATTGTCATACACTTCTACCTCAGGTAGTTGTATGTTCTGCAGTCGCTGGGACGGGTAATCTGGCCAGGCTGCACTTTTCACAGGTAGCTTTGCTGTTTTACCTATGTCATGCCGTGCGCACATCATGCCGGCTGCTACAAACCTAGCGGTGGTATTATTGTATCCAGGGACAGGCCAATATACTGACACCTGGCCGCACATATCCTTGTTGTCAGTTCTGTCTTCTCTTGCTCTCTCAATTGGCTTACCCGATGATCCAATAAAGTTCCTACTACCAATAGGCCCATAATTGTGGGCGATGCCAAAAGCGCACCTAGAGTCAGTGTAAATGTTGGCCGTCTTACCTTCTGCCAGGTTACAGCCTCAGCGAGCACCTCCAGCTCCGCTCCTTGAGATGACTGAGAAGGTGAGAGTGGTTTCTGGATAATTTACCTGGTGCATCGTATCCTGTCTTGTACATACTGTATCTGATCAAGTATTTCTACATTACAAATTTACATTAAAAACCCATGTCACTTACAGATAGAACATTTCAAAGGGGTGGCGTCTTCATCCTCTAAAATAAAAACAAACGTTATACACTTATCCACACTCATCTGATAATCCAGAACACTTTGAGAATCTCACTTTTATCAGGTTCCTTCCCTCCTAAATCTGTAAAGACTCATCTGTGAGTGACTTCGGCCTCTTGGGTCAATTTGCTGGAGGGGGATGGTCTCTTACACAATACCTCATATTAGGTGGAGACTACAGCACAGCATACCTGGTGCCATATTTACTGTTCTGGAAGGATCTACACAGAAAAACCTCAACATTTAGGTCACTCTCATACACATTTAATCTGGATTACTCATTGGGGTCTCATACACATTTTGTAGATCTCCTAGAACCAAATTCATTAATTCAAAACAAACCAAAATTGTACCTGATCAGTCCCTTCACCATTCCCCCCTTTGAGGACTCTGCGAAAGTAATGTAGCAGGGTTCAAAACTACATCTCAACATAATAAGGTTGGGCACTCTATCTGGGGGGCACCTGTTTAACCCCCTGTAATACACAACAGCCTGGAACAAAAATGACTTTCTCCTGACAAAAAATAAATTTTATCTTTAAAATGACTTGCAACCATTTACCTGTAAAACATCTCACATTTTCCAAAATAACATTTAGGCGGGATTCACACGACCGGGTCGCGCCCGAGCCCGAGTGCCGGCCGGTAAAATCGGCCATTCTGCCCGGCCGGTTTGCATAAAGTTTTGCATCCGTACCGGGCCGGGCAGATCTGGACAGTGACATCAGCGGCAACTCCTGAAGGGGAATCCCCATGTGTTTGGGGATTCCGCTTCAGGAGTTTCCCCTGATGTCACTGCCCAGATATGGACAGAGACATCAAGCGCTCTGTCCAGGAGCGAAATCCCCGAAAACACGGGGATTCCGCTCCTTCAAGGAGCTAAAGTGCGGCTAGCACATAGCAGAGCAGGGGGATACCTCCCTGCTCTGCTATAGTGGCGTCGCTGCAGTAGTAGCAGCCGCAGCAGCTGCTAGCGGCGCCATCGAAGGTGTCGCCGGGCCAGGGCGCTTTTAAAACAAGCAGGGGAAGGGAGCCAGCGCAGCGCTCCCTTCCACCTGCTGTACACCCCGGCCCTGCAACACAGTGTACAGCGATGCCATTTGTCAGAATGGCATCAACTCCTCCTCCTCACATGCACTCTGCGCTGTGAGGAGGAGGAGATAGAGCGCAAGCGCCGAAAAACCGGCCGGCCCCATAGACTTCTATGGGAGCCGGGCGGCCGGGTATCCGGCCGAAGATAGAGCATGTCCTATTTTTTGATGGCCGGTTTCCCCGGCCGTCAAAAAAATCGGTCGTGTGAATAGCCCCATTAGGGGTCTATTATTCCTAATGCAGCCGGGTGCCAGCCGATTTATGAACGGCCGGCACCCGGCCGGGAAACCCTGTCATGGGAATGAGGCCTAAGGAAGCACTATAGCACGTACCTCATGTGTAAAAACAAAACAAAACAATTGTAATTAGTTATTCAATAACACAGAAAATAATATATGTGGTAAGATTAATTACTGGAAACCAATAAACTATATACAAGAATAGGGAACAGTGGGGGCACATACATTTTCAAGACCCCGTGTCTCACAATATCTGTAGATTAATACATTTGAATTAACATCAAAACACATTAAATCTTATCACATCATAACACATAAATATGCAGCGTAACTTTTATCAACAACTGCGCATGCGCAAAGATAAGAAACTTTCCTGTACACTGAAAAAAGAAACAGATTTTAACCCCAAGAATTTTGTGTTTTAGACATTACTGCTGTTAAAAATAAGAGCATACAATATAGATCTAAAATCGGTGCAATATTGTAATCCCTTGTCTAATCAGTCCACGCCCTGTATACCAGTCGGTCTGCTTTTCACACTGCACACATCACACAGCCCCCCTCCCCCACATCGCATTCTACAGGAGGGGGTCACACACTCACTCCTCACAGCTTCTATTCTCACAATCTTAACAATTTCAATGCCGGCAAAACAACGTACGTATCTGCAATCATTCATCACACTATTGTATAGGAATTTTCTACGTTCAAAACATCAAACACATAATCTGTAACCGTGTCCAATCTGTCAGCCACCATCTCTATATTATGATGACATATCTTTTCACCAGTGCACAGCGTCCTGCACACTGGGACGGAATCTAGAATAGAAAAAAAAAACACTGCTGCATGTGTTACTGAGGGAAATGACAAAATGAACAAGGCTATCATTTCATACTGATTTGGTTGGGCCGGGCTTGACCTCATCAGGGGTGGGGGGCAGCCTCTCTCACAGGAAGCACATTGCTCAGCTGTGAGGGGGGTTTTGCTGCCCACAATGAGGACAGACTCACCATGAGGTACGGACGCCATTAAAGGGCGGCGGCTGGTCCTGTGGTTTCTAATACATATAACATACAATACCTTTCTTATTCCTAACTTCCATTCGCTTCACCAAATCATATGAATAGGATCGTCCGGGTACGGGTGATACTGATGATTTGAATATGGACCGTAAACCATCCATTGTAACAGTCTATATTATACACGTAATTTATATAACAATTTTTGGTCTACAACTCTCTTGGTCTGGCCGGAAATAATACAATTTCGCAGTCTGCAACTCTCTAGGTCTCGCCGAAATATTACAATATCCCAGTCTGCAATTTTATTAAATCTCGCTGGAATATTACAATTTACCAGTCTGCAACTCATAGGTCTCGCTGGAATATTACAATCTCCCAGTCTGCAACTCACAGGTCTTGCTGGAAAATGACTCACGACTTATCGTGCCCCTGTATAAAACAGGTTATGTTTTCTATCTAGTCCCTAATTACCCAGTGGATGGTTAGTCGGGCGCGACTAATTTCTTACGGGTACGTGACCACACAGCGGGGATGTCTCTCCTGTCACCTGAGATAATCCAGCCAACCGACAGGGGTTATACATATTCCCACAAGACCGTCCACTAACACAGGTAAGTCGAAGATTAATAAAATCAACTGACTTACCGTGTTATTGTGGAGGTGATCAGGCTCCTTCAGTGGGCAGTCCTGGGTCGTCTGTTTCACCCTGTGATTGTCCGTTGTCCGGATTCCGAGATCCCCTCAAGTGTGGCCCCATGCTTGGCGCCAATTGTCAGGGCAATCTTTCTTCTTACTGTTATTCCACACCGAATAGCCACCTCTGTAAATTGAAACTGAGGGCATGCATGGAAGACATGTACCAGACAGACAAATGGTGGTAGACATCCTCCCTCAGTGAGGTAGGAAGTGAACTGAACTTTTTATTGAACAAAGAAACACACAAAAAACTTCCCTGTAGGAAGGTCGGACGTGCTTAAGCCCTATTGGCTCCTCAGCTGTAAGTTCTTCTGTACACTCCTCTTGCATTCCAGGGGCGGTGTCTCCATAGGCGTTTCCCTTATGCAGGCTCCTTTGTGTTCCATAGATCCAATCTCTTTGTGTAATATACTGATATATATATATATATATATTCCATACCGGCAGGAAGCGTACCAGGAGAGGGGGCAGAAGGCGCGGTTGGCGGTCTAAACCAGAGAGTGAACAGGCCCAGACAACAGATGCGGAGGGGTCCAATGGAGTTGAGGAAACGATAATTGTTAATATATCCTCCAAGGTATTGACCGATGCTCAATCTTCTCTTCTGAATAAGGGTCTGTCATTTTGTCCTGCTGCATGTACTGATTGGTTCTCTATTGAAAAAGATCTGTTTCGTTTTTTTAGGTCCATTAAGTTAAAGTGGTGGTTCTCTGAGAAACTCTTTGATGTGCCTATTAGGAGCTCTGAATTAAACCTTAAACATGTTGGTCTTTCTAAAGGAAGTAATTTTACACCTTCATTGAGTATGCCGGCTATTGAGGCATTCATCACTGCAGTTAAGAATGACATTGAAACCATTAAAATAGGTCCTAGTCCTATCAATAGACATACACATCCCAATTTGACCACAGCAGAGTTTAAGGCACTCAATGAGTTAACTAGAGATACTGGTATCACAATCAAACCAGCTGATAAGGGTGGTGCGGTTGTGGTCATGGATACCACCCTGTATTTAAAAGAGATACGGAGACAGTTAAACGATTCGGCTGTCTATAAACGGATCTCACAAGATCCCAAGTTTGAATTTAGTAGGGAAATCAAGGGAATACTGGATAAGGCTAAACTGGGAGGGATTATTGATGAGGGCTTGAGTGAGTATTTGACCATTGAACACCCTAGAACTCCGGTTCTATATATACTTCCTAAAATTCACAAAACCTTAATTAATCCCCCAGGTCGACCTATTGTGTCCAGTACGGACTCTATCTTTTGTCATGTTGCTATATTCCTTGACAAAATTCTAAGACCCTATGCTATAGGTGCCAGTTCCTACATTAGGGATACGTCCGACTTTTTGAAAAAATTACAGGAAGTTTCTATACCGAGCGATAAGAATATCATACTCGCCTCATTTGATGTTACAAGTCTGTACACCGTTATTGACCATGCTAGAGGCCTGAAGGCTGTAGAAGATTTTTTGCAACTATCTGATTTTTCTCCTGAGTGTCGTATGTTCCTTATACAGCTGCTTAACATTATACTGCGATGTAATTATTTCCTGTTTGGGGACGATTTCTTTTTACAACTGCGTGGTACTGCTATGGGGTCGAACATTGCCCCTACATACGCCAATATATACATGCGTACTTTGGAGGAGGTGTTCGTCTATGTGTCCCACCACTTTGACCATGTGGTCAAGTGGTGGCGATACATCGATGACATTTTCTTGATTTGGACCGGAGACCTCACTATGTTGACTGATTTCCATGATTTTCTAAACGCAATTGATGAGGGTGTCAAGTTCACGCTGGTACATTCCGAATCAGAAATACAATTTCTAGACGCACTGGTCAGGATTAGCGGTAATCATTTTAGCACTGAGCTCTTTGTAAAATCTACTGACTGCAATAATTTGCTCCTTTTCTCCAGTAGTCATCCACGCAGGATGGTGGAAAGCCTACCTGTCAGCCAGCTTATACGTGTTAAGAGAGTGGTTAGTGATACAGGTAGTTCCGATAAAACACTGGACCTAATGATGGATCGCTTTAAGAGATGTGGGTACCCGACGAGACTCCTTGATAAACATAGAGCTAAAGTAGACAAAATGGACAGGGTGACACTATTAGAATCTAAGGACGTAACAACCGATCTAGGACGCATTCCCTTTGTCTCGACCTACACGGAAAGGAGCAATGAAATTGCTGATGTCATTAAACGACATTGGTCCATGTTAGGTAACTGTCTTCCTCGTGTTAAGGAATTTACCAAACCCACCCTTTTTTCGTATCGGAGACCTCCGAGTCTAAAGAATAGGCTCGTGAAAGCGGATATTGGTCCCATTAGCACTAAGAAACAGACGTTTCTGTCTACACCCAAGTTGGGATGTTATCCGTGTTTATGTTGTGTGAATTGTCCCCTTATACATAAGGGACCAATTTTCGTACACCCTGGTACGGGCAAACAATTCCACATTAGACATTATTTGACGTGTAACAGCGATTTTGTGATTTATGTACTTCAGTATCCATGTAAACTTTTATATGTAGGTGAGACCACCTTGGACCTGAAGACCAGACTCAACCAGCATAGGTATACCATTAGGAAGAGGAGATTGGATCTTCCGGTATCCAAACATTTCACTGATTTAGGGCATACCGAACAGCAATTAAGATTCTCTATCCTAGATCGTATCCCGTTACCCAGAAGGGGAGGAGATAGGACAAAGCTCCTTAAACTTAGAGAGTTGCAATGGATAGGAAGACTGGACACCTTAAAACCTATGGGTTTAAATGTAGATTTTGCGTTGGGTGGGCTTATGTAGATCCTTTTCCCATTGGGTCTCAGCAATGGTACACTCAGACTTTCCGTTCTGTATATTTGACCTGTGAATTGAATTTCTATTTTTGAATATATACTAATTTTATTTTTTCTATTCTAGATGAAGATGCATCTTACGGGATATCACTTCTGTGGATTGATTGGATCATTTTCATTTATTTTATGTATGGCTGGTAATCCTGGTTTTGTGTTTTATGGCACTGTCTTCCCATGTACTCTATGTTTAATATTGATCTGTGGTGACGTTAGGCAGATAAGTGTTCTATGCTATTATGACCCATTGCTGGTATGAGGCTCTCCAGTCACGCCAATTACACACGTCTTACGACGCAAGTGGGGAGGCTTGGGACTGTACTTTGTCATGTGTACGTTACGCTTGCATGAGAAGGCGCTATTCCTGCCTGTGAGTGACACGGATCTGCTTGTTGCGGATCTGTGACCTCCTGCCGTCCCTGCAGCAATGTTTAAACGTGGTGTTCTCTCTTTGCTGGTATAGAGCCCGGTAATATCGGGGTCTGTGACACTATTTTGCCTGTCGCCTTGGTCTAATCTCGTATAACTTATATCTAATTAGATATGGGCAGAACGCCTACACTTTCCTATTGATCCAGGATCCAATATGGCGTCGGCGCACTCAGACATGCAGTGCGCATGCGCCGATTACGACACACTTGAGTGTGACCCTTACCCTCAGCCATACGTTCACGCATGCGCAGTTGCGCCTCGTGGACGCCGCCATTGCGGTTTTATGATCTGACATCCCCAGGTGATATCCTTTTTAGATTTCACATTACCTTGATTACACGATTGTTCACATATGTGCTTATATTATAATATACACGTACTGGATGTATTTTTCTGTTTGTGTATTCTGTAACACGCTTGTATTGCTATATTTTGTACACATGTATACTGACATATCACCAATGGAGTTATTTTGCGCATTGTGTTTATATATTTTCGACTATACCTGTATTTGTACTTGATTGCTGTTATTAATTTGTTAATCAGTGTTCTGATTTATACCACGGTTGTTTCACTTGTCATTTGCTTGAGAAAGGCTCTAGTGGATAGAGCTGAAACGTCGCACTTGGGGCCAATAAAGTACCCTCTTTTTTTCACTTTATCTATGGTGTGCTGCCTATTTTTGCATTTCTGTTGATATTGAGAGCTTGGTCGGCTCCCTGGGACCTGCACCCACATTTTCTTATTCACCGGTGCTGCTGGATTTTGTTTTTTGTCTATATATATATATATATATATATATATATATATATATATATATATATAGATCCCATAAACACAACAAAAATTGAACAGCACATTCCAACTAAATGATACAAAATGGTGCAAGAACACCTATGACTGCAGATATACAGCAAACAAAAAATGAACTGGGACTAAGCCTACATATATACCTGGGGATGGTAGGATCCAGCATTGAACTGATTAAAATCACCCAGGGCAGAATGGGAGGAGTGCAAGAACAACAAGTAGAGGCAGTCACTAACCCCACATATATGGATCCCATAAACACAACAAAAATTGAACAGCACATTCCAACTAAATGATACAAAATGTATGCAGGTGCAAGAACACCTGTGACTGCAGAAATACAGCAGACAAAAAATGGCGACAGCACCCTGCAACACTAATGCCACCTAAACCACTAAATATAAATAAATATGCACTAAAGCTAAATCTACTTACAAATAGGGAGGTTCTTAGTGCACATTTTGATCAAAACCTACCCATCCCCAGGTATATATGTAGGCTTAGTCCCAGTTCTGGGTGTATGTGCAGCGTAGGTTCCCACCTAACAGAGGTCGCCTTGTCGTGGCAGGTGGGCTAACACTTTTTGATCAAAATGTGCACTAAGAACCTCCCTATTTGTAAGTAGATTTAGCTTTAGTGCATATTTATTTATATTTAGTGGTTTAGGTGGCATTAGTGTCGCAGGGTGCTGTCGCAATTTTTGTCTGCTATATATATATATATATATATATATATGTAAGGATAATATTTTTGCAAACAATATACATGGTAATGATCCCTGACAGTAAAACAATAAAAACACACAAGTTCCAAGTAAAAAAAAAAAGCTAAACTGCTTTTTTCCCATAGTAAGTATTTTATTATGGGAAAAACCGTAAAAATGCAAAAAAAACTATACATAATTGGTATCGCCGCGTCCGTAAATACCCAAACGACAAAACTATTATGTAATTTATGCCGCTATTATGTAATTGAAAAATGCCAGAATCTTTGTTTCTAGGCCACATCTCCTTCCAAAAAATGCTATAAAAAGTGATCAAAAAGTCACATTCCAAAATAGTACCAATAAAAACGACAATCCTTCCCGCAAAAAAATATTCCCTGACACAGCTTTGTCCACGCAAAAATAAAAAAGTTATGGGTCTTAGAATATGGCGACACAGAAAACAAATGATTTTATAAAAAAAGTGATTTTATGGTGCAAAAGCTGCAATACATAAGAAAACTATATAAATTTGGTATCGCCTTAATAGTATTGACCCGCAGAATAAAGTTAACATGTAATTTATGGAGCACTGTGGATGCCGAAATAAACAAAACAATAAAAAACTATTCTAGAATTGTTTTTTGGTAATTTCCTTTACCAAAAAATTAAATAAAAAGTGATCAAAAAGTCGTATGTGTTCCAAAATTGTACCAATAAAATCTAGAGCTCGTCTCGCAAAAAACAAGCCCGCACACCGCTCAATCAACTGAAAAATAAAAAAGTTATGGCACTAGTAATGCGGTGATAAAAAAACATTTTAATGTGCAGGCCGGAGGGGAACATTCCTTCAGTTTCAGGTCCCTAGTATTTAGGAACCAGGAAGGGAAGGGACATCCGCTGGAAGCGAGGGTGCCCGTATTATACCAGCGCAAAACTTTACAAGCAAAATTTCCCAAACTACAAAGGAGAAAAAGTCCCCAAAAGGTGCCGAGTGTTACAAAAGGGGAGTGAAAAAGAAAATCGTTTATCAGTGCGACACCGGCCTGCGCATAACGGATCGCTTCACAGCGTAACACACATCTATGGATAATTGTATTATTTACCCCATTATTATACCCTCTTATTATGCCCTGATGTACTCCTCACAGATTACATATACCCTGATGTACTCCTCACAGATTACATATATCCCCACATTATAAACTGAAATACCAGCAAAACTCAAACAAAACTACCAAGAAAAATCCATGCTCAAAATGGCGGTCTTTCCCTTCTTTGCCCTTCAGTGTGCCCAAGCAGCATTACCATTCCCGGGAGAACCCGCTTAACAATTTATGGGGTAAGATTCTCCATGGGCACAACATATCGTTCAGTGAATAGGAAAATTGCAATTTTCGCGTTGCACCATCCACTGCGTATTAATTTCTGAAAAACACCTATGGAGTCTAAATTCTCACTACACCCCTTGATAAATGCTTTTAGGGGTGTAGTTTCTAAAACGGGGTCACTTTTGTTTGGTACATCAGGGGTTTTGCAAATGCAACATGCTATCCGCAAACTCTTCCAGCAAAATCTACGCTCCAAAAGATAAATACCGCTCCTTTTCTTCTGAATGCTCCCATATATGTTAACAGCCGATTATAACCACATATGGGGTGTTACCATACTCGGGAGGACTTGCTTTACAAATGTTGGGGGGCTTTTTCTTCTTTTTCATGGCTTAATTTTAATTAATTCAGCAAAAAACCTTTAGGATCGAAATTTTCACTATACCCCTAGATGATTCATCAGGGGGTGCAGTTTCCCAAATGGAGTCACTTTTGGGGGGTTTCCACTGTACTAGTACTACAGGCGCTCAGCAAATGTGACATGTGAAATCCAAATGGCGCTCCTTCCGTTCTGAGCCCTACCGTGTGTCCAAACAGCCGTTTATGACCACATGTGGGGTATTGTTTTTCTCGGGAGAAATTGCTCTACAAATGTTGTGGTACTTTTTCTCCTTTAGTCCTTGTGGAAATGAAAAAAAAATAGCTAAACCTACATTTTATTTGAAAAAATTTAGATTTTAATTTTCGCGGCCTACTTCCAAAAATTTCTGCAAAAAACCTGTGGGGTCAAAATGCTCACTATACCCCTAGCTAATTTCCTCAAGGGATATATTTTCCTAAATGGGGTCACTTGTGGGGGGTTTCCACTGTTTTGTCCCCTCAGGGGCTTTGCAAATGCAACATGGCCTCCGCAAACTATTCCTGCTAAATTTGAGCTTCAAGAGCCAAATGGTGCTCCATCCCTTCTAAGCCCTGCCGTGTGTCCAAACAGCCATTTATTACCACATGTAGGGTATTGTTTTACTCAGGAGAAATTGCTCTACAAATTTTGTGGTGCTTTTTCTACTTTAGTCCTTTTTTAAATGAAAAAAAAATAGCTAAACCTACATTTTATTTGAAAAAACTGTAGATTTTCATTTTCATGGCCTAGTTCCAAA
Organism: Rhinoderma darwinii; assembly: GCF_050947455.1. Lineage (NCBI taxonomy): Eukaryota > Metazoa > Chordata > Amphibia > Anura > Rhinodermatidae > Rhinoderma > Rhinoderma darwinii. The sequence goes on from NC_134691.1 coordinate 329,881,582, forward strand.
AATGTTTGCAAAAAAATTGGCAGGTCAAAATGCTTGCTACATCCCTAAATAAATTCCTCGAGGGGTTTAGTTTCCCAAATGGGGTCACTTTTGGGGGGTTTCCACTGTTTTAGTACCACAGGAGCCCTTTAAAGCTGACATCATGGTGCCTAAAATACATTCTAATAAAAAGTAGGCCCAAAATCCACTAGGTGCTACTTTGCTTCGGAAGCCGGTGTTTCAGTCCAGTAGCACGCTACGCCCACATGTGGGATATTTCCTAAAACTGCAGAACCTGGGCAATAAATATTGAGTTGCGTTTCTCTGGTAAAATCGTCTGTGGTACAAAAAAAATGGATTCAAAATAAATTTCTGAAAAAAAAAAAAGAACTTCACCTCTACATTGGTTTAATTCCTGTGAAACGTCTAAAGGGTTAAGAAACTTTCTAAATGCTGTTTTGATTACTTTGAGGGGTGAAGTTTTTAAAATGGGGTGACTTTTTTGGGGTTTCTAGTATATAAGGCCCTCAAAGCCACTTCACAACTGAACTGGCCCCTGTAAAAATACCCTTTTGAAATTTTTTTGAAAATGTGAGAAATTGCTGCTAAAGTTCTAAGCCTTGTAACGTCCTAGAAAAATAAAAGGATGTTCAAAAAACGATGCCAACATAAAGTAGACATATGGGGATGTTAATTAGCGACTATTTTGTGTGGTATAACTGCCTGTCTTACAAGCAGATACATTTAAATTGAGAAAATGCTAATTTTTGAAATTTTTCGCTTAATTTTGGTGTTTTTCACATTCAAATACTAAATGTATCGAGCAAATTTTGCCAGCAGCATAAAGTCCAATGTGTCACGAGAAAACATTCTCAGAATCGCTTGGATAGGTACCAGCATTTTGGAGTTATTACCACATAAAGTGAAACATGTCAGATTTGAAAAATGAGGCTCTGTCAGGAAGGTCAAAAGTGGCCAAAGCGGGAGGGGGTAAAATAAAAAGAATAAGTAAAAATAAAAACATGCTATATATATATATATATATACGTATATATATATATATATATATATATATATATATAAAAATATATACATATATATGAATATATTATTTCTATTTTTTATTTTTTTTTAGATGAATGAGATAGAATTTATATATTTTTTTTAAAAAAGGACTACTAAACTAGAATATTTTCTCACTCCAATGCAGTGAATTAGGTTTAAAACAGGCCGCAACCAGCTTTACAACAAAGTAAAAAAATAAAACGTAGACCGTCCAGTCTCTAACTAAACATGTAGTTATCAGGAGGAGGTGTATAAAAAGGGTGCACCCTAGTCTGATAATGCAAATCACAATCAGCAGTAAACATCTCACATCAATGTGATCATACACTAAGCTGTGGGTGGAGTTGTGCTGTCGACAGGCACAACTCTATTGTAGACTTTGGTTATTGCATAAAGGCAAAACCAGTCGCGGGACCGTGGAAGTATCTCCCATTCATCAGACAGTGAAGGGGCATCAGATCCTGGTGGGTACATGTACAGTAGCACTAAATAAATAAAGCTTCCAAACATGAGTGCTGTAGGTTCCGTTAGTTATAGAAATCCTTTGGAGTGAACGTAAGTATAACCGGAGACTACCGTGATGAAGTAGTGGGATTTATTTGATTTAAAATAATAAAATCATAAAACTGGGTGCCAGGATCACTGCAGCGCGTTTTATTCTCGAGGTGAGAACTTCCTCAGGTACATCTTACAGATTGATATCACGCACTTATATAAAGGATAAAATGTTGTATTCAAAATTCTGTGGGGGTGAGAGGTCACTAATATAAGTTACATTATATAATAACAAAAACCATAGGTAGAAAACATCAAAAACACACATCAAGCTACGTAGATCGACTTAGGCTTCGTTCACATCTGCGTCAGGGCTCCGTTCTGACGTTCCGTCTGAGCTTTCCATCAGAAAGGAGCCCTGACTGAAACAAATAGTTTTCGTTTGTCTCCGTTGTGCAAGGGTTTCCGTCGATTTTACGGAGTCAATACCGTTATCGATTACGGTATTGCTTCCGTCAAAATGACGGAACTCTTGCACAACGGAGTCAAACGGAAACCATTTGCACCGGATCCGTCACCTTTGAAATCAATAGGGGTGCAAACGGAAACCTATGGTTTCCATTTGTTTCGGTCAGGGCTCCGTTCTGACGGAAAGCTCAGACGGAATGTCAGAACGGAGCCCTGACGCAGATGTGAACGAAGCCTTATTTGTGTGCTAAAATTCATATAATGTTAGTGAGTGTTTGATGAGGTGGTGACTTGTCTACGGTTTAATCGGTCAAATTGCCAAGTGCCTGAAAGCCGTGAGGTAAGTAACGTGGTTTGCAATATCTGTATGCTGCTGTAGAGTTCATCCACATGTGACTTCATAAACCATTTTCCTCACTTGTGATAGTCTATATATTCTTTGCTTTGAATCGCTTTATACGGGTCAACGAACAGGTCAAACTCTTCTTCTTTCTGGGTTGGGCACATGGAGAGCCCTTTGTTTTACAGAGATAACTCATTCTCCGTGCACTGATGTGGGGACAGGTTGAATATTTTTACTGATTTATTTTGTTCTTTTTTTGTTTTTGTTCTTTGTGAGTTCTCCTTGTTCTTTCTGCTTCGTCCTCGTCCTCCTATAGATCCCCTTCATTTTGTGGGCATTGACCTAATTGGTGGAAAATATTTCTTTATATTGTGATATTGAGGAGGATTTGGTATAGGTGGCGGCTTTTTTTTAACCCCTTGATGCATTATGACGTACATGCACGTGATAAATGTCATAGGGAAGTATGGAGGGCGCGCGGGTGTCAGCTGTGTTTTACACCCGCTGTTCCTGGTCGTTTAACCCCTCAAAAACTGCGGTCAATCACGACAGCAGCATCTGAGGTGTTATAGAGAGGGGGGCGCCCCCTCCGACAGCTCATCGGCGCCCCCACACCGCGATCGGGGGGCACCAGTGGTGTAATGGCAGTTTGGGGGCCTAATGAAGGCTGCCTTTTGTCTGCCCCTGTTAAGCCATGTATCTGGCAGGGCTTAACAGAAGACTGTGAAAATGACGATATACTGAAATACATTAGTACTGCAGTATATTTTAACAGCAATCTAAAGATCGCTGTTTTAAGTCCCCTAGGGGGAGTAGTAAATGGTGTAAAAAAAAGTTTAATAAAGTTATTAGTGAAAAAAAAAAAAAAATATATATATATATATATATATATATATATATATATATATATATATATATATATATATTAAAAGTTCAAAAAAAGAACCCTTTTCCCATTTTTTCTCTAAAGTAATGTAAAAAAATAAAAAATAAAAATGGATATCGCTCCGACAGTAAAAGTTTGAACTTAAATGTTAAAAAAAACACCCTTTTGCCATTTTCCCCCTAAAGTAATGTAAAAAATCAAAAAGTAAACAAAATTTGGTATCGCTGCGTCCGTAAAAGTCTGAACTATTACAATATAGCGTTATTTAACGTGCACAGTGAACGCCGTAAAAAACAGAAAAATGAAAATAAAATCATAAAAAGTGATTAAAAAGTTGTACGTATCAAAAAATGGTACAAATAAAAACTCCAGCTCATCCCGCAAAAAATAAGCCCTCACTCCGCTCAATCCACGGAAAAATAAAAAAGTTTGGGCTCTCAGAATGTGGTGAAACAAAACAATTTTGTTTTTAACAAAAAGGTATTTTTCTTTTTAAAAGTAGTAATATATAAAAAAAACTATATAAATTTGGTATCGCCGTAATCGTATTGACCCGCAGAATAAAGTTCAGTTGTCATTTTTATCGCACGGTGAAAGCCGTAAAAAGGAAAACCAAAAAAACAATGTAGGAATTGCAGTTTTTTCCAATTTCAGCCCACAAAGACTTTTTTTTTCAGTTTCCCAGTACATTATATGGTACTTTAAATGGCATTAGAAACTACAACTCCTCCCGCAAATAATAAGCCCTCACACCGCTCCATTGACGGAAAAATAAAAAAGTTATTGCTCTTGGAATGCGGGGAGTGAAAAACGAAAATTAAAAAATGAAAAATGGCTCAGTCATTAAGGGGTTAAGAGGGGGAAAACTTAAAAAAAGAGATGTTGGAAATCCTAGAACTTGTGGAGGAGTTATATGTGTGCTGGGTGAACTGTATATGTCATGTATGGAAACAGGAGAGAACATGGCCTTATAGGTATAAACTACTGGTCTGGGATATGAGACTTTGTTGTTTTGCGGGGTCTGACAGTATCACATGATCGTATTTTCCTTGGTAGAGGAGCTGTGTATGGTAGATATAGATTCTTCTAATGTTGAGAGGCTGGTGGGAACATTCGAGGGGCTGGTCAGGGGGGAAGATGGGGATTAGGGATTATATTTGGTGGCTTATCTCTTTTTGTGGTGTTTTGCATGGTGGATATCAAATTATTGTTGTTACCGATCGGTGGTGGGTTTCTGTTCATCTTGTTGGTGGTCGGATGATCCTTGTTTTTTATGGGTTCTTCTGAACTCCTTCTGCCTTGTTCTGTTGTCCATTTTTGTTCTTTTATCCCTTGTATCTGCTTTGGTGTGATATCTATACTGTAGCTTGGACTTTCTATACCAGTTGGTTCTGTTTTAGATAAACAATGAATGATATAGTTATTTCTATCCTTTTTAAGTTTTTGGGATTTTTTCTCAATTATCTCTTTTTCATGTGTCTTTAGTTTACCATTTATCATGTTATTGAGACCAAAGATATCTGGGTGCTCTATATATGTATCTAAGTGGGTCAATATATCCCCTATTTTTCTGGCGTGCCATTGACATAGGTGTTTTTTTGTTAGGCTTATCATCATACCCCTAGCACATTTAATCATAAAGAGACCCCAATCTGTTATAAATGTTTCATCTTCAGGAATATATGAGGAGAAAGGTAGACACAGTCCTCTTGGGGTTATATTTTAAGACATATATATATAATCGAGAAAAGCAATATGGAGATTTTGCATTGTCTCGATTTTTGTGACGTCAACTCATCACGTCATCAAAGAAAAGACTTCATAATTATTGGACTTTCATCTGAAAAAGATCTTTTAAGGGAATCTTTTCTGGTAATATGAAAATAATATTAATGGTATACAGTTGTATGAGTTCCGTTCTTCTTTTCTTATCTTTTGTGCAAAATATTCCAATGCTATAATTGAAGAGAGTTAAAACCTTTACACTGTGATAGATAGCTGCATCCTTGACCAGCCACTTAGAAAAAAATGGTAGCGCCCGGTTGGCACTAGAGAGAGGTGTCCGGAAAAAAACAAAATGAGGCGCACCCTTGCAAGTCACAATCAGTAGCAATTATTGGTCAACGTGGTCATGCACTAACCTGGTGGAGTTGTGCTATGGATAGGCACAACTCTATTGTAGACTTTGGTTAGTGCACAATTGTAAAAGGGCATCAGGTCCTAGTGGGTAAACGCAGCTCTAAATAAATAAAGCTGGTACTTTTAAACATGGGTGCTGTAGGTTCTGTTAGTAATAAAAGTACTTTGGAGCGAACATAAGTACAGCCGGAGACTACCGTGTATTATTCAGTCAGTGTATGGTGGTATTATTCAGTCACCGTACGGTGGCATTATTCAGTCACCGTACGGTGGTATTATTCAGTCACCGTACGGTGGTATTATTCAGTCACTGTACGGTGGTATTATTCAGTCACTGTACGGTGGCATTATTCAGTCACTGTATGGTGGTATTATTCAGTCACTGTACGGTGGCATTATTCAGTCACTGTATGGCGGTATTATTCAGTCACTGTATGGTGGTATTATTCAGTCACTGTACGGTGGTATTATTCAGTCAGTGTATGGAGGTATTATTCGGTCACTGTATGGTGCTATTATTTAGTCACTGTACGGTGGCATTATTCAGTCACTGTATGGCGGTATTATTCAGTCACTGTATGGTGCTATTATTTAGTCACTGTACGGTGGCATTATTCAGTTACTGTATGGTGGTATTATTCAGTCACTGTATGGTGGTATTATTCAGTCAGTGTACGGTGGCATTATTCAGTCACTGTATGGTGGTATTATTCAGTCAGTGTATGGAGGTATTATTCAGTCAGTGTATGGTGGTATTATTCAGTCAGTGTAAAGAGGAGGAGAGCACTGACATGGAGGGAGAATGTTGGTGCCAACCATCTCTAATGTGATACACACAGTTTGGTACAAGTTCCAGTTGCTTCGTTTATTGTATTGAGTTTAAGTTTGAATGATCCAGTTGTCTTTTGCGGAGACGGAATGCTAAGGATGGAACTCAGAAAACCCAGGTGAGATCTAAGAAGGTTGAACTAAGTGCCCCAATCCCTACATTGCAGCCTATGGACTATGCAGAAGATATCCTTTTGTATATAGGTTACTTGGTCCATTAGACTGTCTGGACGTCAAATGTGATGTATATATGTTGTTGTCCTGTGTTCTCGTTTTGCAGGTCCCTGGAGACGCAGGCTGCAATGCTCTGCAGCGCTGCAATTGGTGGTACTCTCATCAAGGAGGGAGGTAGCCCCGGAAGGGCCTGGTACTGCAAAGGGTATGATGGTGACGCCAATATATTTCTTGGAAGACAAATTGGAGGGAGCACATGTAGGGGGGGGGGGTGATTTGGTGCCCAAAGGGATGAGAGAGCCGGAGAGAAGCGAGAAGCGAGGTGCAGAACAAGAGAGTGTTGGAAACCATCAAATCAAAGCGGCTTGTCTTGCTGCAGGAAGGGCATTAGAATGCTGTAATTTTCCCCTATGCATAAAACCTTAGGCTTGATTCACACACAGATTTAGGATCAGGTTGTAGTGGTCCTTTTTGGGGGCAATTAATCAGTATACTATTTTTATTTGTGGACTTTTTTTTGGGTGTTTTTGACCCTGTGAATATATGCTCTAAGTTTGGTGTTTTCAAAGACGTTTAACACGCATTGACCTAAATTTTTCTTTCCAAACGTTTAAATATTAGAAATTAATGACCCAAAGCAGATCTCATACTCAACAGACAGGAAAAACTGGTTTGGTTGTGGGGTGATCGTCACTGTTATTTAGTGGGAGTTTACTTTACTTCACTGCTATAAAAACCTTCAGATTCTATCTAGTTTTCAGAAGAATACTCTTCCTAACACCAACCCTATAAAGTGCCCTAAACTTCGCCAGCTATGAAGATTTCTGCGGTCTTCTTTGTCCTCGTGGCCAGCCTGTTGCTGCTTGATGTGGTTTCACCAGATGATTCAGGTTTGTACCATTCTCATTTTATAAATCTTCGGCTAGGTTGGTTGCACTTTTGGGTCTTCGTTTTTTATGAGTATGAGTTTTTCGAATGTAGAGAATTGGACTTTGTCATTTGGCCCAACTCGGTGGGATGTCACCATGAACTTCCATTGTTCTCATTCAGGGTTATGGACAGACTGGCCTACCAGGGTAAAAGACAATCCTCAAGGGGCTCTGACACAAAAATGGGATCTTAATACAACAAGGCCAAATAGGTCCAGCAGAAGACTACCCCATTTGGGGCTGCCTTTGGGGCCAATCACTTGCCACTAGCGTCTGTTTCTTTTGAGCTAATTCACAAATGACCTATTAGACCTTTCTGATGAAGAGGCATAACTCGAAGATCCTGAGCCGCATGCAAATTCTGTAACAGGACCCCCACAGGCACCGCTTATATCTACACCCCTGTTATAACGCAATTAAAAGTGAACCTTGACATATTCTGTGTACTCAGCACCAGTTGAATGATTTCATTCGGAGGGCCCAAGGTCCCCCAAAACGACATTATTCAAGAATTTCCATATCTCACATTCAGCTCAATGATGAATGACATGTATAGTCTCTCGACTGAGACAGGGCTGCCCCCATTTCCCCTACAGGCCAGACTTCTGTATTCTCTCTGGGGGTCTTGTAATGTTGATTCTTCTGTGTATTATAACGGCTTATTATTTTACTCAATATTAATATGATGTTTGTTTTAGGTGACATATGTAAGTTGCCTCCTGATTCTGGGCCATGCTTTGGTTTTCTGATTCAGTACTACTATAATAATAAATCCAAAAAGTGTAAATCATTTACCTACGGTGGCTGCCTTGGAAATAGAAACAGATTTCAAACTTCTAAGGACTGTAAGAAAGCCTGCAAAAAATAGGTGAGTCTCTGCTGCATTTTACTCTGTTTTATAGCTAAATATGTGTCAAATAATGGAAATAATTTCTGCATTGCACTTAAAGAGATTGACCCAACATCCTATGTTTTTTTCGTTACATACAGATGTAGTCGTCTTTATCTTGACTCTGATAACTTGCTGTAGCGTGACATCACACGACAAAAGCCATTGATAAGCCATTGAAAAAGTCAAGTTAGGGCTCAGTCAGACGAGCGTGATTCTCGTCCGTGTTGCGGTGCGTTAAAACGGGAAATTTAAGCACGGTTTTTACGTGCGTAAGATTGTCAAGCTCGTGTGAATGTAAACTTAAAGGAGTTTTCCAGGTTCTGACAACTGATGACCAGCGGATAAGTCATCAGTACATGATCTGTGGCCGTCCAACACCCGGGCCCCGCACAGATCAGCTGCTCCGGTGCCTCCGTTTACTGGACGTATATGCCGAAAGCAGTTGGCTCCAGCGACGGAATAGCGTCCGAACTGCAGTACCATGTTCAAGTGAATAAGAGCGGAGCTGCAGTTCTGCAGCACGGCCCCTATGCTATGTACGGAGCCAACTGCTTCCGAGCTACGTCCATAGCGTTATGCACCACAACATCGGGTGCCCGCAGGCCACCGGAGCGGCTTATGGGTCCAGGTGTCGGACCCGCACTGATGACATACTGATGACTAATCCGGTGGACAGGTCATCAGTTGTCAGAAGCTGGACAACCCCTTTAAGTCACTGTGTATTTAATGCATTAAAAGTTAAGATAAAGATGGCTACATCTGTGTACACGCATACATTGAAAACTCACACTAAGGGTAAGGACACACACAGCGTATACACTGCAGATTTTCCGCAATGGATTTCATTGTGGAAAATCCGCAGTGTATTATAGTAGAAGCAGTGTGGGTGAGATTTGAACAAATCTTTTTTTTTAATGTCATGTCAATTTATGCTTTGGATTCATTGCACTTTTGTTGCCGGTTTTCCCTATTAAATTTAATGGGGAGGTAAAACCCGCAACAAATAGAAAATGTTGCAATTTGTGTGGGAGAAAAACTGCAATTGAGCTGCAAAAATCATAAATCAGATAAAAAATATTTTTGGTCAAAACCCATAAAAAGGTTAATATTTACCCCCCAGCGTTGTCATAGCGACTCGTTCCTCTGTTCTGATTGCAGCCTGGCCTCCTAGGATGACGTTTCATCCTATGTGACTGCTGTAGCCAATCACAGACTGCAGTGGTCACATAGACTGCAGAGTCATCCAAGGAGGCCGGGCTGCATGGAGAACAGATGTTATGCTATGACAACGCCCGGGGGGGGGGGTAAGTAAGTATTCTCTCTAGCACTGTTTCCGCAGTAGAGATTATGCACAGAAATCTACCAACCAGGTAAAGAACAAGACAACATATGAGAAAGATACATATGAGGTAGATAGATAGATAGATAGATAGATAGTGTCACGATCCGTGGGACCCACTAGGACGCAACGCTGTGGCGGAGTAGCAGCTGGCCAAACAACAGTCTAGTACAATAGTACGTTTGATAGTCCAGACAAGTAGCGGAGGCTCGGCACAGATAAACTTGCAGTCAGATGACACCAGACGTGGTGTAACACAGCAGGCGTGACCGGTGGCAGGGCCGCCATCAGGAATTTCAGGGCCCCCTACAGCTAAATTTTCTGGGCCCCCCTACCGTGGCACCGCCTGTTAACGGTACTCCGTCCAGCACTATATCATGGTACCCAGGGCTGCCATCAGGGGGGGTATTATGGGTACTGATGTGAGAGGCCCGGCCAAACCTAATTGAAAGGGGGGCCCGGCAACTGCCGCGACTTGCCTTTGGTAGAAAAAAAACAGGCCCCTGCAATGGGGCTTGTTTTTTTCACCAAAAGAATGTCGTGAGCTGCGGGCCCCCCTTTCAATTAGGTTTGGCCGGGCCTCTCACATCAGTACCCATAATACCCCCCTGATGGCGGCCCTGGGTAGCATGGGGGTCGTCATGGGGGCCGTCAAACACTGCCGCCCGTGCGACCGATCACGCGCACCCGCAAACTCCCACGCATGCGCACCCGCGACCGCCTGGAACCGCGCACCGAATTTTGAGGCAGATTTTGACCTGCCCACACTATCTTGCCGCGTTTTTTGCCCGCGGCGATTGAGGACAGCAGACAAAAAACGCAGGGAAAAATGCATTTTCTGCCTCCCATTGATTTCGATGGGAGGTCAGAGGCGGAACCGCGGCAAGAAAGGACGTGCTGCTTTTTCTTTTTTCCGCGACTGGCTCCCATTGATTTCAGATTAAATCAATGGGAGGCGGTTTTGGAAGTTGTTTGGTGCTGATTCTGACGCAGTGTCCGAGTCAATATCAAGGCCCAAAAACTCTGTGAACTGGGCCTTATTGTTAGGGCTTATTCAGACGAACGTGTAATACATCCGTGCAACGCGCGTGATTTTTACGCACCTTGCACGGATCTGTGTTACTCTATGGGGCCGTGCAGACTGTCAGTGATTTTCACGTAGCGTGAGTCCGTGTGCCCGCTGCGTAAAACTCACGACATGTCCGATATTTGTGCATTGTTCGAGCACGACGCATCCATTGAATTCAATGGGTGGGTGAAAATCACGCCCAGCACTTCCGCAGCCGTATAAACTATGAATGAAAACAGAACAGCACCACGTGCTACAAACATACAAACAGAGTGTCATCATGATGGCGGCTGAGCGAAACTCACGCAGCCGCGCATCATACGCTGCTGACACACGGAGCTGTTATGGACCTTTTGCATGCGCAAAACGCCACGTTTTTGCGCGCGCAAAAAGCACACGCTCGTGTAAATCCGGCCATAGGGTAGGAACACACTAGGCACGAACACTGCAGATTTTATGCAACACATTTTATTGTGGAAAATCCGCAGCGTATTACAGTCGCAGCAGAGCGGATGAGATTAGAACAAATCTCATCCACACGCTGCAAAAAAAATGGACCTGCAGTGTGGCTTTTGGCTTTTTAAGCCGCAGCATGTCAATTTATTCTGTGGAATCGCCGCTCCTCTGTTGCGGAAATGCTGCGGTTCTGCCGCAAAAATCACACATGAGAAGAAAAAAAAGGCACTTTTTTAAATTTATAAAAAGTTTAGACTTACCCCGGCCGTAGTCCTGGTGACGCGATCCTCTATTCTTAGCGCAGCCCGGCCTCCTGTCATGACGTTTCATCCCATGTGACCGCTGCAGCGGTCACATGGTCTACAGCGTCATCCCAGGAGGCGGGGCTACGTTCAGAAGAGAGAGATGCGTCACCTAAACTACGGCCGGGGCAAGTCTAAACTTTTTTTTCCCTGCAGGATTCCCGCAGCGGACACGCCTCACGAAACCTGCGCCACTATTTGGTGCGGTTTTGCTGTCGGAATTCCCTGCGGCTACTGGGGCGGATAAGCTGTGTAGTTTTACTCAGCATATCCGCCTAGTGTGTCCCTTATGATGTCGCTGCTGGAGCTGCTGCCGGTCTCTAAATAGGCAATTGGTCCAGTAGAATTTGGAATTATTTTTTTTTGTGAACCAGCTTAAAAAAATACAAAACTTTTGTGTTAGGGCCTGTTCACATCACCGTTCGCTTCCGTTCCGGGGTTACGTCTGAGGTTTCCGTCGGGTGAACCCCGCAACGGAAAGTGAAAGTGACAGCACAGCTTCCGTTTCCGTCACCATTAGCGCAGTCGACTACGCTATTGATTCCGTCCGAAAACCTGCCGGAATGGTGACGAACGGAAACCATTAGCGATGTTTCCGTCACCATTGAGATCAATGGTGACTGAAACGGAAGCTGTGCTGTCACTTTCACTTTCCGTTGCGGGGTTCACCCGACAGAAACCTCAGACGGAACCCCGGAGCGGAAGCGAACGGTGATGTGAACAGGCCCTAACACAAAAGTTTTGTATTTTTTTAAGCTGGTTCACAAAAAAAAATAATTCCAAATTCTACTGGACCAATTGCCTATTTAGAGACCGGCAGCAGCTCCAGGAGCGACATCATAAGGGACACACTAAGTGGATATGCTGAGTAAAACTACACAGCTTATCCGCCCCAGTAGCCGCAGGAAATTCCGACAGCAAAACCGCACCAAATAGTGGCGCAGTTTTCGTGAGGCATGTCCGCTGCGGGAATCCTGCAGGGAAAAAAAAGTTTAGACTTGCCCCAGCCGGGGGGGGCGTGGCCTAGCGGTGAATGTGAGAGGACGTGTGTGACCGGAGCTCCTGCTGTATTCATCCTGTAAGGTCCATATATCCCGTAAAATTCGGGGAAAACAGCTTCCCCAGGGTCCTACCAGAGTCTAGAGGTGGAGGAGCACGAGTGCCCGTCCATAATGACGCGCTCAAAGAAGCAGAAATCGCCGCCAGCGAGTCCCGGGTCCCGCGCTCAAGATGGCGCCGAGGAGAAGGAGGGCTGCACTAGAGGCCTCCGGCAGGAAGTAGCAGAGAAGCTGGAGAGGTTCGCCCGCACGCCGAGAGCAGGGGGGGCGGCGGCACAGCAGCGAACGTTGGCTGGAGATCAGGCTGCTGGAGGTTCCTCTTATGGATCCAGGTACTCTCCTTTGGCGGGGGACATGAGAAGTGAGGAGGAGGAGGAGGAGGAGGAGATGAGCGGCGCCATGCAGGATCAGCCAGGCGCTGGAGGGAAAAGTGGAGCAAGGAAGGAGGAACCCTCCTTAAAAGAAATTTTGGCAGCGGTGAAGCAAAATTCTATGGTCCTTAATACCTTAGCAAGCCAGATTGCTGCTCAGGAACGACCTGCAAAAAGTAGCGGAACGCACCACTGCTGTGGAGGGGAGAGTCTCAGACATGGAGAATGCGATTCCTCACATAAAGCAGGATGTACAAGCACACTCGCAGGCAGTGGCGACATTGCTGGCAAAGACAGATGACATGGAAAATCGGTTGAGACGGAATAACGTTCGCCTAGTGGGGGTTCCAGAAAGAGTGGAGGGAGCGAATCCGGATGATTTCTTTGAAAAATGGCTGATAGACACATTTGGCAGAGAGGAATTGACCCCTTTATTTGCGGTGGAGAGAGCGCACAGGGTGCCGACCAGACCCGGCCCTCCGGGGAGGCCGCCGAGACCGGTGCTGATAAAGATTTTACATTACAAAGATAGAGACAAGATCCTGAGGAAAGCTAGAGAGCGTCAAGACATCTCCTTTAATGGGGTGAAAGTGTCCTTCTTCCCGGATTTCTCTATGGAAGTACAACGGAAAAGATCACAGTTTATGGATATAAAGAGACGCCTAAGGGCGTTACAAGTGCAATATTCAATGATGTATCCTGCCCGTCTGAGAGTGGTGGCGCTGGGCACAACTTCCTTTTTCGAGACACCGAGAGAAGCGGTTAGATGGTTGGATAGCCATGAAAGTCAGCTGAGACCGGCGGAGGCAGAGGGACGGCGTTGATCCGGAACAGACTGGCTGACAAAAGGAGGCTGGGGATGCGGGACTGAACCAGGTGTCGTAGAACATTGCAAGATATGGCATTGAGGGTTCCTGGTCATGTTTGGACTTGGAGTTGGAGGGCATGGCTGCGGTGAACGCGGAAGACCGGGAGCGGAGGAATTTGTTTATGGACATTGAGGGGTACCGATATGTTGAAGGGATGGTTGTTTATTTGCAAAGAAAAGGCAGCGGGAGGGATGGTCAGTTACGCGGGAAACGTGAATAGCGAGTTATGGTATTGTTGAATGTACGGTGGGCGGAGTTGACCTGCCGACGCTTGTTATGGGTAATGGCAGATACGTTCTGTCGCCCCAACCCTTGGAAAGGGGTAGGTTTACGGGGGAGGTTACAGGGGGGGAGGGGAGGGAGGGAAAGATGACCCAGCCGGTCGGATATGTAAAATTACGAGAACAGGAAAGGATGTGTTGGGATATGTTGAGGGATGATGGGATCACTTAATTGTTTGTCCTGGAATGTACGGGGCTTGCGGGAAGCCAGAAAACGGCAGGCGGTATTTGATTTTGTTAAGAAGCAGGAGTCGAGGGTGATAGGACTACAGGAGACACATATGACTAGGGATTCAGTCTCCATGATGCATAGGGCCTGGGTAGGCCATAGTTTTCATTCTTACCATACTACATATTCAAGGGGGGTGAGTCTTCTCATACATAGGGCAGTGCCATTTATATGTCATGACTCCTTCCAGGATGGGGAGGGGCGGTATGTGGGGGTACACTGTACGCTGTATCATTGGAATTGTGTGTTGGTGGTGTTGTATGTCCCCCCTCCATTTTCTAGCGGGTGTATCAAGAAAGTGGTGGAGGAACTGGCTAGATTCCCGGAGGTGCCGTTACTAGTGATGGGGGATTTTAACGCGGTATTGAATACTAATATGGATAAATTCGGCATGACAGGGGGAGGTTTAACAGCGTTTGGTCATCTCGTTGCTGAAATGGGTTGGCGGGACATATGGAGGGATAAGCATCCAAATAGGTTTCAGTATTCTTGTGCGTCTTCCACGTATCAGTCTCTATCCAGGATAGACCTAATCTTGTGCTCACCGGAAGCGGTACCCTTTGTAGCCCGGATAGAATACCTACAAAGAGCTTTATCGGATCATTCTCCTTTGTTAATGAAGGTAGAGACGGAGGGGAGGACAGGGCGGGGGCAAGGGTGCTGGAAACTCAATGCCTTTTGGCTGAAGTTGATAGATAATAAACAAATTTTGGACCTCATAAAGGAATATTTTCAATTCAACTCGGGAACGGTACCGCAAGAGATACTGTGGGATGCGATGAAGGCATTGCTGAGAGGGGTGTTCATCCAGCACATTTCGGCAGTAAAAACACGGTCTAGACAATTAGCGGAAGCGCTGTTGGAAAGGGTAACGGAGACAGAAAGGCTACATATAGCAGATAACACACCAGACACACTGAAGCATTGGGTGGAGGCGCAGCGGTTGTTAAAACAGCATCAGTTGGAGAGGGCAGATAACAAAAGGATGTTTTTAAAACGCCAATATTATGAGGAGGGGGAAACCACTGGACGGTTACTGGCAAGGATGGCGCAGGCTCAGAGGGAGAATAATTATATACACACTATTAGGGGGGAGGGGGGAAGTCGGAGACGGATACAGGACAGATTTTGAAAGTTTTTCAGCAGTTTTACTCAGATTTTTATGCCTCTAGAGCAGAGCACACACCCCAACAGCTGGAAGAGTATATAGGGGAGATCGACCTTCCCAGGTTGGGAGGGGAGGAGAGAGGGACATTGGAGGAGCCCATATCTCTGGAGGAGCTCCAGTCAGCCATAGGGATACTAGCCAGTGAAAAGGTGCCGGGGCCGGATGGTCTTCCGGTGGAGGTTTTTAAGGAATATGGGGAGGAACTCACACCTCAGTTACTGGCCACTCTTTTGGATAGTTTTGATAGGGGGCGGCTCCCGGAAACAATGTACGAAGCAACTATAGTAGTTCTGCCTAAAGAGGGGAAAGATCCCCAGCTCCCGGGCTCCTATAGACCAGTTTCTCTATTGACGGCGGATATTAAAATCATAGCAAAAGTATTGGCGCTTCGACTAGCTAAGGTAGTGGCTGGGGTGGTACATGGAGATCAGGCCGGATTTATGCCATCCAAATCGACGGCGGTGAATCTGAGACGGCTGTTCTTGAATTTACAAGTTCTTCCGGATAATCATGGGGGGAGAGCCATTCTGTCCTTAGACGCGGCTAAAGCGTTCGATTGCGTGGAATGGAAATATTTGTGGTCAGTTCTGGAGAAAATGGGATTTGGCCCTAATTTCATACAATGGGTAAAGTTGTTATACGTAGCCCCGACTGCAAAGATAAGGGTGAATGGGGTACTATCGGATCGGTTCGCGCTGGCGCGGGGAACGCGTCAGGGATGTCCATTATCTCCGTTGTTGTTTGCGTTGGCGGTGGAACCATTGGCGTGTGCAGTGAGACAACATGAACATATTCAGGGGTTGAGATATGGGGGGGTGGATGATATGCTGCTATTCATGGCGGATACCGAGCGCACACTACCGTTAGTGATGGCCCTGATTAAGCGGTTTGGGAAATATTTGGGATTGCTCATTAATTGGTCAAAATCAGCTCTAATGCTCATGGACCCGGGGGTTATCCAGACTGGGGAGGAGGAGGTGGAGATACCGGTGGTCACGGAGTTTAAGTATTTGGGGGTTAGGGTGATGGCGAAAGCACAGGATTATATGTCCCTTAATGTAATGCCACTGTTAACAACGATAAAAGCCAAAGTAGAGGCGTGGAATAAGTTACCGCTATCGGCTCTGGGTAGGACGAATCTGATTAAAATGATCCTTATGCCCCAGGTGCTGTACGTCCTACATAACTCCCCGGTATGGATCCCCAAATATTGGTTTAGGAGGTTGCACAACCTTTTTAGGGACCTAGTATGGAAGAAGGGGGTACCCAGGATAAAACTGGAGAAACTACAATTGCCTAAAGAGGAGGGGGGCCTGGCTGTGCCCAATGCTTGGGTGTATTATTTAGCTGCCCAATGGCAGCATTTCTGGGGGTGGGAGCAGGAAGAGACATGGGGTCCAGTGCGCGCATCCTATCATATCTGGGGGGGGGGGGGGAGAACCCGTTGGCAGGACTGGAAGCGCACAGCTATAAACGGATGGCGAGTACCAGACCCACTCTGCTTCTCATACACAAGGTGTGGTGGCAGTGCAAGCAATTGCTGGGGATAGGAGAGTGCACTAAATATACACCACTCTGGAGGAATGCCTATCTGGGGGAATTGGGTAAATTGGAAGGGATGCAGGCGTGGGAGCAGCAAGGCATAATACGATTGAGTCAGTTGTACGAGGGAGACATACTCAAATCCTTTCAGCAAATAAGGGAGGGGTTTCAGCTGGACTCCCGCATGTTCTATCAGTACCTGCAGATTCGGCACGCTGTGCAGACACAAGCGGCCAGTGTAGACATAACAATACATGCCGCGGGAGTGTTGGAACATATTGCAAAAGCAGTAACGTCAAAAGGATTAATTTCATTGGTTTATCGCAGGTTATTGGCGGAACATCTGGGGGATCCTATGGCACCAGTAAAAGCTATATGGGAGAGGGATGTGGGTCCTATCCCGACAGACCACTGGGAGGCGGTATTGGCAGCAACATGTACTTTGTCCATTAATGTAGCACAACGAAGATCGCAGTTGTTTCTGATACATAGGGTGTATAGGACCCCGTGGGTGCTGAAACAAATGGGATTAAGAGCAGATGCCAAGTGCCCTAGGTGCCCGGAGGAAAAAGCAGACATCCTCCATATGTTCTGGACATGCGGGAGGTTGGGTATTCTGTGGACGGAAATATCGGAGCTATTGGGGAGAGTGTTTGAGGTGCAGATTCCATGGGATCCTGTGGTAATGCTGCTAGGGTATGTTGGGGATTTGGAGGGGGATAGAATGTCAGGTTTGGCAATCGCAAAAATACTATACCAAGTTAGGAAAGGAATAGCAAAGCACTGGCTGGATGCGGAGCCACCCTCAAAACAAGAAATTATAGGGGCACTTAACTCACAGGTTCTGATGGAATATAGGATATACTCCAAGAGGGGGTCCATGGTCAAGTTTGAAAAACAATGGGCTAGGTGGATTGATCAATCTGGGTATGCTTCTGCGGAGCTAATGACACTACGGTCACACGTTCAGGTATAGGGCTACTGACGGTGGGGTACATACGGAGAGCAGGCGTAGGATGGGGAATGGAAAAGGGGAAGAGAAGGAGATAGGATTGAAAAAGTGGTATCGAGAAGACCGGCTGGGGGGATACAAGGGGGAGTTGGGGGGAAGGGAATGTTTGGTTGGAAATAAATAATTGGGTCTGTGGAAATTTGCTTATACACTGTATGAGAAAGTACAATGACCTGTAAAGATGTGAAGTTTGTTGAATAAAATTGAACTGATTAAAAGACTTGCCCCGGCCGTACTTTAGGTGACGCATCTCTCTCTTCTGAATGTAGCCCCGCCTCCTGGGATGACGCTGTAGACCATGTGACCGCTGCAGCAGTCACATGGGATGAAACGTCATGACAGGAGGCCGAGCTGCGCTAAGAATAGAGGATCGCGTCACCAGGACTACGGCCGGGGTAAGTCTAAACTTTTTTATAAATTTAAAAAAGTACCTTTTTTTTTTCTCATGTGTGATTTTTGCGGCAGAACCGCAGCATTTCCGCAACAGAGGAGCGGCGATTCCACAGAATAAATTGACACGCTGCGGCTTAAAAAGCCAAAAGCCACACTGCAGGTCCATTATTTTTGCAGCGTGTGGATGACATTTGTTCATATCTCATCCCCTCTGCTGCGACTGTGATACGCTGCGGATTTTCCACAATAAAATGTGTTGCATAAAATCTGCAGTGTTCATGCCTAGTGTGTTCCTACCCTAAGGCCGGATTTACACGAGCGTGTGCTTTTTGCGTGCGCAAAAACGTGGCGTTTTGCGCATGCAAAAGGTCCATAAAAGCTCCGTGTGTCAGCAGCGTATGATGCGTGGCTGCGTGATTTTCACGCAGCCGCCATCATTATGACACTGTTTGTATGTTTGTAGCACGTGGTGCTTTTCTGTTTTCATTCTTAGTTTATACGGCTGCGGAAGTGCTGGGCGTGATTTTCACGCACCCATTGACTTCAATGGGTGCGTGATGCGCGAACAATGCACAAATATCGGACATGTCGTGAGTTTTACGCAGCGGACACACGGACACACGCTGCGTGAAAATCACTGACAGTCTGCACGGCCCCATAGAGTAACATAGGTCAGTGCGAGGCGCGTGAAAATCACGCACGTTGCACGTACGTATTACACGTTCGTCTGAATAAGCCCTAACAATAAGGCCCAGTTCACAGAGTTTTTGGGCCTTGATATTGACTCGGACACTCCGTCAGAATCAGCACCAAAAAACTTCCAAAACCGCCTCCCATTGATTTAGTCTGAAATCAATGGGAGTAAGTCGCGGAAAAAAGAAAAAGCAGCACGTCCTTTCTTGCCGCGGTTCCGCCTCTGACCTCCCATCGAAATCAATGGGAGGCAGAAAATGCATTTTTCACTGCGTTTTTTGTCTGCTGTCCTCAATCGCAGCGGGCAAAAAACGCCGCAAAAAACGCCGCAAGATAGTGTGGGCAGGTCAAAATCTGCCTCAAAATTCTTTAAGGAATTTTGAGGCAGATTTTTTCGGCCTGCAAAATACTGTGTGAACAGGGCCATACATAAACAGCATTTTGAGACACTTTACTCACCGTGTCAGAAGAGCTGCTCCCACTCCAGTCCTCTTCAGGCGATGTCTTCAGTCCAGGCTCCAGAAAATGGCGGGGATCGTGTAACTCCTGCCGCCGCGCAAGAAATGGACTCCCCCCCTCTCCTTACGCAGCTACGCTCTGGAGAAGAAGGAGGAGGAGGCGGAGTCGGACGAGGAGGCGGAGTCGGACGAGGAGGCGGAGGAGGAGGACGACGAGGAGGCGGAGTCGGAGGCGGGCCAGCAGGTAAGTAAACTGTGCGCCTCTGCTGTCCTTCCCCGTAGATCGGACTTGTTTTGCGGGCGCACCGCCTCCCTCTCGGCGGCGCGCCTGGTCGTTCGCACGTGGGCGCGCGCTTGCGGTCATGCGCGCGCGGGTGCGCGCTTGCGGTCGTTCACGCGCGCGCGCTCAAGCGGTGTTTCGCGGCGGTGATGAGAGGGGGGCCCGCAGATCACGGCGAAGTTTTGGTGAAAAGAACAGGCCCCATTGCAGGGGCCTGTTTTTTTCTACCAAAGGCAAGTCGCGGCAGTTGCCGAGCCCCCCTTTCAATTAAGTTTGGCCGGGCCCCCTACACTAGTACCCCTAATACCCCCCTGATGGCGACCCTGACCGGTGGCACAACACGACTCCAACACCCTAAGTCACAAGAACAGATATAGCACGGGATACAGAATACAGGTAGCAGGGCACAGGAACAACGGGAACAGGATAACACTAAGGGACCATTTGCTAAGACTAACATGGGTAAACACAACAACGCTCAGGCAATGAGTGAAAGGGCAGAGCCCTTTTTATAGTCCAAGGTGATCATGGGCTAATTACAGATTTTACACTGGCCCTTTAAGTAGGCGCGTAGTCTACGGGAAACAGCACAGTGATGCGGAAGTGAGTGCCGGTGTCTCTCAGGAGGGAGATGCCGCACAGCACTCACTCGTCCATGGCCTATCTATCTATCTATCTATCTGTAAAGGATCTGCCAGACACAGCTTCTATGTCGACGCCCG
Source organism: Rhinoderma darwinii (assembly GCF_050947455.1). Lineage (NCBI taxonomy): Eukaryota > Metazoa > Chordata > Amphibia > Anura > Rhinodermatidae > Rhinoderma > Rhinoderma darwinii. Next base: position 329,902,022 of record NC_134691.1, read on the forward strand.
TGGGTAATCAGTCTGCAACTGCTCCTATGTCTGTGAGACTGACTCCATCTTCCACCACTCAGGATGGCAGGCTTAGGAGTGGGAGAGCCTATCACAGCCTGGCCAGACGGAGCTAGCTTCCGCCCACTGTCTATTTATACCTGCCTTTCCTGTTCCTCCTTTGACTGTGATTCTGCTCTGCTTGTTTCCTGGCTCTGCTGCTGCTGCTTGAACTGATCCTCTGCTTGTTATTGACCTTGGCTTACTGACCACTCTCCTGCTCAGCGTTTTGTACCTCGTGCACTCCTGGTTTGACTCGGCTCGTTCACTACTCTCGTTGCTCACGGTGTCTCCGTGGGCAGCTGCCCCGTTTCCCTAGCTTCTGTGTACCCTTGTCTGTTTGTCTGTCATGCACTTACTGAGCGTAGGGACTGTCGCCCAGTTGTACCCTGTCGCCTAGGACGGGTCGTTGCAAGTAGGCAGGGACTGAGTGGCGGGTAGATTAGGGCTCACCTGTCTGTCTCCCTACCCCGTCATTACATAATCACAGGCCCATATACCTAGTCTACCCTGGTCCCTGACACAACTATGGACCCCCTTGAGACCCTGGCTCAGCAAAGGCAGGGCCTCTCCCTACAGGTCCAAGCCCTGGCTCAGAGGGACAACCTGCATGATGCTACCCTGGTAGTGCCCCCCACCTCACCTCTTGAACCCCACCTCAAGTTGCCTGACCGGTTCTCAGGGGACCGGAAGACTTTTTTCTCCTTTCGGGAGAGTTGTAGGCTCTATTTTCACTTAAAGCCCCACTCCTCAGGTTCTGAGAGCCAGCAGGTGGGTATAATTGTGTCCCGGCTCCAGGACGGGCCCCAAGAATGGGCCTTCTCCTTGGCTCCTGACGCCCCTGAACTTTCCTCCGTTGATCTTTCCTTTTCTGCTCTCGGGCTCATTTATGACGAGACTGACAAGACTGCCTTTGCCGAGAGTCAGCTGGTGACCTTACGTCAGGGTAAGAGACCTGTTGAGGAGTATTGTTCTGACTTTAGGAAGTGGTGTGTAGCTTCTCGGTGGAATGACCCTGCCTTGAGGTGCCAGTTTAGATTAGGTCTGTCGAACGCCGTGAAAAACCTGCTAGTTAGCTATCCCTCTTCTGACTCCCTAGATCAGGTTATGGCTTTAGCGGTATGACTTGACCGACGTCTCAGGGAACGACGACTTGAACGTTTTTGTTCCTTCTTCTCTGACTCCCCCATGATGCCTCCTGAAGTTCCGTTGCTTCGTTCTTCCACGGAAGACTCGGATGTACCTATGCAACTCAGGGACTCCGTGTCCCCCCAACAACGTAGAGAGTTCCGCAGGAAGAATGGTCTCTGCTTCTACTGTGGGGATGACAAGCATCAAGTGAACAACTGTCCTAGGCGTAAGAATAAGCAGCCGGAAAACTTCCGTGCCTAAGTGATCATCAGGGAGGTCACTTGGGCGCACAGGTATTTCCCGTAAAGATGAAACCTAATAAAATCTTGCTTCCCTTTCAGGTCTCTTCTGGTGGTAGGTCTGCTACCGGCAGTGCCTTCGTGGATTCAGGGTCTTCTGCTAATATTATGTCTGTGGAATTTGCTATGTCTCTAGCTATGCCATTGATTGATTTGCCTAAACCTGTCCCGGTAGTGGGTATCGACTCCACTACTCTTGCTAATGGTTATTTTACACAGCATACCCCTGTTTTTGAACTCCTTGTTGGCACCATGCATTTGGAGCAGTGCTCTGTACTGGTGATGCAGGGATTATCGTCCGATTTGGTTTTAGGCCTTCCCTGGTTGCAATTGCATAATCCCACGTTTAACTGGAATACTGGGGATCTTACCAAATGGGGTAATGAATGCATGACGTCATGTTTTTCTGTTAATTCTATTTCTCTCCCTGAGGAGGTGAACACTCTACCTGAGTTTGTTCAGGACTTCGCTGATGTTTTCTCTAAAGAGGCCTCCGAAGTGTTACCTCCTCATAGAGAATACGATTGCGCAATTGATTTGGTACCAGGAGCTAAGCTCCCTAAGGGTAGGATATTTAATCTCTCTTGTCCCGAACGTGAAGCCATGAGAGAGTATATCCAGGAATGCCTGGCCAAGGGTTACATTCGCCCCTCTACTTCTCAGGTAGGTGCTGGCTTCTTCTTCGTAGGGAAGAAGGATGGTGGTCTTAGGCCGTGCATTGACTACCGGAACTTGAATAAGGTAACTGTAAGGAACCAGTACCCCCTTCCTTTTATTCCTGATCTCTTCAATCAGGTTCAGGGGGCCCAATGGTTCTCTAAGTTTGATCTACGGGGGGCTTATAACCTTATCCGCATCAAAGAGGGGGATGAGTGGAAGACTGCGTTTAACACGCCCGAAGGTCATTTCGAATACCTCGTCATGCCCTTTGGGTTGTGTAATGCTCCCGCGGTCTTCCAGAATTTCATAAATGAGATTTTAAGAGACTACCTGGGGGTATTTCTTGAAGTGTACCTTGATGACATACTTGTGTTTTCCAAGGACTGGTCCGCCCACATTGAGCATGTCAGGAAGGTGCTCCAGGCCCTTCGGGAAAACAAACTGTTTGCTAAGACCGAAAAATGTGTGTTTGGGGTGCAGGAGATACAATTTTTGGGTCAAATCCTCACTCCTCATGAATTCCGCATGGACCCCGCCAAGGTCCAGGCTGTGGCGGAATGGGTCCAACCTGCCTCCCTGAAGGCGTTACAGTGCTTCCTGGGGTTCGCTAATTATTACACGAGATTTATTGCTAACTTCTCGGTCATCGCTAAGCCTCTTACGGATCTCACTCGCAAAGGTGCTGATCTCCTCCACTGGCCTCCTGAGGCTGTCCAGGCTTTTGAGGTCCTTAAGAAGTGCTTTATCTCAGCCCCAGTGCTGGTTCAGCCCAACCAAATGGAGCCATTCATCGTGGAGGTTGACGCCTCCAAGGTGGGAGTGGGTGCTGTCTTGTCCCAGGGTACCAGGTCCCTCACCCATCTCCGTCCCTGTGCCTACTTCTCCAGGAAGTTTTCGCCCACTGAGAGTAACTATGATATTGGCAACCGCAAACTCTTAGCCATTAAATGGGCATTTGAAGAGTGGCGCCACTTCCTGGAGGGGGCTAGGCACCAGGTAACGGTCCTTACCGACCACAAGAATCTGGTTTTCTTAGAATCCGCCCGGAGGCTAAACCCGAGACAAGCTCGATGGGCGTTATTTTTTACCAGATTCAACTTTTTGGTCACCTATAGGGCTGGGTCTAAAAATATTAAGGCTTATGCACTGTCGCGTAGCTTCATGGCCAGCCCTCCTTCGGAGGAAGAGCCTGCTTGTGTTTTGCCTCCAGGTATAATCATTTCCTCTATTGATTCTGATTTAGTCTCCGAAATTTTGGCTGATCAAGGTTCAGCTCCCGGGAACCTTCCTGAGAACAAGCTGTTTGTTCCCCTGCAAATCCGGCTAAGGGTACTTAGGGAAAATAATGACTCTGCACTATCTGGCCATCCAGGCATCCTGGGTACCAAGCACCTCATTGCCAGAAACTACTGGTGACCTGGGTTGCTTAAAGACGTTAAGTCCTACGTCGCCGCTTATGAGGTTTGTGCTAGGTCCAAGACTCCCAGGTCCCGACCAACGGGCTTACTATGTTCTTTGCCCATTCCCCAGAGACCTTGGACCCATATCTCCATGGATTTTATCACCGATTTGCCTCCATCTCAAGGCAAGTCGGTGGTGTGGATTGTAGTAGACCGCTTCAGTAAGATGTGCCACTTTGTGCCCCTCAAGAAACTACCCAATGCTAAGACGTTAGCTACCTTGTTTGTCAAACACATCCTGCGTCTCCATGGGGTTCCTGTCAATATTGTTTCTGACAGAGGGGTACAATTTGTTTCATTGTTTTGGAGAGCCTTCTGTAAAAAGTTGGAGATTGATCTGTCCTTCTCCTCGGCTTTCCATCCTGAAACTAATGGCCAAACGGAGAGGACTAATCAGTCTCTAGAACAATATTTAAGGTGTTTTATCTCTGACTGTCAACGTGATTGGGTCTCATTCATTCCCCTCACCGAATTTTCCCTTAATAACCGGGTCAGTAACTCGCCAGGGGTCTCCCCCTTTTTCTGTAATTTTGGGTTTAATCCACGGTTCTCCTCCATTTCACCTGGTAGTTCCAACAATCCCGAGGTAGATGTCGTTCATCAGGAACTGTGCACAGTCTGGGCCCAGGTTCAGAAGAACCTAGAGGCGTCCCAGAGCATACAAAAGACGTTCTGCTAACCCCTTGTTTGTGGTCGGGGATCTGGTGTGGCTATCTTTTAAAAATTTGCGCCTTAAAGTCCCGTCCAAGAAGTTTGCTCCCCGGTTTATAGGGCCGTACAAGGTCATTGAAGTACTTAACCCTGTCTCCTTCCGACTGGAGTTGCCCCCGTCTTTTCGAGTACACGACGTGTTTCATGCCTCCCTCCTTAAACGCTGCTCCCCGTCCTTGGCTCCCTCAAGGAAACCTCCGGTCCCTGTTCTCACCCCTGAGGGGGTAGAATTTGAGGTGGCCAAGATTGTGGACAGCAGGATGGTCCAAGGCTCCCTCCAGTACCTGTTCCATTGGAAAGGATACGGGCCTGAGAGGACTTCGGTAACCGCCCGGGATGTTCACGCTGGGGTATTGCTCAGGAGGTTCCACCTTGTTTCCCCAATAAACCAGGTCCACCTAGAAAGGGTCCGGTGGCCCCTCATAAAAGGGAGGGTACTGTAAAGGATCTGCCAGACACAGCTTCTGTGTCGACGCCCGTGGGTAATCAGTCTGCACCTGCTCCTATGTCTGTGAGACTGACTCCATCTTCCACCACTGAGGATGGCAGGCTTAGGAGTGGGAGAGCCTATCACAGCCTGGCCAGATGGAGCTAGTTTCCGCCCACTGTCTATTTATACCTGCCTTTCCTGTTCCTCCTTTGCCTGTGATTCTGCTCTGCTTGTTTCCTGGCTCTGCTGCTGCTGCTGCTTGAACTACTGATCCTCTGCTTGTTATTGACCTTGGCTTACTGACCACTCTCCTGCTAAGCGTTTTGTACCTCGTGCAATCCTGGTTTGACTCGGCTCGTTCACTAGTCTCGTTGCTCACGGTGTCTCCGTGGGCAGCTGCCCTGTTTCCATAGCTTCTGTGTACCCTTGTCTTTTGTGCACTTACTGAGCGTAGGGACCGTCGCCCAGTTGTACCCCGTCGCCTAGGATGGGTCGTTGCAAGTAGGCAGGGACTGAGTGGCGGGTAGATTAGGGCTGACCTGTCTGTCTCCCTACCCCGTCATTACACTATCTATCTATCTATCTATCTATCACATATCATACTCAATAGATGCAAATAAAGCAAAAACAAATGTTATATCCAAGTTACGAAAACTAAAACAAAGAAGATGTAACCGGATCCATAATATTTATAATATCCATATAGTTTTTTGTAAGTCTAGAGATCCGCAGTGAGAATATGCTCTTGTTATTTGAAGGAGGAGCTGGGTGCGATTTGATGTGCTTATGCGAGATATCGGGCATGGTTAGTGGGCGTGGCTTAAAATGTCCCTCTTTTCAAGATTCAAAAGTTGGGAGGTATGGTTTAGGGTTTGTATATTTAGAAGTCTGTGTTAGTTTAAGTGGTCTGGGGTCGGTATTTAGGGGGTATGTTTTAGTTTGAAATCTGGGGTCGGTATTTAGGGGGTCTGTTTTAGTTTGAGGTCTGGGGTCTGTATTAGTTTATAGGGTCTATTTAGGGGGCCTGTTCTAGTGTCTGCATTAGTTTAGGGGGCTTTATTTAGGGGTCTGTATTTAGGGGGTCTGATCTGGGGTTTGTATTATTTTATAGGGTCTATTTAGGGGGCCTGTTCTAGGGTCTATATTAGGTTAGGGGTCTGTATTTAAGGGTCTGGTCTGGGGTCTCTATTAGAATAGGGGGTCTGGTCTGGGGTCTGTATTTAGGGGTTCTGTATTAGTTTGAGGTCTGCTGTCTGTATTTAGGGGGTCTGATCTGGGAGTCTGTATTTGGGGATGTGGTCTGGGGTCTGTATTTAGGGGTCTGTATTAGTTTTGGGGTCTTTATTTAGGGGTCTGTATTAGTTGAGGGGGTCTCGTCTGAGGTCTGTATTAAGGGAGTCAGGTCTGGGGTCATTATTAGTGTAGGGGGTCAGGTCTGGGGTCTGTATTTAGGGGTCCGGTCTGAGGTCTGTATTTATTCAGGGTGCTTGTGATTGGGTCTGTATTTGTTTAGGGGGGGTCTGGGGACTGCAGTAGTTTAGAATGTCTGGGGTCTGTATGTATTCTATAATCTAGTCTGGGGTCCAAATTTATTAGTCTGAGTAAAAGGGGTTGTCCGGGCACATCGATAGGTCATCAGTTTAAAAAACGGTCTGTGCCCGCACCACCCCTTTAATGTATGGTCCTGGGCCTTGGTGTCTAAATTTGTGTTTTCTATAGGGGCTGGAAATGGCTGGAGAAGTGATGGGCAAAGATGTCTCATCAGGAGAAGTCGCCATAACGGTCTGCGTCAGATGGAGAAGAAAAGAAAACGGCTCCCATCAGAGAAGACGTCACAGGATCTATAGGGGATCTCCTCTCCTGACATGTCTGTTGCAGGTAATCCTTGTATTCTACATATCTCTGTGTACCCAGAGCTAATAGACATATAAGTGTTACCATTCCCATTGTCAGGAGGAAGTGTCCCTACACAGTGTGATACTGTCAGCGATGGTTGGAGACTGTCAGTATGTAGGGACACAGCGCTTTGACAAGGGGAATTGTAACAACCATTTGTCAATGCTCACACAAAAAGGTGGTGTTCACTATAGACACAGCAGAGTGGCAGTGGGGAAAGGGGGCCCAAGTTTGTGGAACAGCCCAGGGCCTATGGTCTACATCAGGGGTCTCAAACCGGGTAAGTGGGCCGCATATAGAAAAAATGGGAAGTTGACGGGCCGCATTACTTTCAAATTTGATACAATACAAAATTATTGTTAATCAATTAGTTATTTGAACTACTATAACACTATATTACTATAATAATAATATTACATTACTATAATAATACTGCTAGGTTTAAAATTTGAGATATTTCTCCACGTGCTTATTTCAACAATCCAGCTTTCCAGTTTAAGTGTCGCTAAATGCAGTCCGGCGGCTCAGTTAGCACACATGTCAAGATTGGGCAGCCCCTTTGTAGATAGTGCCGCAGTGCCCTCTGTGGATGCTGCCGCAGTGCCCTCTGTGGATGCTGCCGCAGTGCCCTCTTTGCGGATAATGCAACACACCCCTAGATAAGGCCACAGTGCCCTCTGTAGATAAGGCCACAGTGCCCCCTGTAGATAAGGCCACAGTGCCCCCTGTAGATAAGGCCACAGTGCCCTCTGTAGATAAGGCCACAGTGCCCTCTGTAGATAAGGCCACAGTGCCCTCTCTAGATAAGGCCACAGTGCCCTCTGTAGATAAGGCCACAGTGCCCTCTGTAGATAAGGCCACAGTGCCCTCTGTAGATAAGGCCACAGTGCCCTCTGTAGATAATGCAACACACCCCTAGATAATGCCAGTGTCCTCTTCAGATAACGCCACAGTGCCCTCTGTAGAGGCTGCCACAGTGCCCTCTGTAGAGGCTGCCCCAGTGATGTCAGGGGCTTGCCTAGAGCTGGAGTCCCAGGCAGAGCGCTAGTAGGCTCTTCCTGGGACTCCAGCTGTGCTCCTGACATCACTGGGACTCCTGCTCTGGGGAAGCCCCTGACATCATTGTCTCTGTATGGACAGCGATGTCAGAGGCTTCCCCAGAGTCCCGGAGCAGAGCCGATAATAGCGCTCTGCCCGGGACTCCGCTCTGGGGAAGACCCTGACACACTGTCCATATATGGGCAGATATGTCAGGGAATTCCGCAGCGTCCCGGAGCAGAGCCTATACTAGCGCTCTGCCCGGGACTCCGCTATGGGGAAGACCCTGACACACTGTCCACATATGGGCAGCGATGTCAGGGAATTCCACAGAGTCCCGGAGCAGAGCCTGTACTAGCGCTCTGCCCGGGACTCCGGCTCTGGGGAAGCCCCAGACATTGCTGTTCATATGTGGACAGCGATGTCAGGGAATTCCACAGAGTCCCGGAGCAGAGCCGACACCAGCGCTTTGCTCGGGACTCCGGCTCTGGGGAAGCTCCAGACATCGCTGTTCATATGTGGACAGCGATGTCAGGGAATTCCACAGAGTCCCGGAGCAGAGCCGACACCAGCGCTCTGCTCCGCTCTGGGCAAGACCCTGACACACTGTCCATATATGGGAAAGCGATGTCAGGGAATTCCACAGAGTCCCGGAGCAGAGCCGACACCAGCGCTTTGCTCGGGACTCCGGCTCTGGGGAAGCTCCAGACATCGCTGTTCATATGTGGACAGCGATGTCAGGGAATTCCACAGAGTCCCGGAGCAGAGCCGACACCAGCGCTCTGCTCCGCTCTGGGCAAGACCCTGACACACTGTCCATATATGGGAAAGCGATGTCAGGGAATTCCACAGAGTCCCGGAGCAGAGCCGACACCAGCGCTCTGCTCGGGACTCCGGCTCTGGGGAAGCCCCAGACATCGCTGTTCATATGTGGACAGCGATGTCAGGGAATTCCACAGAGTCCAGTAGCAGAGCCGACACCAGCGCTCTGCTCGGAACTCCGGCTCTGGAGAAGCCCCAGACATCGCTGTTCATATGTGGACAGCGATGTCAGGGAATTCCAGAGTCTTGGAGCAGAGCCGATACTAGCGGCTCTGTGTCCCGCGGGCTGCAGATGACAGCCCCAGGGGCTGCATGCGGCCCGCGGGCCACGTGCTTGAGACCCTTGGTCTACATAATCCACCACTGACGGTCATTCAGCGCCTTTCTACGAGTGAAGCGGCGCAATACTTTGCGCCGCTTGCGTCATTGAAAGGCGCTGATTGACAGGGAAGCGTTCAACCCTAGGAGACCTGCGCAGAAGAGATCAGGTCTCCATTGCTGCCGGATGGCGTGGGAACAGAATTAAGATGAGTTTGAATAGTTTTTTATTTTATCATAATAAAAAAGTGTGTGGCATTATCTACGGGGGGGGGGGGCTTTATCTACCAGGGGGGCTTTTTCTATGGGGGGGCTATATACTGGGGTGGGCTATATGTGTAGCACTATATACAGGGGTGGGCTATATCTACAGGGGGGCTATATATAGGGGTGGGCTATCTGTGGAGCACTATATACAGGGGTGGGCTATATCTACAGGGGGCTATATACAGGGGTGAGCTATCTGTGGAGCACTATATACAGGGGTGGGCTATATCTACAGGGGGGCTATATACAGGGATAAGATATCTGTTGAGCACTATATACAGGGGTGGGCTATATCTACAGGGGGGCTATATACAGGGGTGGGCTATCTGTGGAGCACTATATACAGGGGTGAGCTAAATCTACTGGGTGGCTATATACAGGGGTGGGCTATCTGTGGAGCACTATATACAGGGGTGGGCTATATCTACACGGGGGCTATATACAGGGTTGGGCTATACGTGGAGCGCTATATCTACAGGGGGCTATATACAGGGGTGGGCTATCTGTAGAGAACTATATGGGGAGCTATATGTGGGACACTATACAGGGGTGGGCTATATGGGGACACTATCTACAGGGGGCTGTATGGGGTGCACTATCTACAGGGGGCTCTATGGCAGGCAATATCTACAGGGGGCACAGTGTGTGTGTGTGTGTGTGTGTGTGTGTGTGTGTGTGTGTGTGTGTGTGTGTGACACGGTGTATGGTGCTATTATAATTAGAGGTGCAGCGTATGGCGCTATTATATTTAGGGGTGTAGTGTGTGGTATAATGAGAACTTTATATTTATTTATAGATGTAGAAATGTTGGAAAAGTGAGAAGCTGAAGACATTTGAGCAGCAAACTTCAGAAATGGGCTGTGACCGGGAGAAGTCATCATAGAGGTCTGGACCGGATGGAGAAAAAGAACTAGAATCTGAGACGTCACCGGTGAGTCACTTAATGTAAATGTTTATTCTGCCTCTAATCAATGTAGTCACTGTATAATCTGCAGCGAGATGATTGGTGGTATGATTATGATATGATTTTTTTTTTGTGAAACAGCAACTCCTTACCATTGTTCGGCCCATGCTGGGAGTTGGAAACAATTTAGTGTGAATCTATACGTCAGGAGATGCACTAAATTTAGCTGTATTTGTGCTAGTGCTATATATATGTACTGAGCTTGGTTCTGGGGCTGTATTTATGTACTGAGCACTATTCTGGTGTTGTGTATAGAACTATATTGCTTGTAATATGTACAAATGTTTTTATGCTCGAGTTACATAAAAAGAAATGTGGTATAGAAATGACACGTCGATTAGTAGAGAAAACAAACATGGAGAGGGGGAAGGAGATGTCGGGACAGAGGTTGGGGGGGGCGCCAAACTGAATCTTTGCCCCGGGTGCTGGAGAACCTAGCTACGCCTTTGGGTAGGTTGATGATAGATAGATAGATAGATAGATAGATAGATAGATAGATAGATAGATAGATAGATAGATAGATAGATAGATAGATAGATAGATAGATAGATAGATAGATAGATAGATAGATAGATAGATAGATAGATAGATAGATAGATAATTAGATTTTTCTGGTTATCTGTTTAACATATTTAATATAAGTCCTATTACATTATTAACCCCTCTTAAAACCAGTGTTTGTTCTTTTCTCTAGGTTCTGTGATTTCCACATGACAGATCTGCCTGTCACACTTAAAGACATCACTTGGAATTATGTTCCGTTATATTTGGGAGATCTATGATAAAGTTGCAGATATCTCTTGTATGTGTCTAGTCATGAATTATTTCTACATTAGAGCTGATTCTTCATGTTTCACATCAGGAACTCATTAATATTAAACATACGTTGACAACCAATCAGCAATCAGCCTATTTCCTAATGATAAAGGATAGATATTGAAACAAAAGTCTTATTAATCTACAGAACGTACGGGTGGCACTTCAGAAGGAAAGACCTTTCAGTCCGCAGCTCTTTTACAATCAGTGGTGTCGAACCATTTTAACGGTGCCACTGATTGGATGAGAGACGATGGCTGACAGGTCCACTACATAAGCACCGTCCACATGTACTTTACAGAGGACTTGGTAGGTTACAGCACCCCCAAACTCTGGTTTATGGGTGTGTTATTCACGAAAAGTTAACCCCTAGCGAGGGCATTCGTTTTGTGTGGGCCCTTGGATAGTAGAATACATTTGCCCCATCCGCTAAGATTCACCCAGTTATCCGGTCTCTCTACTTCCATCCACATTTCTGTTACAATTATTACAATTATGACATTCTAATAAGCCCTTTAAGTTAGAAGTGTCCACCAAAAATAAGCTGATTGCAGGGTGTCTCATGTAGTTTGCAGAAGAACCAAGCAGCAAGAGTTTAAGCGGTTATCCGGGGACCAAAAATTGCATTGCAATAATATATTTATGTGAAACGAAGTAACTTACTAATATACTTTAATTTTAAATTCTGTACTAAATGGTGCAGTTCAAATCTCGTGAATTGTTTCCGGAAGTGCTGGAGCTTTCTAATAATGATAACGCTCCGACACGGCACCACGTGACTGAGGGCTTGCTTCATGTGCTGTTCGTGTCCGCGTGTTATCAATGGCATGACAGTAAGGGGCAGTCACATTGCCTATTGCTTGAGTCCCGAGCAGAGCATCAGCTAGAGCTTTGCTCGGGACTCCAGCCCTTCTCCCGACGTCCATATTTGGTCAATTCAGGGGTTTCCTATCGTTGGAGTTCCCGAGAAGAGCATCAGCTGATGCTTTGCTCGGGGACTCCAGTACTGCTGCCGATGTCACTGTCCATATATGGACAATGACGTCGGCAGAAGTTGTGGAGTCCCCAGGCAGAGCATCAGCTAATGCTCTTCTCGGGAACTCCAGCGATAGGAAACCCCTGAATTAAATATGGACGTCAGGAGCAGGGCTGGAGTCCCGAGCAAAGCGCTAGCTGATGCTCTGCTCGGGACTCAAGCAATAGGCAATGTGACAGCCCCTTGTGGTTATGTTCACGAACAGCACCTGAAGCAAGCCCTCAGTCACGTGGGGCCGTGTCGGAGCGTTATCATTACTAGAAAGCTCAAGCACTTCAACGAGGTTTGAACTGCACCATTTAGTACAGAATTTTAAATGAAAGTATATTAGTAAGTTACTTAGTTTCACATAAATATATTATTGCAATGCAATTTTTGGTCCACGGATAACCCCTTTAATTCCAATGCAGCGCCACCATGGGTGAAATGAAGCATTACATGGTGCCTGTTGAAATTAATGGGATATTTGTAGCCGCTGTTTACTATGGCGAATAGATCAGAGTCCTGAACGGACTATGACCCTCTACTAATTCATGAATCCCGTTTTTGGAAATGATTAGCCCTAAACAGATTATTGCAGCCTGTTGAAGTGAATGGAGTCGCAATAGAAATTGCAGTCCATGCTCAGCAGCGTTGCGGTTTCATACAGTCTAGTATTTTATTTTTATGTATTTATTTCCTGTTGCTTATATAGCGCCTACATATTGCACTGTACAGATTGGCATCACTCACAAGCTAAATCACACGCACACTATCCCTAACCAATCAGTATGTTTTCCGAGCGGGGAGCAAACCCAAGAATCCAGAAGAAACACACACAGATATAGGGACAAAACTACATATGGATTTTGTCCTTGGTTGGATTTGAACCCAGGGCCCCGATGCCGCAAGGTAACAGTGCTAACCACTGAGCCACCAAACGGTAAAAAACTACAGCTCTCTGCATATTACAGTGATAACAAAGTAGGGTCTCTGCCGACATGAGCTGGTCAAAATAGATAGAGGAATAATATTAATAACAATATTAATCTTTATTTATCTAGTGCCAACATATTCCCTATTGCATGTAATGCATGCATGGACCAGGTCAACCAGAGCGAAAGAATTCTCTTTGTGAACTATCCTCTGCTCTGGCACATAGAACTGGGGCGGGACAAGCTCTATTGGTGCCAAGCCAGGGATTTCAGAGAGCGCCCCCTTCCCCGCACCTGGTCCTGCAGTTCAGCATGATAGCGGTCTGATGGATAATTCTTTATTTAATTCCATTTTGTCCCCTTCCCCACCAATCGCCAGTGTTCTTATTTACATCACATATTCCCTATGTCCCTCCACACATCTGCAGTTCTCAATGCAGGGCCAAATGGGCACCCTACCATGTATCAATAGTGGGGTCTGCAGGCATCTGAAGTTCTTTCTCTGGCTCCATCTCCTACCCATTGACCCCTAAATTAATGGTGCCCAAGCTGGATGCCGACCACCTACCACTCCTCCCGGACATATGGAATGGGGCTGTCGTTATGAGATATTTCATTTAAGACAAGGTTGACGACATGAGTTTTTAGTTTTTTTCTTCTTTGAGAGGACCACCGCTGTCCACGACCATTTTTCATTGTAATTTTAAGTGGTCATCTCTAAGAGGTTTCACTGCCCTATGAGAAGACGCAGCTCTCTGGACAATATGGTTATGAGTTGCATTAAAATAGGAAGAGAAGGACCAAAAACAAATAGATGGAGGCAATTAAAGATAAACATGAAGAAGCCCGAAGAAACAAGCAGGGAGGACATACTGAGGAAGCACCATCCTAAATATCTAAATTGACCACACAGCACATAATAAATCGAATACAATTTTGTGTCCTCTAATTATTATTTATTTCATGCGTAGCTGGGGGGGCAAACAGGGCATTTGCCTCGGGTGCTAAGTGCCAGGTGGGTGCCAACAAGCCACTTCGTCTTGGTCAGGGTAGATATAGGACTAGGCAGCAAACTGAACCTTTGCTCTGGGTAAAAGAAAGCCTAGCTACAGCTCTGTGTGTGCGGACTATATTCTTAGTGGCAAGTCTCGAGATATGTCAAAATTCTCTTAAGGTCTGCCAAGAGTGAAGAATCGCTTTTCTAAAGTTGACCGATAAGCCTGTGAAAAAGAAGCCATTTGATCATAATCCAGGGGATCATTGTGGATGAGAAGACGTTTAAAGACAAAAAAAAAAAAAAAAAGCATCCTCTTGTCCAATTCAGGTTAAGTGGGCTGAGCTGCAATACCGGACATAATCAATAGTTATGAGTGGCGCTGTTTCCTGGTAATAGCAACCATACTTTGATAACCTCAAACAGCCCCTTTAAGAAGTTGTCCGAGTTTATAATAAATGTCACCTATAAGTGGACATTTTACAATAAACTTATATATGATCCTTATGAAAAAAAATTACGGCTTTTTTACGTCTCCCTGGATGGCTACTGCCTCATGTCTGTCAATAGCAGTCAATGTGGCATCTAAACCCCGCGACCGCAGGGTTCCGTTGGTCGTCATCACAGCCTGGGGGGCCTAATGAAGGCCCTCAGGACTGCCATAGTTTTACACCTATTAAGCCGTGCCGGACGCAAGGCTTAATAGATGCCTGTCAGAATCACAATATACTGCAATACTTCAGTATTGCAGTGTATAGTGTAAGTGATCCGATGACCGCTGTTCAAGAGCCCTATGGTGGGAACTAGTAAAAAAAAAAAGTGAATTAAATAAAGTTTTTTTCATATATAAAAAAATGTTAAAGTTCAAATAAACCTCCCTTTTCCCCATTTTCCTTCAAAAGCAATTATAAATAACTGGTATCGCCACGTCTGTAAAAAGTCTGACTATTACAATGTAACAGTATTTAACCCGCACGGTGAAAGTCGTAAAAAATAAATAAATAAATAAAACCATAAAAAACTTCAGAATCTGTGTTTTTTTGGTCACCTCATCTCCCACGAAAAATGGAATAAAAAGTAATCAAAAAATCTCAGGTACCCCAAAAATTGTACCAGTAGAAACTACAGCTTGCCTCACAAAAAACCAAGCCCTCAAACAACGGAAAAATTAAAAAGTTATGTCTTTTGGAAGGTGGGGAGGAAAACACAAGAATGAAAATCAGAAAAATGGCTGCGACGAGAAGGGTTAGTAATAATTTTTTATAAACATAGTTTACAAATTTGTTTGTTTTTTCATAAAATGGACCCTGATATCCAATAAACAAATATTTTAAACCCAAATAAACCATTTTACTTCAATTAATGAGAGAGGTGGAACTACTCCATCAACAAAAGAAACACCATTTTCAGGAAGGTTTATCCTAAACTGGAAAATCCCCAAAAATCTACTTCAATAGGGATTGCAAAATGTTCAAAACCGTTTTATTGTCTATAGGGGGCAGTATTATAGTAACCTAAGAGTTAAAAATAACTAAGTGGGCTTGTAATGTGCTCAGTGTAGTTACGTCTCTTCTGATTATCCTTTTGGCATTATACAAAAAGCATTAACCAGCAGGGGGCGACATTGAACAGAGGCCTAAGCTCCGGCCAGTCAAAAACAATATAATAAAATATAGGAAAAATAAAAAAGTATTTACCATATGAATTAGGCATGTTTAATATTATTACATGTTTGACATTGGAATTTTTTTTTTCTTAATTTTGATCATCGGAAAAAAAAATTTCATCAGAAAAAAATATTTTATTTTGTTTTAATATACAAAACATAAACATTCAATTGAATGTAAACCCATCCAGCCCTATAGTGTAAAGTATATATACAGATGTACAAATATATATTTAAAAAAAAAAACATAACCCAAAAGTGCTGTTGTTTTTGGTTATGTGAAGTATTGAATTTTATCCAAAACTTAAAATATCAGTATTTTACTACATACAAAAATGTTCAAAAATGAATATTTTTTTTTTAGAGCACATAGTATACCGCTGGGACTCATAGCCACAGGGCCGGTGTTAGAATCCAAACACTCAAGCCAGTTCAAAATAGACCTGGACGTGTGTATATATACCCAGATCATTGCCCTATTGATCCGTCCAGATGAGGCGTATTATGACAGTATTGTAAATAATACAACTTCTGGAGAATTTTTTGAATTTTTTGATTGGCAAATTTGAACTAAAATTAAATATTAGCAACAAAAGTTGATTAAATTTGCAGGGCCGGATTTAATTGTGTACAGTTTTAGAGGCCTGGAGATCCGTACTGCCCAAATCGTAAGTGTAACCGTTTACTCATCCAAGGAAATGTATTATTAACACTGCCCTCTAGTGGCAAGGCCAAAAGACGGGTATATGACACACTATATAGAGATTTACTTGGCTTTTAATTTCACATTATACACTGCAGTATCAGTAGGACGTAGGTGTGCTTTCGTTTACTTAAAATCCCAACAAATTAATTATAAAAAAATTTTGCAAAAATACTTTACTGCTTAGAACTGCAAAATAGTACGTGGAAATACAATGTTCCAATTTTGGATTTATTGCAACAATATGCACGCTCTTCTCCGGCAGATGTATCCAAATAGTCTCAAGAAAGACAGAAAGTGCATTAATATGAACCTATTAAAGTGTTATCTTCCCCGTTCATCACTCAAGATTGCGTCTTCAGCTTGCGAATGCGATTCCTATTCCTTGGCTTTTTATTTCCTAAAAATCAATAATAATTGATAAAATTAGGGAACATATTTTCAATTTTTGTTTTGTATTTTTCGATTGTTTTTTATTTTACACTTTTATTTTGTTTCATGCCGGTTATCAGATATATGACATAACAATGTATTATTAAAAAAATTTAACATATATAAAAATTTTGCTCTGGATTTATATGGTTAGAGACACTAAACTTGGCATTTCAGTTATTGTAACTATAAGAAAAATCTCAAAAATTTCATATAATTTCAAATTGTGACAACGTGAATGAGGAGCCCTTAAAATTAGGCTCCTTAGACACAAGCCTAATGCTCTCTCTAGCTATAAATCCGGCCCTGGTTTAAAATAAAAAAAATAAATTAAAATATATAAATATATATTTTAACATAAGAGATTATTTTGTATAAAAAATAAAAAAAATAAAAAAAATAAAGAAATAAACTAGGATAATATTTGGTGTAATATATGTTAATGTGGTCTAGTAGTGATTCTTATGAAAGCAGAAAAATGGGGGTAAACTTGGTTCAGCTGCATATCATTATTTTTTTTTAATTTATTTTCCTGTTTTTTTTAATTAATTAAATTAGAATTGTTTACATTCATTTTCAGAAAATGTATTATTGCAAATACGTAAAATGTATCAATTTACAGATTTAAAAAAACTACATTTTCTGCCTTGGCGGTGATAATTTGACTTCGGCCAGGATCACACATGCAGTTTTGATGCAGTTTTTGGCTCAGTTATTATAACCGAACACAGGAGTGAACACCAGTCTTTTCTATAGACATTTCCTTTTGGATCCACAACTGCATCAAACTGTGTGTGATCCTGGCCTTACAAATACCATTAATTTAAGAAAATTCAAAAAAACTTTCCAATTAAAATTCGGAATCATTCTGAGAAAATATATTTTTCTTTTATTTTGTAGATCTCAAATTTATATTTTGATTATGAATCATTGATGCTACATCCTAATTTTTGCAATTAAACCAAATTATTTGAACCTTTTCTGCTCTCTTTTTTTTTAAACCCTAAACAATTTTGGTTAAATCTCCGCACACACCTTTCTTGCACACTTTATTACAATCTTCAATCCTGACAAAGTTGTTGGAGTTCCCTCCACAACCAGTGTATGTAAACTCTTCACAGGATTTGGATTCAATGTTGAAATAATAGCGGGTTACAGAAGCAGAGCATGATCCCTCATCCTTTGTGCTATAGCAGAAGCTGGGAGCATCTATAAACACAAAACCAAACAGCTACTATAATAAAAAGCACGAGTGCAGAAAGAACAGAAAATGTGAAAGGAAATCTATCTATCTATCTATCTATCTATCTATCTATCTATCTATCTATCTATCTATCTCATATCTATCTATCTATCTCATATCTATCTATCTATCTCGTATCTATCTATCTATCTATCGATCTCGTATGTATGTATCTATCTATCTATCTATCTATCTATCTATCTATCTATCTATCTATCTCATATCTATCTATCTATCTATCTCGTATCTATCTATCTCATATCTATCTATCTATCTATCTCGTATCTATCTATCTCGTATCTATCTATCTCGTATCTATCTATCTCATATCTATCTATCTATCTATCTATCCTCTATCTATCTATCTATCTATCTATCTATCTATCTATCTATCTATCACATATCTATCTATCTATCTATCTATCTATCTATCTATCTATCTATCTATCTATCTATCTATCTATCTATCTATCTATCTATCTATCTATCTATCTATCTATCTATCTATCTATCCATCTATCTATCTATCTATCCGTCTATCTCTCTCTCTCTATCTGAAATGAAGTATAAAAAATACAAAGATAAAAACATAAAACACAAGAAGGAACATAAAAACAATAGTTTCTTCTTAAAGGGGCATTCCCATCTTATACAAATATGGCATATTGTGCTTTGTTGTTTCCGTAACTACCAATCACTTCTATGGGAGTTATGGAAACAACGTAGCTCAGTGAGCTTGGCTATATTTCGAAACTCCAGGCCACCTCTGCGCTGATGCTCTGCCTGGATGTGTCAGTCATTGGCAGAGATTTGCATCTATTAGACATGTATGGCATATCCTGGGAATATGCCATACATGTTTAAGATGGGAAAACCCCTTTAAAAGGATTTGTCCATTTTGGTCAAACTATTTCTGTTAGAAGAGTCCCTGACAATCACAGGATGCCCTGCTGGGACAATCAGCAAGTATTCCGTTTCCCTGCAGCACCGCCACAGGGAAAAGAAAGTATTACACAGTTCCCAATGAAACAAGTGGACTGTCTGTGTAATACATGGACATGCCAGGTCTTCCAAAGGGAGAGACGCTCTTTGTAGCCTAAAAGTTGAGGGTCTTAAATAGAATTTTCTAATAATGGGCTTTAAAAACCAGACAACCCCTTTAAAAGGTAACTAAGCGTTCAGCCCCACCAATCGCTAAAATGAGCGCTGAGCCGCTTGCTTTCTATTCGGCTTTTCTTGGAAAGCCGAGCAGTTGGTGTACGGACTGAATAGAAAGTCTATGAGCCCCTACACCGCTACATCGGCTTTCCAAGAAAAGCCAAATAGAAACGTAGCGGATCAGCGCTCACACGAGCGCTTCCACTGCTTCGTTTTAGCGATCGGTGGGGGGTCTCAGTGCCCGGACCCCACCTATCAAAACTTCTGACACGTCACTATGACATGTCAGAAGTTTGTTGAATGTTTAGTTACCCTTTAAGTAAAATTTCACTAAATAATGATTAAGTAGGCGTAAATATTATTAGAAATTGCAGAAGTTTTGATTCCTTAAAATATTTTTCATATATTTTATAAGACAAGTAATACATCTACATTTTCTGTAATCTTTCTTCTCACTCTGCGGGTGACTATAGACTGAGTAATATCTTCTTTAGACAATTACTCATGCATGATAAATATTTCTACTGGCAAATTATGTGAACAAGACTTAAGTCAATAAGACTTATTTACCAAGACTGTAGCGTGCAGGAGAAATGTTCGCCAAATCTTCTACACAATAATAAATGATATTGTCCAAGCAACGCAACAAATCTAGTGGATGTGTCACAATCTCAATCTAGATAATGCAATAATACCCGTTATATGCTCATAACTCTGGCAGATATGTTATTGAGGGATCCAGAATGATGCATACATAATAGTGAGCATATGCAGTGGCTGCCTTAAAGTGGAACTCCAAATAAAATAAAATGAAAGTCAGCTCAATGGAACCAAGCACACCATTGTTTTTCTTGTGAAATTCTCGATAAGTTTTATGTGTCACATGGCCCTCTTCCCATTGAAAAAACTAAAGTTGGATACAAAATGGCCGACTTCAAAATGGCCGCCATGGTCAACACCCAGCTTGAAAAGTTTCCTCCCTCCCATATACTAATGTGCCACAAACAGGAAGTTAATATCACCAACCATTCCCATTTTATTTAGGTGTATCCATATAAATGGCCCACCCTGTATACTCCTTCGGACTACATTATAATCCCAATGTATACCCTGGATCCCTCTTGGCTCTGCTTATCACAAAGAGTGTGAAATCCCCACCGATGTTTATTGACCGATATCACACCCTCTTACAGGTCACCAATCTGTCATTTTGGTAGGGGGGGGGGGGATTTTAGGTGTTCCAGTTTTCATTATGGCACCCTATTGATGCACTGGTTTGAAGGAGTATTTCTTAGTGAAAGGAAATGGAATTTGCTATAGAAACATTATATATCTAGATCTTCACAAGTTTGGTTATAATCTGCAGTAGATGGAAACTGTCAGCATGGCTTGCCCCATAGAAAGGTTTCCAACATAAACAGATATGAGGCTTGTCCATATGTTTGGGGACCCCGTACAATAATATATTGGCCTGATTGTCTATTAAAAAAATATGTTGAGAGTGAGGTAATCATTATAGATGGCCCCCAAAAAGAAATCAATACAAAAATATTTCTCACCTATTGAGCTGTGCAGATACAATGCTTAGCTGATCCTTAGTGAGAATAATAGGCAACATTGCCCTCATGGCCCCTTTGCGGCTGGCTGCTTAGATGGCATTCGGACTACTGGTTGTACCAACTTTTTCATGGTACTTAAGTATATGGCGACTGCCTACACTAAACTAGAAGTGGTGTTAGATACAAACCCTAATGAAGTGTGTCGTATAAGTTGTATCAACAAAGAAATACAAAATAATCTGTTTGGTCAATCATTTTATAATACAAAGGATGTGAAACAATGATATTAAAAAACATCATCCGTCAGCATGTATACAAATATTATCACCAGGAGTTTTGGCAGTGGAAGTTACCCCCGGCTGCTTAAATTCCCTGCGGCGGCCACTACAGGGGAAATGCTGCCTTAATAATGAATGGCCGTCCATATAATACAAGGACGGATCGGGTCTACGAGAGTAAGTGCTGCTTGTTAGAGGCTCTCTACTTTGGCTCATAAAGTGGGGCTCCCAAGTTGGGTGCCCCTCTTCATGATGTCCATAAGCCCTAAGTAACCCCAAATTAATATTGTGTATAACAGATATATATATATATATATATATGGGATAGATAGATAGATAGATAGATAGATAGATAGATCAAATGCACTACAACTTATAAAAGCACAATGATAGTAAGAACACCACCACCAAGTAAATGCTCCCTGCTGATTGTTTCCAATTATTAGACCACAGAATTACCCATAATGACTATAATATTTCTACTGGAATTCTTACCATAAATGTAACCGTACACCCTGTTTGTACATGTATCAATCTATGGCTGTAGACAAAGTACGGTAATATAATTTTACTTGACCCCAGTTCCACAAGTAAGGGTTCCATGACCCCCCCCCCCCTTGACTTCCATAGATAGGATTTTAATTATTATTTTAGCCAAACATTAATTAATTATCAGGATTATATGTAATGAAGGCTTGGCCCCTTGAGAGAAAAAAAGCTAAAAAATTAAACCGTTGCCCTTATTTTGCTGCTTGGTCCACCACAGTCCCCATCCCGGGATAAGAGAGGATAGCTCCTGTTTACAACAACCCCCATCTCCTCTCCCATCTCATTTATGGTAGAAAGGTTGACGCACAGGTGACTACCGACCAATGAAAATTAGGGGCCACAATGAGTTTGGACTCTCTTCTTGGGCCAAATAGCAAACACAAGGGCTATTTTAAAGACTTAATAAAAAAAATGGTTTGGAATTTTTGGAAATGCCGCCATATTTTAAGTAATTTTATTTTTTTTGCTTGCAATCATTATCTTTATATTCTGGTATTTTTTATTTCTTTTAAATATTTTGTTCTACGTTTTAATAGATTTTTTTCATTATTTTACCTATTTCTAAAATTCTAATAATTGTATTAGGTTGTACACGTTACATAGTATTATGTTATATAGAGTAACCCTGTTTTTTTAGGACAGGACGATACCGCGGAGTGACATCACTTACTTCGCTTGGGAGCACAGGTCTCATGACAAGATGCTTCATCTCTGAAATTATTATCGTTTCCATAACAACCACTAAAAATAAACTTTTCACACTTCATGGTCTCCAGGTTGAAAGCAAAGCGCTTTAGGAAGGCCCGGCAACGGCCCGCTTCGGGCTCCATTCTGCAAATTTTGGGGACTTCTATAATTGTAATCAAAAAAAGTTATAGGTCAGTGGATACATCATGATCTTAATAAAAAAAATAACATGGAAATGCATAATTAAAACAGACTGATGTAGAAGCATGGCAAGAAGCAGAAAAGGGATCAGGAGGTCACTTGACATCTGGGATTTTTAGAAGAACCCAACTACCGGTACATGACATATGCTGACAGCTCCAGCATGACGTCATGATCCACCGGCCAACCATTCCATTAAAGTTTTTGTTCTCCTACCATTAGCCCTATTACAAATGCTTCAACTTAGCATAAAAGTTGGGTATCATCGAGTGCTTTAGACCTCACCCAACTCATCCTCTTCTTCTAAGGTCTTGGCTGTCGATTGAAATATTTTTTTCATAAACATAAATGCTCGAATGATCTTCAAGAAACACATCCAATCAATATTTACCCCAATCAAATTTGGCTGGAACGATCTACTGCAATCTAAAGGCCATGGAGACCTGACAATTGTTGACTGATCCAGCCGAATGCCCCTAAAGTCTATAGATTGCGAAAAGCATTTTTTGTTCATCAAGACTCAGCTTGAAGCCCTTTTTAGCGCACCCTTAATAATAAAATGCATTTTCATCAGCTAACATTGAAGGGAGGAAGAGGGGGATATTGTGGGCTCCCACAAATGAACTTCACCCCCATTTACCTTCTGGTAGGAAATCCAGTAATTTAAAACAGGATTGTCCAAACGAGACAACCCCATTAAGGGAAGGATGAAAAGAAACTGTGAAGTACAGGAACCGTCACTGTGACCTTCATAAGCAACCTCAAAATCACGTTTTTTTTTAAATTATTATTACGTTGGGCAAAAGTCTCCTATTTTTATGGACGGTCCTTGATTGTCTAGGAAAATATGGACGGTTGTCAACCCTGCACTTAAGAATAGATATAGGGAAAAAATTAAATCAATCCCTGCCAAAAGAAGAAAATTTCAAACCTATGTAATAGTGCCCCATCCATGAAGTGAGGACCTCGCCTAAGGCGGCACCCCTCCCTGACTTGGGGACAAGAATTTTAGACCAACCTTTCCAACTTTTTTGGTGGGATGAGGCACCATTTCCTTTTCATCTCGGCAACTAAAAGGCTAGAAGCCCCCCACCGAGTCATGTGCTAGAATACTTTGGGCATAACAGAGGAAATCATTCAGGTGACCAATAGTTCAACTTTATGAAAGAAGGGTTTGAATAACACAGTTTAGGTTATTTCAGAGTGACTAATCATCAACTTCTTCAGCAAGTCACCTGCTCCCCTCTCAGCTTTGGTTGGACTTCATTATCATGTTAGATTTTGGGGCCCCAAGAGGATCATCTTCTGATGGACCAACCAAACCCTGTATAAAACTTTAAAACTCCAAAATACCCAACATAAAGCATCAAACAAAACAGAGGATCATTTATAAAATTTGTGCAACAGGGACCAGCCATGACACCCATGCGACCAATAGTATCCAAAATTCCAGCGTTAGGTCGTTAAATAGAGATGGGGTAACTGCAGTAGAAGTTCAGTTGATAGACACATGGATACATGGTGCTTTATGGATTGCTAGATCCTAAACTCCATAGGGTGCCCTCACGGTTTGTAGGTAGCCCTGCAGAGGTAGCCCAAGCAGGTTAGAAGGTTACGGTTTTGTATGCCTGTCAATGGGACACCCCCGAACAACTCACTTTTGATTTTCCAGCACATTTTTTCACAGTCCTCCAAGGTCTCAAAGTTGTTATCATTTCCACCGCAGCCTCCGTAGAAGAACTCCTGGCACGTCTGAGTGTATCGATCATAATAATAATGGGGTAGCAATGCTTTGCAGGTACCTTCATCCATGGGAAGAAGACATGTGGTCATATCTGCAAGGAGATCACAAATTCTTAGGAGGTTGTAGGTCATAGTAGTACACAGACGGAGCACAGTCAGCTGCTCAACATTCTCAGACAGAAAACAAAGAAGGGTCCATTGGGCAATCCTGCAACCTATGCCTCCAACATTATCGCAGGATTCTGGAGAAACGATAGGTTTACATTCCAGGATGTAGCAGAGCTGAGTATCATATAACTCTGCATGGTTTGTGGATTATCCTAATCTGACTACCAAATTACTAATTCATCGGGAGGTTCTCACTGACTTTTATTTGGGGTCCACACTTATTTGGGATATTAAAATGAATGGAAAACTGGTGGTGTAAACATGTGCTGCCATATGATGCCCCCGTGAGTATTGTATTCTCTCCCTGAAGCAGCGCTCCTAGGCAAGAATACCTCTGTAATAATGCATCTGAAGAAACATGCCACCATTTTTACAGATTACACATGAATCCGTGAGAAAAAAACCTCTATATACAATCGCAGGCACATTGAGGTACAGTACAAGCACATATCAGACTATGGGCAGCGTATTACGGACACTCGGATTACACCCCCCCCCCTTCTTTTTTCGATGTCATCCCGGTTTTGGCTACAAAACAGAGTAACCACATGGTGACTATACTGCGTGATCCCGAACCTTACTAACAATAATGCATCAAAAATAAGCAACAAATGTCTTCTTGACTTCCATGACGAACCAATTATCCCCTCCCCCTCCCCTTGAGTATTGTAAAGCATTCCAAGATAGGAATGTGTTTTCCAGCAGTCTCATATTTACACATGGAAGCGCAGGAAAGATCCACACACTGTGCTATTCTCCATGCAGAATATTCGGCTTGTTACAGATGTAGCAGAGCTGAATCATTTGACACATATCATGAAGGGTTATCTGTAAGATTGCAAATTAATTATCAGAACTATGTGATTATCCATGCAAAAGTTAAGTAACAAGTTCAGCTCTGCTGCTTCTGTACATGCACGACCGGAACCTTGTATCTAGAAATTTAGAAGGAAAGCAAAAGTAATCGAAGGCTTCAAATAACCCAAAACTTCCTTTTCTGCAGAGGCGGAGAAGTGTGGTTGCACCCATCTCCATGAATGAATGTCCCCATCCCTCTTACTTCTTGCTGCAGATGTTCCATCTTGGGCTTGGGCGATGGCATGCACCAACAGGGTGGCAGCAGCTAGGACCTGGGCAGCATAGAGTTGCATGGCTGTAGGAGACAACTTGGACTCTGAACTTCAGGCTGAGCCTCACCAAGACTTGTACAAGGCGGAGCTGGACAGACTCAAGTTCCAAGGGAACTTTTATACACAAAGATCAGAACAGAAGGCAGAAGTAGAGCAGAAGGAGTGGCCATAGTGACTCATCCCCTATGGGTAGACATCATCATTATCCCAACACTGCAGAGCTCTTATCCACTCTCATTATGCAAAGACCACGTGACGTCAGCCACAAGGGAGGAGAGTTTTGCAACAGTTAAATTTAGTCGAAAAAGTTATTTCACAGAAACCGCTCCCATAGGAAATGCAGAGAGGATTTCTCATAGGTTAAAGATGATAAAAAGGGGCAATTATTGCAATGGGGTATTTTTTTTTACACTGTTTAGTATTATTTTTATTTTTTAGGTTCGTGATGTGACTAAAAATTATGTAATGAAAGTTATGAAATGAAGGGAGTGTGAGATGTCAGAGAATTTGGAAATGTGATGTATAATGAATATGTAGGCAGAATTAATAAGTAAAGGGTTATAAAGTTTAGAATCCAACAGTGGAGTAAAGTATCTAAGAATTATTATGATGATTATTATCATTATTATTTATACATTGTTAGTATGCTGATATTCTTACTAATATTATTTAGCTATTATTATTATTTTTATTTGGCTATTATCATATTAGATCATGTCATTATTTTTTTTTATTATTATTATTATTTATATATTGTTATCATGACATTGATGTTATTACTATTATTATTATTGTATTACTATTATTATTTTAATATTATTATTATTAATAATAGCAACATAATAATATTAATAAGAATAATAATAAAATCATATTTTTTTACGTATATATAACATTAAAATAATTACTATCTTTATTATTATATTATTTATGTTATTATCATGTATATTATTTACTGTCTTTATTATTATTTATATTGTTATTAGTACTATTTATATTATTATTATTTTAGCATTATTATTATTACTATTTACTGTCTTTATTATTATTTATATTATTATTATTTTAGCATTATTATTATTACTATTTACTGTCTTTATTATTATTTATATTATTATTATTATTATTTATTTTATTATTATTTTAGCATTATTATTACTATTTGCTTCCTTTATTATTGTTCTTTTTTTATATATTATTAGTAATACTATTATTGCTATTATTATATTATAATTATTTTTATTGTAATTAGTTCCTAAGGCTCTGATTACATCTGTGTTGGAGGCTCCGTTAGGGGCCTCCATCGCAGAGGCAGCTGAGATTATCCGGTAAAAGCAAGCACACCCCGAAGGAAAGCTGACGGGACCTATTAAAGTCAATGGGTTCCATTGGCCGCCGGTGGTGTTCTTGGTGCAACGGAACAATCGGTTCCGGTTTTACCTTGTTCTGCTCCTCTGATGAAGCAGAACAACAGAATGACCCGACGCAGCTGTGAATCCAGCCCAACATATATATTTTCTATTTTGTATATACCTTGGTGCCCCTCATATCAAGCTAATTATGTGGGGGAAGGTTCCTATCACTTGGAACCACATTACCATTTATGACTTAACCTGTCTCTAGGTTTAAATCCCCCTGTGGGTTCCATAAATCATTGCTTAGAGCTAATAGAAATCAATTTTCCAATATAAACAATCAGGTTTCAACTTTATTCAAAATTAAGCCTTTAAGAAATAAGAGCTAAAATCTGATTGGTTGCCATGAATAACTGCTTCACTTTCCTTTGCACCAATTTTGATAAATCTCCCTTAATAAACATATGTCTGTTTTCTTTGCCTCTATGATAGTTGATTTTACACTTCATTCAATAGAATTCATACAATCCCTTTAAAAGGCTTTTCCCATAATCAATGTTTATCACTTATCCACATGATAGGTAATAAATATGTGATTGGTGGGGTGGCTGAGACTCACACTCATCCTGGGAACGGGCTTACCTGCGCATGCTCGGCATCCGGCAGCTCCATAGAAAATTAATGGCGCGTTGGCCGAGCATGCGCAGTAACATATGGGGCTAGGTAACCCTGTGGATAGGTGATACATATTGCTTATGGGAAAACATAGTTAAACAATAATAATAAAGAAAAAAAAAACATCAGCCCCATGGGCCACAAATATCAATTATGCTTTATGATGTGCTGTAAGTACATTGGAAAAAGTGTTGTTTGAATAAATGAATGCCCCTTTATGAAGCTCCCCAAATATACCAACAGGAACAACAATTTTCATTTGAGTCTGTAATAGGGGGTAGGGCCGGCTCAAGGTCTGCGAAGGCCTATGGGCAAAAGATTGTGCGGCGGGCTCCCTATGCCTACTGGAAGGATTGCATGGGATACTATGATAGCCGAGAAAAAAAAAGACCCAAGTGAAAGATCAAAATGATACGGTTACAAATATAAAAATATTACAAAGAGTAGCACTACCACAACAGCGGTCTTTCAAAAACGGTCCAATAATGAGAGAACCATGTAGTGTTATCATATAGTGCCCAAAATAAGAAACATCCTAAACAAGGCTAGAGGAGGCCTCTAGATGGTGGAGGTTCCTGAGTATTTGCCCCATTTGCCCTCCCCATAACGTGGCCCTGAAGGGGGTATGAGACTTTTTTATCTACCACAGTACATCCACTACTTGTCTGAATTGAAAGGGAAGGTGAACAATGCAAGATCTTTTTTTAAAGAATCGTAAACCTCATTTCCCGACAGCCATGGCTGGGTTTTATTAGAGCAGTGTTTCCCAACCCAGTCTTCAAGTATCCCCAATACGTCATATTTTCAGGATTTCCTTAGTATTGCACTGGTCAAATAATTATTGTGGGTGTAGGGCCAGTGTTCGCAGCAGACTAAGGCCCCATGCACACGACCGTGCCCGTAATCACTGTCTATAATTATGGGCAAGGCCGGCCGCGAACAGTCCTAAAGTTTGGGAGCACGGTCCATAAAAAACAAAAGATAGGACATGTCCTATCTTTTGCGGAAGGTTTCTACGGCACGGACACCTTCCCATAAATATACAGGAAGGTGTCCGTAGATAATAAAAGTGAATGGGTCCGTAATTGCAGACCGTAATTATTGTCCGCAATTACGGACGATTTTTATGGTCGTGTGCATGGGGCCTAACCTGGGCAGATTTCAAGGTCTACTGGGCTTGGCAAGCCCATGCTAATATGGGAAGACATGTTCTGAGCTTTTTAAGCCAAGGACTCGGGTAGATGGGGGATACTGTTGCCAAAGGGCCCACGTACACAGGGTGCTGGTCCTGCATCATTGCACCAAGCATCACCACAGCTGCTCTCTCCATGGGATATCCTCAAGTCATGACCTGTTGGGGTGGGTGGTCTTGAGGACTGGAGTAGTGAAACGTTGTGTTACAGGATATGGCACATGCAGCTCAGCAATATCTGTAATAAATGTGCTTATTTGTAGCCATGCAACTGTAGTGATCAGGATCTAAACTCAGGAATTCAATTTTTAAGGGAGACACATTTCGTGTTTTTGGGTAAATATTTGTAACTTATCAACTCCTTCATTTTTCCACATATTAGACTTTTATTACATGCTGCCATAGGGATCAGATGTGCCATAGGGATCATTGGTGGTAGGTCCCAATAGAGTAACAAAGAGCACTCACGTCTTGATACAAAAGTATAACAACTATAATCCGGTTGTGCAACGTTTCGGCTCAACAGCCCTTCTCAAACACTTGAGAGAAACGGTTGAGCCGAAACCTTGGAACCACTGGATTAAACGACTGGATTAAAATTATTATACTTTTGCATCAAGACGTGAGTGCTCTCTGTTAGGCCTCATGCACACATAGACACCCGCGGGCCGCATTTTCGTGCCGTGACGGGAGCACGGCCCGCGAAAAACAAAAAGTAGAACATGCTCCATATTTCCCGGCATGGTTCTACGGCACGGACACTCTTCTATAGCAATAAAATCGTGCGGGTCTGTAATTGTGGACCGTATTGCGGTCCGCAATTACAGAGTTTTTTTATGGTCATGTGCATGGGGCCTAACTCTGTGGTGGATATTGTGTCGGGGCCAGTTTGACTTGCACCACGAATATTATTGTGACTTTGGCTTTGGATGCTGTCCTTTTTGTTCTTTTTGCATAGTTGGTAGTAGTCAAGGAATTGTAACTTCCCCCAGTGTCAGGAATGAGCGGACGTTGATGGCTGCACCTACGAGGCTGTCTCTATATGGAAAACACAAAAAAACTTTGGAAAGCTCAGACAGGAGTCATCCCTCTAATAAAGCCAATGCCATGACCCATTTCTTATGCATTAGGAACTTTATTTCCAGGAGGTAAAACTTTGTCCTGGTCATGTGATGGAGCCACAGAGGTGCACGGCTCATTACAAGGAAGATCTCTGTGCTGTAACTGTAATAAGCCGCGCACCTGTGTGTCCATCACATGACCATGACAGATTTTTATGAAATAAAGTTCCTATAACCATGTGGAATTTATACAAAAAATATATTAGATAATTGTATAACTTTTCATTTTACAAAGAATAACATTTATTTAGTGAACCTTAAAGTTCTGGGGAAATGTTTTTATTAATGCAATGACACAACTTCATAGTAAATATATCTAAATATTTTAGGGAGTTTCCTAATTTTACAAATTGTTGGCAATGGTAAATTGGTGTTAAGCAAGAATTCAATCCCTGGTGATCCACTGAATCTTCGAACCGACTAATCATTCATACCAACATATTTCTAAAGGAATGGAGAAAAGTTCATTATGACCTCCTATTTAATACCGCTTCCATGGAAATCCTCTAAAAATGAATAAAGTTATACACTGTCACAGTGTGTGTGTGTGTGTGTGTGTGTGTGTGTACCCACTGAGCCATACCGCCGCAGCAGTATAGCAGCTGGCCAACAGGATACCAAGTCAAAGTCTATAGTTCGAATAAGGGTACCTGTGGAAGTTCAGACAGTAGCGATGGTTAGGCTCGGTTGGAACCTTAGTAGCAGGCAGACACCAGGTGCTGTGTAACACAGCAGGTGTAGTATACGGCACAACATGACTCCAACTCTCTATGGCACAGGAACAAGGTAGCACGGGATACAGGATACAGGTAGCAAGTACGGGAACACTGGGAACTGGAAAACACTAAGGGACCATTTGCAAAGACTAACATGGGTAAACACAACAACGACCAGGCAATAAAGGAAGGGGCAGGGCCCTTCTTATAGTCCAGGGTGATCATGGGCTAATTTGACATACTTTTCAGGTGCGCTGGCCCCTTAAGGCCAGGCACAAGCGTGGGCGCGCCCCCTACGGGAAACAGCAGAGTGAAGCGGAAGTGAGCGCTGGCGTCTCCTGATGAGGAGATGCAGGCCAGCGCTCACAGATCCATGGCTTCAGCCCGCGGGAGGTGAGTAATTCCGACGGTCCGTGGCCATGGGCGTTACAGTATCCCCCCTCTTACGCCCCCTCTTCTTGGGGCCAGAGCGGGAGAGAAACTTCTTCACGAGGGTAGGAGCATTGAGGTTCTCCTCTAGCTCCAAGGACCTCTCTTCTGGACCAAACCCACTCCAATCCACCAAGTAAATGGCTTTTCCTCTTATCCTCTTAAAGTCCAAGATCTCCTTGACCTCAAATCCATCGGCAGAACTGCTTGGGGCAACTGCAGGGCTAAGAGTCTTAGAGTAGTGGTTCAGGACCACAGGCTTCAGAAGAGACACGTGAAAGGAGTTGGGGATTCTGAGGGTAGCGGGCAGCCTAAGCTTATAAGAGACCGGGTTGATCTGCTGGAGGATTTCAAAGGGTCCGTGGAACCTGGGAGCAAATTTGTATGATGGCACCCTTAGCTGGATATTTATTGAGGACAGCCAGACCTTGGTACCCGGAAGAAACTGAGGCGGCTCTTTTCTCCTCGTGTCTGCCTTTTGCTTCATGCCAGCAGAATAGAGGACCGAGTTTGCTGCCAGATCTGTAGGAAGCCCCATAATGCTGAGTCAGCTGCAGGCATCTGGGATGTAGCAGAAACAGGGAGAGGCATTCAAGGATGTTGGCCGTAGACAATAAAGAATGGTGTGGAGGCGGTGGACTCGCTTGTGTGGTTGTTGTAAGAGAACTCAGCCCAGGGGAGAAGCTGCATCCAGTCATCCTGCTGCCTTGAGATAAAATGTTGTAGATAGTTCTCCATGATCTGATTAATCCTCTCGACTTGGCCATTGGACTGGGAATGGTAGGCTGAGGAAAAGTCCAACTTTACATCAAGGAGTTTACAGAGGGCTCTCCAGAATTTTGAGGTAAACTGAACCCCCTGATCAGACACGATATGCAGAGGTAAGCCAAGCAGGCGGAAGATGTGTTGGATGAAGAGGCTGGCCTGTCGAGAAGCTGGAGGTAGGCCGGTCAGTGGAACAAAGTGAGCCATTTTCGGGAACCAGTCCACCACCACCCATACCGTATTGCATCCAGCAGAGGACGGAATGTCTGTGACAAAGTCCATTGCTATATGGAGCAGGCCAGCAGGCATGGAGGGAGCAACTTTATTGGCAGCGCACACCGTGCAGGACGTGACAAAGTCCACAATGTCTTTGGGCAGTGTGGGCCACCAGAAATGATGGACAATCAAATCTCGGGTCTTACGAGTACCCGTGTGCCCCGCAATTTTGGAGAACTTCTTATCTAGCGCCTTTCCCCCTAGTGTTTTCTCTCCAACCAATCCTAGGCATTGGAGTCTCTTTTGGTCCTGAGGGAATGAACGCACAATATGGCCCCCGCGGCCGGAATACAGACAAAGTCCAGAAGTGCGTCTGCGGAGTTTCTCTTGGACAGACAGTTTAAGCAGGTCCACGTGCATAAGCTCCCCTGGTGTGGATCTTCCATCCTGACGAACCTCTAGGGATTGCTCCCGGATCCTCATGTCAATACGAGTGGCCAAACATATGAGGTCATCCAGGGTAGGTGGCAGATCATGAGCAGCAAGTTCATCCTTAATTTTTGGAGACAGTCCCTCTCTGAATGTAGCCACCAAGGCCTCGTCGTTCCAGGACAGCTCTGCTACCAGGGTGCGGAACTGAATGGCGTCCTCTCTGACAGAGTTGTCCCCATGGTGAAGGGTCAGGAGAGATGCAGCTGCTCGGGATACTCGAACACTGGGCGAAAAGTCTGTAGGAAATGCTGGAAGTCGCGGGTCTCTGGTCCCTGACGTTCCCAGATAGGGGTTGCCCATGCTAGGGCCCTGCCAGTAAGGAGTGATACAATAAATGCGATCCTTGCGCTCTCTGTAGAAAATGCTCTGGTGTGGAGACTGAAGTGGATCTGTCACTGGTTCAGAAATCCCCTGCAGGTACTCGCATCTCCATCATAGCGAGGAGGTAGTGGCAGCGAGAATCGAGGATCAACACTGGTTCTGCCAGGAGGTGTAGCAGGTGGAACAGCCGGAGCGACAGGAACGGATGCCGAGATTGCTGCAGCCGATGCGGGATGGCGTTAACCGCCTGGAGGAGTTAGTCCTGTCGTAACTGGCGGACTAGCATATCTGCTCGCATGGTTTGTGATGTCGTCATCGTCATGGATTGACCAGCAGGTTCTAGGGCCTGAGCGTACAGTCACGGTGGGTGTGTGGACCCACTGGGCCGTACCGCCGCAGCAGGATAGCAGCTGGCCAACAGGATACCAAGTCAAAGTCTATAGTTCGAATAAGCGTACCTGTGGAAGTTCAGACAGTAGCGATTGTTAGGCTCGGATGGGACCTTGGCAGCAGGCAGACACCAGGCGCGGTATAACACAGCAGGCGTAGTATATGGCACAACACGACTCTAACTCTCTATGGCACAGGAACAAGGTAGCACGGAATACAGGATAAAGGTAGCAGGTACGGGAACACTGGGAACTGGAAAACACTAAGGCACCATTTTCAAAGACTAACACAGGTAAACACAACAAAAATGAAGGAAGGGGCAGGGCCCTTCTTATAGTCCAGGGTGATCATGGGCTAACTTGACATTCTTTTAAGGCCGGGCATAAGCGTGCGCGCGCACCCTACGGAACACAGCAGAATGAAGCGGAATTGAGCGCTGGCGTCTCCTGAGGAGGAGATGCAGGCCAGCGCTCACAGATCCATGGCCGTGGAGAGGTGAGTAATCCCGACGGTCCGTGGGCGTTACATATCAACTACAGAGATGGCATTTTTCTGTTGTGCAGCGGTGACCATTTTTGCAAACCAAAAGTAACAACAGGAAGTGCAGCCGTATAGGTTGTCACCTTTGAATTCATTTCTCAGAAAGTTATGGTAAAACTGTAGCTTTGTAATAGATTAAGCGTGCTAATAAAATAACAAGATGCCATCCGTTTCTGAGATTTTAATTCAAAAGTGACAACCAATATGGCTGCGTTTCCTGTTGTCACTTTAGCAAAAATGTCCACATCAACACAACAGAAATATGTCAATATCACTGTAAGTAAAACAAATGTGATGACCAAACTTTGGCAAATGCTCTAACGCCTGATATACTATTAAATGGTCAGTTTTACATTTGAGTTAAAATCTGCTCTAAAGGGTAACTCAACTTTCAAAGTTCCGTGCACTGAGACCCCCACCGTTCTCTAAAAGAAAGCGGCAGAAGCGCTCGGGTGAGGAAAGCCGAGCAGAAAGAGATGCAGCACAGTGCTCACCCAAGCGCTTCTACTGCTTCGTTTTAGCGATCCGTGTTGGTCTCAGTGCTCGATCAAAACTTTTGACATGTCCCTCTAACATGACAAAAGTTTTTGACAGTTTAGCTACCCTTGTAGCCGTTGAATGTATCAATGAATTTTTTTTTAAAACAAATTAAACGTTTCGATTGAAACATAGAACAACAGCAGCACCAGAGATTTGCTTTACAGCAGGCAAGGACAGGAGATGGGAAAACATCAAAGAACTACCTGTTGGCTTGACTATGGAAGAATGTAGCGAGCATACTCTGTGACATGTGCAGAGAGAGGGAGAAGAGATGAGGAGCTTAGATGCACCCATCTCATTATTAGTTGTGTAATCTGCCTTGAGCTTTTTAATTTAGGTATTATCTTTCAGTATAATGCTGTCCTCTGGTGACAATGAGCAGGATCAGATAGCTGCTGTAGTGACGGTGGCCTCTGGTCTCACTCACCCCAGCAGCCGCTAGCCTTTTTGTCCTCTGCGCCAGCGTCTCCCTGCTCCGTGACGCCGGTGCACTCTGCTTTATCCACGACTCTGTGCCCATAGGATGTTGAACCCAACATATCCCAGCACACTCTGGACTTTAAAAGGAGCCCTGCCCACTACCTCTTTGCCTGAGCAATGGTGTCTTACCCAGTGTTTGTCTGCAAAGGTTCCCTAGCTGTGTCATATATCCCGTAACCTGTATTCCTATATCCCGTATTTCCGTATCCAGTATCTGTGTCCGAGACGATTGCACTATCCGTGTCCAGAGTCCGAGCCAAGTCCAGTGTCCAAGACGACTTCAGTGTTCAAGTCCAGTGTCCGTGTCAAGTCCAGTGTCCGTGTCAAGTCCAGTGTCCTAGACGACTTCAGTGTTCAAGTCCGGTTATCCAGCACAAGCTAGCTTCTGATAGTCCAGTATAAGCCAGCTTCTGATAGTCCGCCACAAGCCTGCTTCCGATAGTCCGGTAGAAGCCAGCTACTCTCGCCCTAGAGTCTGTCATAGACTTTCCGTTTGAACAGCTGCTACCCTGCTATGGCGGAGCGGTCCAGTGGCTCCACATACCATGCAGCCTTGACAGTTTGCTCAGGCAATGGACCCGCTGGTCAATCCAAAACGCTGGTCCAAGCAATGCAAGCAGATATGCAAGATCGCCGAGCTAACCAGGATCAGCTTCTGCTAGTGGTTGATGCTATCGCCACACACTTGGATCTTGCTTCAGTTGCTGCCCCACCTACCCCACTGCCCACCTGCACTCCACTAAGTTCTGGGCACGGTATTTCATTGTCACTTCCACCTCGTTACAATGGTGATGGAACAACCTGTAGGGGCTTTCTCAACCAGTGCAAGATCCACATCCAGGTGGACGCACACATTTTCGCCTCTGATCTTACCAAGGTTGCCTTTATTGTCTCCCTCCTCTCTGGCTAATCTCTGGTATGGGCAAACCCTATCTGGGAACATTAGGGGCCAGAATCTTCCAACCTACAGCTATTCCTGGAAATTTTTTGCACAGTTTTTGAAGAACTCGGACCGAACGTCTTCTGCAGCTGCTTCTAAGTCTCCGCCAAGGGGAGTCGACGGTCGGAGAGTACGCTATCCAGTTCCGTACTTTGGCAGCAGAGCTTGCCTTGAATAATTAGACCTTGGTGGCAACCTTCTGGCAAGGAATAGCGCCTCAAATAAAAGATGAGCTGGCGGCCCAAGATCTTACATCTTCCTTGGATGCCCTAATTCTTCTGGCTACATGGATAGGCATGAGGTTCCAAGAACACGCCCAGGAAGTTTATATGTAAAAAAGGTCCTACAGACTGGCGCCATGGTTCCTCTGCTTCATCCTTTGGTTGTTCATACGTTCAGCAGGATTATGTTTGTACTGTGGCCATAAGGGTCATTTTGTGCGTTAATGCCCCCAAAAGCCAGGAAACTCCAGCACCTAGGGTTTGTAGGAGAGACTACGCTAGGTGGATCGACGCCTGCTGCAAAATTCCCAAATTATCGATCCCTGTGACAAACTCCTCTGGTGAAGAATCGCACTTCATTTCTGCCTATCTGGATTCTGGAGCGACTGTGAATTTCATCCAACAGGCCTTAGTAGACCGTCTCCACTTGCCCACGACTCCTCTGGAGAAACCACTAGCAGCTGCTTTGGTGAATGGTCAACCTCTGCCTCACCCAATTCTTTCCATAACTGTACCTCTCAAGTTGCAAGTATCAGTTCTTCATTTGGAACTAATATCTTTTTATGTTCTGCCAAAAGCTATTAACCCTTTCCTGCTGGGACTACCTTGGCTTTGTCACCATGCTCCTGTCCTCGACTGGAATTCTGGAGAAGTACTCCAGTGGGGATCCCAATGACTTCACCGCTGCCTGCCTCAGGTTCGTCCTGTCCAGTCCCCAATACCTGTTACTCGCTGGTCTGCCTCCACACTATGCCTTTTTTACAGATGTCTTCAGTAAGAAGGAGGCCGAGGTCCTTCCTCCCCATGGTCCATATGATTGTCCAATTGAATTGCTCCCTGAAGCTTCACCTCCTCGTGGACGGGTATATCCTCTCTCCTTGCCCAAGACCCAAGTTGTGTCGGTCTACATCAATGAGAACCTCGAGAGGGGGTTTATCAGGAAGTTTACTTCTCCAGCAGAGAAGGACTCTTCTTTGTTGAAAAGAAAGATGCAACTCTCAGGCAATGTATCGCTCTTCTCTCCTGTAGAACGAAACTACTCCATTTGGTTTAAACCAAATCACTGTCAAGAACAAATACCCCTTGCCGCTAATCTCTGAGCTTTTCGACAGAATTTGTGGGGCCAAGATCTTCACAAATCTGGATCTACGCGGGGCTTATTTCTTGATCTGTATCTGCAAAGGTGATGAATGGAAAACCGCATTCAACACCCGAGACGGTCACTACAAATATCTCGTGAATATCTTGTGATGCCCTTTGGTTTGTGTAACACTCCAGCTGTGTTCCAGGAATTCGTAAACGACATTTTCCAGGATCTACTGTATGTTTGTGTGGTGGTATATCTGGATGACATCTGATTTATCCACCAGATCTGACGACTCACTGGAAGCATGTGTTATGGAAATGCAAGTGGAGCGATACCTACAAGGCTACTGGAGTTTGCCGGGAAAGAGCGTGCACGTTAACCCGAAACCTCAAAACCGTAGCCACTCTGATCCACACTGTCTAAGGCTACTCTAAGGTGTTCGCCAGAGTCAACCGCAAGGTGGGATGGACTTTGCTGCTTAGAACCCAGGTTGTCTTAACAGAGTGTAGTTTTGGAAAAGAGGTGCAATGCAGGCAAACCTGAGAAGAAAACCAGACAGCCAATAGGTTAACTGAAGGTCCAGAAACGGAGTAGAGGTAATAAGACAAGCCACGGTCAAAACCAGCCGGGAGCGGATGATCAGAATTGGTAAGCAGAGGGTTAACGAGAGACAAGCCGAGGTCAGTACATACGAAGTCCAAAAATCAGAAGTGCAGGAGCAGTCAGGAGCTTGATCGGAAACCAGGAGATAAGAAAATTCACAAGCAAAAACAGGTGGGAAAAGACAGGTATAAATACAAGCCCACAGCTGATTGGCAGAAGGACAGAGAAGAGAGATAGGCTTAAGGTAAAAGAAGAACCGTCCAGAAGCTAGACAGGTTGTCATAGCAACCTTAAGGGAACAGGTGTTTTCCTAACAGCATGTTCGCCAAGTCCTCTCGTGGTTAAGGGGCAAGAGACTCTACGCTAAACTTGTAAAGTGTGTTTGAAAATAAATCCTTGCCATTTCTGGGCTATATAATTTCTGATCGTGGACTTCTGATGGATCTGGAGAAAGTGAAGTAAGTCTTAGAGTGGCCACATCCTCAAAGTCTCCGTGCCATGCAGAGATTTCTTGGTTTTTACAAATTTCCACCGCCGGTTCATCCCAAATGTCTCTTCACTTGCCGCTCCTATCTCTGCTCTTACCAAGAAGGGAGTAAACGCTAAGGTCTGGACCCCTGAGGCAGAGTAAGCATTCTCTAATCTCAAGAGAGCCTTCACTTCATCTTCCATTCTTCACCATCCTTATGTGTCTCAGCAATTTTCGTTGGAGAATTGACGCTACTTCCATTGGTGCTGGAGCACTTCTCTTTCAAAGAAACTCCAAAGGTAAGGCAGTATCCTGTGGATTTTACTCCAAGCTCTTCTCTCCTGGAGAACGAAACTACTCGATTTGGGACCGTGAGTTACTGGCCGTCAAATTAGCCTTGGAAGAGTGGAGGCATTTGCTAGAGGGGGCTGCTCTTCCTATTATTATCTACACTGATCACAAGAACCTCACTTATTTACAGTCTGCACAACGACTGAATCATCATCAAGCCAGATGGTCGATGTTCTTTGCCAGATTCCAGTTCCTGCTTCATTTCTGTCCTGCTGATAAAAATATAAAGGCCAATGCACTGTCTCAGTCGTTTGAGACAAATAACTCAGAAGAGGATCCTCAACATATCATTGAGACTCTTCTAGGATTATATCTGTGAACCCTCTGCAGATTAAAGACATTCCTCCCGGAAAAATCTTTGTTCGTCCTACTGCCAGGAAGAAAATTCTCCTCTGGGGTCATAATTCCAAGGTGACAGAGCACTCTGGCATCCGTAAGACTCAGGACTTGATTTCTGATTATTACTGGTGGCCCACGCTGCCCAAAGATGTTGTGGACTATGTCTTTTCATGTAACAACTGTGCCCAAAAGAAAGCTACCCATTCCAAACCTGCGGGTCTACTCCAACCTCTGCTTGTTCCTGAAGGTCCTTGGCAACATATTGCCATGGATTTTATTACGGATCTTCAGCCTTCTGCTGGTTCTAACACTGTCTGGGTCGTGGTTTATCATTTTTCTAAGAGAGCACAATTGTTGCTCTGTCTGGACTTCCCTCAGCTCCTCGCTTGGCAAATTTGTTTGTTCAACATATTTCTACATGGACTGCCCCTCCACATCGTGTCTGATCGGGATGTACAATTCACATCTAAGTTCTGGAGGACTCTGTGTACACTCTTGGATGTAATATTTGACTTTTTTTTCTGCATATCACCTACAATCCAACAGCCAAGTTGAAAGGCTCAATCAAGTGCTATAAAACTATCTTCATCATTTCATATCTGTTCAGCACGACATTTGGGTGCATCTTCTTCCATGGGCCATATTCTCTTACAATAATCACACGAGTGAGTCTACTGCTTCTTCTCCATTTTTCTTATTGTTTATAGCCAACATCCACATGTTCCTCTCCCTGTACCAGCTACATCTCAAGTGCCTGCAGCCAATTGTTCATTAGGAAGCTTTCTTCAGGTCTGGCAGAAAACTATGTCCGCGATCCTGCAGGTAGTGAATCGCATGAAGAAATATGCTGATAAAAAGAGAAGACTTCCTCCTCAGTTTCTTCCCAGAGTCAACGTCTGGTTGTCTTCAAAAACTATTAGTCTGAAAATTCCCTCCTACAAATTTGTTACCAGATTTCTCGGTCTCTTTGAAGTTCTGCAACAAATCAACCCGGTGTCTTGCAAGTTATGTCTACCCCCTACTCTCAAGATTCCCAACTCCTTCCATGTGTCCCTCCTGAAGCCTGTGACCCTCAACCGGTATAGTAAATCTCCCGGCTCTGCAATTGTTCCCAGCGGTTCTTCTGACATCTTCGAGGTCAAGGAAATCCTGGACTATAAGAAGGTAGGGGGGAAGACCTTCTACTTGGTAGATTTGAAGGATTTTGGTCCTGAAGAGGGCTCCAGCTCTCATCAAAAATTCCTCTTATGCTCTGAACCTAAGAAGAGGGGTCGTAAGGGATGGGGTACGGTAGCGACGGCAGTCTCACTCACCCCAGCAGCCGCCAGCCTTTTTGTCCTCTGCGCCGGAATCTCCCTGCGCCGGGACGCCAGTGCACCCTGCTCTCTCCACCGCTCTGTTCCAAAAGGGTGCGCATGCGTGCTCATCCCCGTTCTTGAAGGGCCAGCACGCACACCAGGAATATTGACCCCAACTTATCCCAGCACACCCTGGACTTTAAAAGGAGTCCTGCCTACTACCTCTTTGCCTGAGCAATGTCGTGTCTTACCCAGTGTTTGTCTGCAAATGTTCCCTAGCTGTATCCTGTATCCCGTAACCTGTATTCCTGTATCCCGTAACCTGTATTCCTGTATCCCGTATCCTGTATTCCAATATCCCGTATCCAGTATCCAGTATCCGTGTCCAGTGTCCGTGCCAAGTCCAGTGTCTGAGACGACTCCATTATGTCTGTCCGGTGTCAGAGCCAAGTCCATTGTCCGAGAAGACAGCACTATCCATGTCCATGTCAAGTAAAATGTCAGAGACGACTTCACTGTTCAAGTCCAGTGTCCGTGTCAAGTCAAGTATCCAGGATGAATGCACTATCCGTGTCCGGTGTCTGAGCCAAGTCCAGTGTTTGAAACGACTGCACTATCCATGTCCAGTGTCTGTGTCAAGTCAAGTGTCTGAGACAACTACAGTGTTCAAGTCCAGTGTTCGTGTCAAGTCAAGTGTCCGAGATGATTTCAGTGTTCAAGTCCAGTGTCCATGTCAAGTCAAGTGTCCGGGACAACTTCAGTGTTCAAGTCTGGTTATCCAGCACAAGCCAGCTTCTGATATTCCGGTACAAGCCACATTCCAATAGTCCGGCACAAGCCTGCTTCCGCTAGTCCGGTACAAGCCAGCTACCCAGGAACTCTGTCCCTAGTATCTGTCATAGACAGTGGCGTAACTACT
Source organism: Rhinoderma darwinii (assembly GCF_050947455.1). Lineage (NCBI taxonomy): Eukaryota > Metazoa > Chordata > Amphibia > Anura > Rhinodermatidae > Rhinoderma > Rhinoderma darwinii. Next base: position 329,942,793 of record NC_134691.1, read on the forward strand.
GCCGTAGCAGCCGTAGCGGCTGCTACGGGGCCCGCGGCTTGAGGGGGCCCGTGTCGCCCGCCGGCACGGGCCCCCACCATGGCCGGAGGCTCCGCTAGCAGCCGCTATGGCTGCTACAGCGCGACGCCACTGAACACTACGGCAGAGCAGGGAGGTATCTCCCCGCTCTGCCATTAAACAAAAGACATGTATCCCCTATCCACAGGACAGGGGATACATGTGTGATCGCTGGCAGCGATAGGGAGAACGGGGGACTGAAAGTCCCCTAAAGTTCTCCATCACAAATCTCGGACTTCCGGGGTCTGTGTCGGCAGCTCCGTAAAAATGAATGGAGCGCCGGTCGCGCTTGTGCGCATGCGTGACCAGCGCTCCTTTCATTTTTATTGAGCTGCGCAGACGCCGGAAGTCAGAGGTTAGTCATGGAGAACTTCGGGGGACTTTCGATCCCCCGTTCTCCCTATCGCTGCCAGCGATCACACATGTATCCCCTATCCTGAGGATAGGGGATACATGTCTTTTGTAGGACACACTGTAGGTCGGATGTTTTTGGGGGGTTGGGGCTGCATGGCGTTACCTACAGGGGGGCTGTATAGCGTTACCTACAGGGGGGGCTGTATAGCGTTACCTACAGGGGGGGCTGTATAGCCTCACCTACAGGGGGGGCCGTATAGCGTTACCTACAGGGGGGGCTGTATGGCGTTACCTACTGGGGGGCTGTATGGCGTTACCTACAGGGGGGTTGTATGGCGTTCTCTACAGTGGGGACTGTATGGCGTTCTCTACAGTGGGGGCTGTATGGCGTTCTCTACAGTGGGGGCTGTATGGCGTTAGCGTATGGCTGTATGGCGTTATCTACAGGGGGGCTGTATGGCGTTATCTACAGGGGGGCTGTATGGCGTTATCTACAGGGGGATGTATGGCGCTATCTACAGAGGGGGCTGTATGGCGTTATCTACAGAGGGGGCTCTATGGCGTTATCTACAGAGGGGGCTCTATGGCGTTATCTACAGAGGGGCTGTATGGCGTTATCTACAGGGGGGCTGTAAAAAAGGCACTATCTACAAGGGGGGGGGGTTGTGTGACACCCAGGGGAGGGGGTGCCCCAGTCAAAAGTTTGCTATGGGGCCCAGTTTTTCCTAGTTACGCCCCTGGTCATAGACTTTCCGTTTGACCAGCTGCTACTGTCCGCTACGGCGGAGAGGCCTAGTGGGTCCACACACCACACAGCTGTGACAGCTGCAAGGTTCCACTACACCATTGGAAAGAGATTCTTCTAAAAAGAGAGCTATGATTTCCTAAAGTTTATCGCACCCATAAAGTAGAACTTTGGCATAGAAGAACCTTGGATAAGATCTTGAGGGCTTGTCTTTAGCTGCAAGAAGTTATGTAAACCAAAAGCAGAGTAGTTGGTTGTAAGCCAAGTTCTTCATAGCTTTCCTACAGACTTTAAGCAGTCTATTTCCAGCATCCCAGGAAGATCAGGTATATACATGATTTATATATAAATAAAAAAAGATTGTTGGGCTCTATGTGCAACCAAATTCCTGGCGCTCTAAGTGAGGACATGCATATTCCATGTTCAGCTTGCAGAAGATACACTTTTTTTTTTAGCTTTTTCAGTTTTTGTTTTTTTTTCCTACACAACAATTTTTTTTTCATGACTTTATTTAATCCAATCAGATTCTTTTATGGGTGGAACTGCCAAAAATGTAAAGAATTTCTTCAACTCTAAACATATTTACAGAATTCTTCAGCTTCATGTGCCGGGTAATACTGATATGTATAATGTATAATCCACAGAATGCCCACCTTTATAAATTAGATAAAAAGCACAAAATATTGTGAAGAAACAAGTTAATAATTACTTTTTAACGCCCATTTATTAAAAGGATTTTTCATCCAGGACCCCCTTTGATGAGGCAGCTCCCAGGACAGAGAGCCAATCAGCAGTAATCACAGGGGAAGCTGCTGGTGCATCAGCAATTTTTTGAAATGTAATATTAAAGTCGATGCAAATGTCATACATGGTCGCACCAAGTCTTCCTAAGCAAGAGCTGCTCTTCGCAGTGGGTCTCCACTCTGGCTGATAGAGGGCAGTCACGCGGCGAAGAACTCCTCTTTATACAGGGTTCGGACTGGCCCACAGGAGGACCCTCTGGTGGACCCAGGTCTTGACACAATAAAAAGGCCGAACTACAACAAGGCCAATGAGGTTCTACATAGAGATAACTATCTCCTCCAACACCCGACAACGGCTTATCTCCCAAAGGAATAAAAGGATTGGGGCATGCTGAAATGTTACATGGCAGATCCCAACACAACAGGTGGGAGCCCGGTTCCAGATTTTGCATTAGGACCCAGGAGCTTCAAGTTACAACTCTGATTTAGAGGTGGCAACTTCGCCCAGGGATATGAACTAGGGGCATTACAAGAATTTATGGTCCCCTTTAGCAAATTATGGAATGGGCCCCCTAACCTAGTGGACTGCAAACTGAACTGTAGTTATGCAAACTGCAGCATATCAACTATTACTTAAGAAACATTTAAAGGAATGGATAGTAAAGTCATATATCAGATCTTCTCCATAAAGAAGAACCCACATTATGGAGCTAAACAAAAAACTCAACCTGAGCGCGCCCCTCCAGCTTCTTGACTACACACAATGATCAGCAGATCACCAGGGTGACATTACCTTTAAAAAGGGAAAGTCATATTAAACTAATACATTTAATACAAAATTAAGAGACATTATTTGGATTATTAAATGGTAATAGAAAAGACTATATCCCAATATGAAACACTAACATAAAATACACTGGGTGTAATGGTGGGGGTAGGGAAACAGACAAGTGAGCCCTCATCTACACGCCACTCAGTCCCTGCCTACTTGCAACGACCCGCCCTAGGCGACGGGGTACAACTGGGCGACAGTCCCTACGCTCAGTAAGTGCACGACAGACAAACAGACAAGGGTACACAAAGCTAAGGGAAATGGGGCAGTTGCCCACGGCAACACCGTGAGCAACAAGAGTGGTGAACGAGCCGAGTCAAACCAGGAGTGTACGAGGTACCAAACGCTGAGCAGGAGAGTAGTGAACAAGCCGAGTCAAACCAGGAGTGTACGAGGTACCAAACGCAGAGCAGGAGAGTAGTCAGTAAGCCATGGTCAGTATGAAGCAGGGTCAAATAGTTCAGAAGCTGCAGCAGGGCCAGGAAACCACACGAGAAGAATCACAAGCAAGGAGGAACAGGAAAGGCAGGTATAAATAGACAGAGGGCGGGAGCTAGCTCCGTCTGGCCAGGCTGTGATAGGCTCTCCCACTCCTAAGCCTGCCATCCTGAGTGGTGGAAGATGGAGTCAATCTCACAGACATAGAAGTAGGTGCAGACTGATTACCTATGGGCGTATACACAGAAGCTGTGCCTGGCAGATCCTTTACACTGGGTTAGATTTATTAGCCGCTTATAAGGTGTTGTCCCAACACAACAACTTATCACCTATCCACAGGATGGGTGGTAAATGTTTGATCGCTGGGGGTGCCACTGCTGGGACATCCACTGACGAAGAGAAAGGGGTCTCAAACCCATGTTTGAATGGAGCGGCAGGTCACGCATGCACGATGCCTCTCTATTCATTCCCTATTGGACTGCCGGAAATAGCCGAGCACAGCACCGGATATCTCCGGTGGTCCCATAAAGAATGAATGCGTGACCTGGCGCTCCGTTTATACAAGGGTTTGGGACCCCCGTTCTTTTCATCGGTGGATGTCCCAGCGGTGACACCCCCAGCGATCAAACACTCATCACCTATCCTGTGGATAGGTGATAAGTTGTTGTGGTAGGAGAAGACCTTTTGCTGATTTTGGCCTTCAGAAAGAAGCATAGATCTATTTTTGCCTCGTCGGATTACAAGAGCCTATTTGTCAAGACATCACCGTGTATAGTCTTCTTATTTATGCTTCGGGGTATATTTTTTGGTACATAAACATTTTCATTTCATTTATATAATTATTTTTTTTAGCGGAATGGCCCAAAAATGTAATTCTGACATTGTTTTGTTTTTTGTTTTGTTTTGTTTTATTTTTGATGATTTTTTCAATCTTTATTTAATGTTTTAATTTAAAAAATTTTTTTTTCTTATAATACATTTCAATAGCTTTGTATTCCAATGCATTAATGTCTGTGTATTTTATGAAACTGTGAGGCTGGGTTCACACTACCTATTTTCAGACGTAAACGAGGCGTATTATGCCTCGTTTTACGCCTGAAAATAGGGCTACAATACGTCGGCAAACATCTGCCCATTCCTTTGAATGGGTTTGCCGACGTACTGTGCAGATGACCTGTCATTTACGCATCGTCGTTTGACAGCTGTCAAACGACGACGCGTAAAAATACAGCCTCGTCAAAAGAAGTGCAGGACACTTATATACATTATATGCAGGACACTTCTTTCAGACGTAATTTGAGCCGTTCTTCATTGAATTCAATGAAGCACAGCTCAAAATTTACGGCTGTCAGAGAAGCCTCGCAAAATGCGAGGAGGAGCATTTACGTCTGAAACGAGGCAGATGTTTTGTCCTGAAAACAGTCTGTCTTTTCAGACGTAAATGCCTGCTATCGTGTGCACATACCCTTAGGGCATACCTCAGGTATGCGCTAATGGAGATCCAGACAGGACAGCCCCGGGGGCCTTCAGCAAATCTGTCAGCCCTTGCAATTGCTATAGCCGGGGCTGATGATTGGAGGGCAAACTGAGTAAATGTATGGCACTGGAAGTTAGCTACAGACATGGGCAGTATCTCTCCCCAAGGCAACGAGCGCCAGATTAATCAACAGGGTGTGAATCCGGCAAAGGCAAAAAACAGCGTCAGGTAAGAAATATTGATAAGAGATAATATTGCTAAAGCCCCACCGATTTTTCGGGCACAGTGGAAAAAATGGTGCAGGGAATTGATAAATATGGCATACCAACCATGTGGAATAACAGGAATCTGTCCGAACCAGTGGAGCCACTTGGAAGAATGGGAGAGTCCAATGTCCCAAATTTTGCATAAATATGGCGTTCCATCTTCTTTTGGATTCCAGATTGTCTTGCAACTCTTATTATTAGGCCCGGGCCAGCAGTAGCAGGACAACATCACGGCTGCCAGGTCATGTCCAAATTGCACTGGATCATTGAAGTCTTATACAGTTACGTGCTGGGGATAGAGAGCATTGTTACTGTGTGTCACGATTGAATCCTAAAGTGTAAGTAAACGTTCGACAAACTTCCGGCATGTCATAGTGGCATGTCAGAAGTTTTGATTGGTGGGGGTCCGAGCACTGAGACCCCCAACAATCGCTAAAACTCGTGTGAGCGTTCAGCCACTTCGTTTCTGTTCAGCTTTTTCCGGAAAGCCGATGTATCGGAATACGGGCTCATAGACTTTCTATTGAGCCTGTACTCCGATACGTTGATTCCCGAAAAAAGCCGAACAGACATGAAGCGGCTGAACGCTCACACAAGCACTTCTGCAGCTTCGTTTTAGCGATCGGTGGGGGTCTCAGTGCTCGGAACCCCACCAATCAAAACTTCTGACATGTCACTCTGACAAGTTTGTCAAACATTTAGATACCCTTTAACGTAAGAAACCATGTAGCGGTACTCAGAGCAGTCTGTGTCTGGAGCTGGACAGTGACATCAGATCCCCACAGATAACGCTGGGTAACACTCTGCTCTGTATTATCTTTCGAGACTCTCCTCTTTCCTATTGCCAGTGTGTCAGCTGCCTATCTTGGTCAGGTAGAAAATAAAACTGCTGTTCTGTCATCATCCTGTCATCTGTTTGACCACTAGATGTCAGCACGTGTAAAGCTGTATTTGATGATTTATCTATTTATTCTTAGGATATTCAAGAAATAATGAACCCCCCCCCCCCCCCAACCCAAATAAATAAAAAAATACGTTTTTGACACACTTTTGTGAATTGGAGACTTTGTGTTTTGAGATTCCACCTTTTGATTTGATAATCAAGCTTCTTTTATGTCATCTACAACAAGGTTGATACACCCTATTAGGAAATTCTGAATTAATAGAGGGGGGTCAACGAGGTCAACTGTTCAGAATCCTCATCTCTAACCAGAGTGGAGAGCGGTTATAAAGAGCGTCTCTCGCTCTGGAGGACCTGTCCTCTCCTACATTACACAGACTACCCATTGATATGAATGGACACTGTGTAATTCCTAATTTTCCCTGTGGTGGCACCGGAGGGAAATTGATCACTTACTGCTAGGTTTCCCCGCAGATTACAGCGGATCGTTGGGGATACCAGCAGGAGGACACTTTGCGACCAACTTATTGTCATTTGACCCTTCTAATTAGAAATTGCCCAAACCGGAGAACCCCTTTGGCATGAAAAGAGAAGGAGGGCACCTAGAAAAAACAAAAGGGGACCACAATCTTGGTGCTTAATTGAGTCTTGTGACTTTTATGCTATAAAGTGGCAGCAGGGATGATCCCTGGCCTGCGTCAAAACATCACTTATAGTCTATGCTTGAGTTTTGACACAATTTTACAGCGTACATATAGAATTATTTTGCAAAATAACTTTATACGCTTTGTAAATACTTGACGGTTACTCACCTAGTCCTGCTCTAGCGCTGCTGTCCTGTCCGCAACCACATGCTTTCTGTACACAGCCAATGCTGCATCGCGTCTCCATGATGACCTGTCCACTCCATGATGTCCCTGGTCATCGGCTTTAAAAGGGATTAACCGGCTGGAGATCCAAGAATGTGTATAACATATTGTTCTTCTGAGCTAGTTTCTACTACTGTTTGACTTCAACAGTCCACCTGACCCTGTTCTTAGTATTTCCTATGGATATTGCCAACATTTTGCCCTTTGGATCTTTTGGCTTATATTTGTTTTTCACCTTCCTGGTTTAGATCCCATGGCTTGTCTTCTAATTATGTCTTCATCTCCTCCTCTTGTTTGTCACATCTTGACCACTTCCCGATGATAAGCCCTGGCTTTTGACTTCTGCTCTATTGTGGTTACAAATGCTCCTAGCAACGTACCTGCCGCCAATCGGTAAATTCTCTGGGGACTGTGACCTGGAAAGTCCATACCTCCTAGCGGGGATTAGGGTGGAGGAACGGGGAAATTCCTTAGACTCCGCATCCCAGTTTAGCCAGTGCCAAACTAATTGCCGTTCAAGTATCCCCTACTCTGGTAATTACAACAATGACATTACTTATCTTGTACTGATCCTGAGTTACAGTATTACTGATCCAGTTTTATACTTTAGGGCAACATTCACTATTCCTCTGCTTCAAAGCTGAAATCTCCCATCATTCCTTGGTGACTCAATTCCTGCACATAGCTTGTTCTAGTTATGTGTGCTCTTCTGTACACCAATCTCTGTACAGAAACTGATTTATAGAAAACGCATTGCCCCACCCCTCCTGTGCTATAGGAGGGGTGTGTCAATTAGCAGAATTGTGAATGCAGCTCTGGAGTATAATGCAGGATGTAAATAAGGATTAGTACAAGATAAGTAATGTAATGTATTTACATTTTGTAAAATTGTGTTTAATGTTAGACATACCTATTAAAGGGGTTGTCTGTTTTAGAAAACCCATTTTCATTTACCCTATGAGGGAATTCTGAGTTAATATAGGACAGTCCATTGTACACGATCCTCATTACTTGGCCAGAGTGATCGCTTAGAAAGAGCGTCTCTCGCTCTGGAGGACCTGTCCTGCATTACACAGACGACCCATTGATTTAGATAATAACTATGTATTATTTTATTTTCCCTGTGGTGGCGCTGCAGGGAAATTGATCTCTTACTGCCAGGTTTACCCACAGATAACAGCTGATCGCTGGAGGTCCCAGCAGGGGGACACTTTGTGATCAGTTTATTGTCAAGGTACCTTTCTAACAAGTAGCAATTGTCCAAGGCGGAGAACCCCTTTAAGAATGACTTCCCCTTTCCCAACTAGGCCAGTAAATGAAATATGGAATCGGCACTTGAGTGGGTGGAAAGATAACAGACCTCTTCCATGGCAGGGTTTGTCTTTATGGCAGGTAAGCTATTGAAATATATAATATCATTGTGACTTACTTCAGACATCCCTTACTTTTATGCGACATTTGCGTTATTTGGTGCACCCCTGTGCATATTATGCATCTGAACACTTTACAACGGCCCAATCCTGAACTTGGCCTAACTCCATGTTGCCGAGTCTGTTTGTTGAAATATTCTGGAATTGGGTTAATGTTTACCTTTATCAAGGTGTTCTATCAGTGGAAAGTCAGGAAATGAAATATAATAATCATCTGGAATGTGGGAGTTTTGCAAGTACGTACAAGCAGTGATGTGTTGAGGGAACGCGGCCAGATCAGGGAAACAAACAACTGGAAAGAACCAGATTTGTGTGTGCGCTGACTTATCACAATATAATATATAGCAGTTTGGTCTCAATGCTGCACTACATTTGTGGAAACTGTTCTGTTTTTTTTTTAACCCATTCTTCACCAAACAGGATCGCTCAAGGAATCCTGAATGCCCCAAACAAAATTTCTCATTGACGCCTGGGTCGAGGGTCTTACGTTCTGGAGATAGGTGCGGGTCTCAGTGGTGGAACACTTTTTGGCATATCCTATGGATATTCCATAAATGTCTAAGATGGGAATACCACGTTAAATTATTTTTTTAATATGATTGGCTTTTCCTATAGTACAGGCTTACCCCGGTAGACCAATGCTGTAGCCCATTGGAACAAGTCTCTCTGTAAACCAGTAGCATACCTGGAGGAGGTTGCAGTCACACCTTGGACTGGGAGACTGAGTGGACCCAACGGTCCATCCTCCATATATGAGGACCATAAATGGTGATTGATGATAGGGAGCCTCGGGTAGAGACTTTACAGTGAGATACAAATTCCACTTTTGCTATTCACTATCAAACAGGATCGCTCAAGGAATCCTGAATGCCCCAAACAAAATTTCTCATTGACGCCTGGGTCGAGGGTCTTACGTTCTGGAGATAGGTGCGGGTCTCAGAGGTGGAACACTTTTTGGCATATCCTGTGGATATTCCATAAATGTCTAAGATGGGAATACCACGTTAAATTATTTTTTTAATATGATTGGCTTTTCCTATAGTACAGGCTTACCCCGGTAGACCAATGCTGTAGCCCATTGGAACAAGTCTCTCTGTAAACCAGTAGCATACCTGGAGGAGGTTGCAGTCACACCTTGGACTGGGAGACTGAGTGGACCCAACGGTCCATCCTCCATATATGAGGACCATAAATGGTGATTGATGATAGGGAGCCTCGGGTAGAGACTTTACAGTGAGATACAAATTCCACTTTTGCTATTCACTATCAAACAGGATCGCTCAAGGAATCCTGAATGCCCCAAACAAAATTTCTCATTGACGCCTGGGTCGAGGGTCTTACGTTCTGGAGATAGGTGCGGGTCTCAGAGGTGGAACACTTTTTGGCATATCCTGTGGATATTCCATAAATGTCTAAGATGGGAATACCACGTTAAATTATTTTTTTAATATGATTGGCTTTTCCTATAGTACAGGCTTACCCCGGTAGACCAATGCTGTAGCCCATTGGAACAAGTCTCTCTGTAAACCAGTAGCATACCTGGAGGAGGTTGCAGTCACACCTTGGACTGGGAGACTGAGTGGACCCAACGGTCCATCCTCCATATATGAGGACCATAAATGGTGATTGATGATAGGGAGCCTCGGGTAGAGACTTTACAGTGAGATACAAATTCCACTTTTGCTATTCACTATCATGTTCTCCAAACTTTAAAACTAACTTAAAATCCAAACCCAAGACAAAAACGTAGGATGACAGGTATAGGTGTAACTTTAGATAAAGGTATAACTTAAGCTCCTGGGCCCCTATCTATAATCTTAGCTAGTTCGACCACCTAATGACCAGTGACTTCACATTATGTAACATCTTATGTGATGACATCGTAGAGTATAGGATCAATATAAATCAGTACTTATATGACAGGTATAGGTGTAACTTTAGGTAAAGGTATAACTTAAGCTCCCGGCCCCCTATCTAGAAGCTTAGCTAGTTTGACCACCTAATGACCTATGACTTTACATTACGTATCATCTTATGTGATGACATCGTAGAGTATAGAATCTATAGGTATTTAATAGTATTTATAATATATCTGGTTACTATTATCACAATAACATAGTGGCCATAAACCATTCACTGCTGTACCCTTATATCATACAAGCAAGGGCTCTGGGTCCACCAGGTGGTAGGGCCGGTTTCAATTACATTCTCTACAACTCTTGTTGATATAGGGCAAAATGCTCAGTGTAAGTATAGAAAGTTTAAAATGAGAGTTGTGAGAATAATCAACCCCCGTCAGTGCATATATTTAAACACCAGGGTCACTTTTGCCCACATCCAAGTAAACGTTTATACTATGCGTGATCGACTCATTTATGGGTCTGTCTCATCATTCAATACTAGGTTTGTGGTCCATCTTCTATATAAGTAATTCTTACCACGAAGAAGAACTGAATCTGTCACTTTTAGCTGAAGTGGGTAAAATGTCAGCGTAAAAACCTGCCTAAATTACACGACTTCTCGAAATATAATAATGCTTTTCCTCTTTTATGTTTCAGATGTGCTGTTGAATATCTATGAGAGAAATTCCCACGTCTTCTCTTTATTAGTTTAGGTATATTTATTATTTATATGTAATATGAACGCTGTCAGCAAGGTGAAAGTGAATAGAAACGGATAATATTCACATATTTGCCTCTGACATGGTGCCAAGTTCCCATTCGGGGACAATTTGAGGAGCGAGCTTTGTGCAAATGGTTGGCCAAGAAGCATTTTGGCAGCGCAGCCATGATACTTTAGTCCCTAGAGAAGTTGTCCGCTACCATGTGGTCACAATTAGGCTGTTGCATTAAAGGGATTTTCCAACAAGACACATGTATCCCCTATCCACAGGATAGGGGATATATGTTTGGTCGCTGTGGGTATGATAAATAGGACAGGCAGCGATGAGGAGAACAGGGGACCAAAAGTCCCCTGAAGTGCCCCATGAGAATGGAGTGCTGGTGCGCATGCTTGGCCAGCGCTCCATTCATTACTATGGTACTTTCGGTCCTCCGTTCGCCTCATCGCTGGGGGTCCCAACGGTAGTACTGCCAGCGATCACACAGGTATCCCCGATCCTGTGTATAGGGGATACATGTGTTTGTGGGAAAACCCCTTTAAGCGTGAGCTTGTGAAACAATGAGAGCAGGGGTGTAGCGATAGGGAGTGCAGAGGTTGCAGTTACATAAGGGACCAGGATCCTAAGGCTACATTCACATGAACGTGGTCAACCTCGGATGTGGAAAACTGCAGTTATCATGCATCCCCCATAAACTAGAGTCTATGGATGGATGCATGACACGCAAAAAAATAGGACATGTCCTATTTTTTCCCAGACCCTTCACACGCTCCCTTGAAACAATGGTCATATGAACGGCCCCATTGAAATACATGAGTCCGTGTGACAGCCATTGTTTTAACGGCCGTCACACGGACGTGATACACGCTCGTCTGAATGAGCAGTAAGTTCCCTCTGCTCCATGTGAGGAGACTAATACTTTAAATTACCCAGCATAGCTATCAATTGAGCTTCAAGTTATGCCTCTAAACGGCAGGATGTAATAGATCGTCCTTCTTAAAGGGTTTTCTCTGGTTACAGACCACCTTTAGAGAAGAACTGTTATCTCTACTGACTTGTATCTTTGAGTAAATACTAGCACTCCACATAAAATAACAACTTTGGAGAATCTTTCCATAGAACCCTGCGTTGTGCAGTCCCTCTGTTATTCCTCCTGGAAATGTATGAATAAAGTGACAACTGAATGGTATCATTCCCAGTGTCAAAAAGGTATTTGCCCACACACTTACACAGTCCAATCAGTGATGATAGTGTCATTGTGTAGAGATATAAAGGGAATGATTACACCCAGTTGTCCATTTATTGATACATTTCCAGGAGGAATAACAGAGGAACAGAATGCTTCAGAATTGTTATTTTATGGGGAATACAAGAATTTATTAAAACAGACATGTCAGTAGAGCAAAGCAAAAACCGCATGTGGACGTATAATTTTTTTTCTCCATACTATCGCCCTGTCTGTACCGAGCTTTATTGGTTAGGTCAAATGCTACCTCTGCAGAGCCACTTTTTCTGTATTCAAAATGGTGGTTCTCATTGTATATTTGCGATAGGCTCCAAAAAATAAGATTATGGAAACTATTTTAACATGTAGCAAATGATTAAGGTGAAAAAATCCTGATCATGACCAGTTTTCTTTAGAGGACCTGTCACTAGCTCCAAGTAGAACTGGTAACTGACCTGAATAGCACAGTTTCCCTGATTCCAGCGCTGTTTTTTTTTTTTCATGGACCGCCCCCCACCCCAGAGATACGGTCCGGAGATATGTATTGGCTCCCTCTATGCTAATTTGCTATAGTTAGTCAAGGAGGTGGAGCTAGCTTCCCTGCCTCTAATGCTGACCAATCAGCACGAAACAGCTTAAGGGTAGTTCTCACCTTGTTGGCTAACCAGAGCAAATCAGCATAGAGGGAGACAATACAACAGTGGGTGATATCTCTGGAACGAGGGGTCCAGGAATAAAAAACATGGCTGTAATCAGGGAGACAGTGCTATTCAGATCAGTTACCAGTTCTACTTATATGAGCTAGTGACAGGACTTTCAAGGAAAACCCCTAGAGATTTTCATTGTATATGCTCATACTGTATATGTGTAAGCAGGGGCGTAACTAGGAAAGACTGGGCCCCATAGCAAACTTTTGACTGGAGCCCCCCTCCGCTGGGTATCACACAACCCCCCCCCCCTTGTAGATAGTGCCTCCCTATAGATTCCACCACACAGCGCCCCCCTATATATAGCACCATACACAGCCCCCTGTAGATAATGCCTTACAGGCCCCCTGTAGATAACGTCTTACAGCCCCAAATCCCCCCTGTAGAGAACGCCATACAGCCCCCTCTGTAGATAGCACCATACAGCCCCCTGTAGATAATGCCATACAGCCCCCCTGTAGATAACGCCATAAGCCCCCCTATAGATAACGCCATACAGCCCCCTGTAGATAACGCCATACAGACCCCCCTGTAGATAACACCATACAGACCCCCCTGTAGATAACGCCATAGTGACTCTATAGACAAACAGCTCCAAAAACAACCGTAAAAAATGCAGCAAAAAACGTGAGTTTGCTTAAAAAACGGCTGAAAATCAGGAGAAGGTTTCCCTTGAAAACAGCTCCGTATTTTCATACGTTTTTTATTAAGCGTGTGAACATAGCCTGAGTCCAATGCTGATTCTTTTTCTATGTTGTAGCACATTCACATTTACAGGGTGAGGGTTAGGACAGGGTTCTAATTTACTAAGTACCTTCCTGGCCTTCTTCCATTGCCCTGTGGATAATCTGCTGCATCATTCATGGCATGTTAGAACCAGGCTGGTTGAAAGGTTGGCACACTTAAATGTTCTTTATGAAAAAAATACAAATGATTAGAAAAACACATTATTCCCATGTAGCAACAAGTAGCGAGATGCCCGGGGGAAGGAGCCAGAATACCAAAGAAAGAATTAAAGGAGTAATAGGACTGAGGTCAAAATCAACTCTGAATATTTGGAAGATATCACCCATACTTGAGACCATTAGAATCCCCTATTGTAATAACTAGCGGGTTGTGGACCGACTGTGCTACTCAACCGGTTTCACATTGTGCCCCCTATAAGGGCGTTTTATAAGTAGCCCCCCGGTATTCACCCTTTAACCCCTGTACCAGGATATGGACTTTGCAGCAAGGAGACTACCAGGTCACTATGTCCTGAGGTGTAGCTGGTTACAGACTTGTAACAAGTAGCTGGATACGGACGGGTAGCAGGTAGCTGGATACGGACGGGTAGCAGGTAGCTGGATACGGATTGGTAGCAAGTAGCAGGATAGGAACCTTTGCAGGAGCAAACTAAAATTGCTACAAATTTTGCAACCAAAGTTGCTTAGGCATCAGGTGACCAGGGATGCTGCCTTAAATATGAAGTAAGCTTTCGGGATTGGTTAGGGATGATAGTAAATGTGGATGCGCTGGCCCTTTAACAAATGAGACATTGTGTGCAGAACTGGAAGGAGGAAAGCGGCAGTGCACAGAGGTGCCTCAGCATACGCTCCTGCGTTGGAGACAGTATGCAGGCGGGCTCGGAACGCCGACATGCTTGCCGGACCAGGACGTTGGCAGCAGGGGTAAGCAACCCGGTTTTGGGGTTCGGAAGCAGGTGTGGCACCCGCCTCCGGCATGTACTTCCAACAAGACCTCAAATGCCTCAACCATGGTTCATGGTGAACACTAAACAAGAAGCTCTTTGGGTAATCACAAGGACTTTCAATGACTGGAAACGCTTGTGTTTCCTAGGGAAAGCCGTGTTTGGCCCAATTCTCTTTCACAGTAATCAGATCAAGCCATCCAAATAGCTAAGGCTTTAGCCTGGCCATACATGGTGAGTAAATCTTCCAACTTATATGTGGAGTTGTTGAGTGTCGATCATTAAAATCACTTAATATCCGAGAAGGAGATTTTCCAACGTTGTTGAGTTCCTTACAAAATTCAGGGAAGAATCAGAACTATTATGATTCAAAATCAAAAGGATAGGAATCATTGAAACCATTAAAGAAGTCATCAAGGAACATTTCATTTAATAATGAAGCTTTTCTCTCCATGGGTCGAACACATTTTAGAACTTAATTTTAATAGGGATATGGAAAAATGTTGTTTTAGAAGTAGTCTTATAGGATTACTGGAGCATTATCTAAAAGTGAAATTCTGGGCAGGAACTGAAAACTCAGCTTTAGACCATATATAATTTCACCAAAAAGTTTTACTTACCTGAACGCCGTCATTCTGGAGATTCCCTGCTGTCCTCTGTAGCTGAAGCCTGTGCAGACTATGGCAATATAAGGGTCTGTTCACACCGCCGTCATGATTTATGTTCTAACGGAAACCATGACATGACAGTGGTGGCGGATCCAATACATGAAAGGCGCCAGATGGACCCCATTGACTATAATGAGGTCCGTCAGGGTTCCGTCGTTTTGCTGGGAAGAATAGCTGCGCTATTCATCCCGTCAAATATTTTTTCTTCCTGTTGTTGTGCTCCGTTAGTATGCAAATGAATGCTTACTCCTGGGCTGCTTCTGATGATGTCATCAGCGCCTACTATTTAGACCTAGCTGGGTCTTTCACTCATTGCCTGAGCATTAGTTTCTATACAAATACTGCCTCTAGCCTGTTATATACCTGTATTGGCTTCCTGTGTTTGATCCTGCTCTTCCCTGGATTTTGCCCTTTGGATTGTCGCTCTTCTGTGTATTACCTGGTTTTGACTCTTGGCCTGAACTCTGACTCTGCCTTTGTTTGCTCCTTCTGTATTGTTGCACCTGACTGATCTTATCCTGACCCACGGCTCCATCTGTGTCCCCCTGCCATTCTCTGGGGACTACGACTTGGGGATCCATCCGGTTAAGTAAAAAATGCAGGGATCCCTGGTGAGGAAAGGGAGGATCCCTAAATCTCCGCACCTCCCTTTAGTCAGCACTAGACCAGTCGTAGCCCCAAGGTTCAGGGAGAATAGCAAATACTAAAACTTCCAACGTGGCAGTTGTAGTATTTCCTATGGTGTCCTGCCAGATGCCTCCTGCCAGTGCTGCTCAGGAGTTATGTTTCCGTGGCCAGCACAGGCTTCTGCCATGGCCTAATAGAATATTTAGATAATTAATCAGAATAAACTTGACGGTTTATCATCTCGATGTTAGTTAATAATGTACAGTATATTATGAAATGACTGATGTAATGTCCGAAGAACTCCGGTGGAAGATTGGGATTGTCCCGCTATTAATCATAGTCCTCCACAATCATCTCTGTGTACGTAACAAGCTCCGTTTTGAACGGAACCCAAGAACATTTTGATCACCTATGAAATTCCTCCCTCTCAGGAGTTTGCCCTTTTTTGTTATGAATTGACCTAAAGTATTATCTGTATGATATAAATGGAAAAAGTCATGTGAATATCCTGCATTACGGAGGTGGATAACGGCATTTCACTGGGACAATCCAATAGATATCAACCATGCAAGAAGTGCTAGTCGATATCTCGGCTTCATGATATTGATATATTCTAGATGCTGAAATCTTCTTCCTGCACCGATACTTATATGATCAGCCATACTTGCCAACAGTCCTGTTTTTTTATGGGACTATCCTGCAAAAAAGGGTGTGGCCTATGCAGCTTTTGCACTAAAAGGGGTGTTTCTAGTAGTTTCGGTGGCGTTCCAAGGTGGGGCTTACAAACATACCACAATTTGTTGGTAAAAATGGATCAACATGAAATCTCCTGTCAGTAGAGAAAGTATCTAAGATGCCAATAGGCTAATAATAGCTCTTTCACAGGGTGGCACAGTTAAACTGGAGCAGCTCCCCCTGTAAATATGGTGCCAACATATTCTGTAGCGCTGTACAGAAGTTGTCATCATTTATTATCCACAGTTGAATGAAGTATTACACAGTTTATATTGAAATTAGTGGACACAAACATGCTAGATCTTGACAGAGAGAAGTGATCCACTCTGTTCTCCACTCTGGCTAATAGATGAGGATCCTGAATGAGGGACCCCCTTTTATTAACTCATAAGGCTCCATGCTAAGGTATTTGGACATAGGTGCTTATTCTAAAAAATCCTTTAAAATACTGGATAATCAGAGGAGGGAAATTGATGGACCACTGAGATTAGGGTCTGGCTAATAAATGAGTTTTTCCATTAGCTTTTCCATTCCCACGTTTCTGCTTTTCACTTTCTCCAACTCAAAAAAATGTAGAGTGACCATTTAAGTGTGGCCACCTCTCTCTCAGGAACAGGGAACTTCTCAAGACTGATAGGGGGTTATGGACCGGACATTAAGCCAGTAGACATTAGGTACAGGCTGTAACACCCATAGCCGCGGACCGTCAGGTTTACTCACCCCCTGTCGGCCGCAGCTATGGTTCAGTGAGCACGGGCCCGCATCTCCTCCTTAGGAGACGCCAGCGCCCACTTCTGCTTTGCTCTGCTGCGTCCAGTAGGGTGCGTGCGCAGGCTCGTTCTTGGCCTTAAAGGGCCAGTGCACGCACCTGAATCTGTTGTTAAATTAGGCCATGATCCTGGACTATAAGTAGGACTCTGCCCCTTCCTGCCTTGCCTGAGCTTTGTTGTCGTTACCTATGTTTGTCTCTGCAAATGGTTCCTTAAGTGTCTTCCAGTTCCCAGTGTTCCCGTTCCTGCTTCCTGTAACCTTTATCCTTTGTTATCCTGGTCCAAGTGCCGTATCCTTCTGCACTGAATACTATGCCTGCTCTGTTACACCACGCCTTGTACCTGCCTGCTGCCAAAGTCCCGTCCGAGCCTGTCTTGCTACTGTCTGAAAGTTACCACAGGTACACCTATTGAACTATAGACTTTGTCCTGTGTCCTGTTGGCCAGCTGCCATACCATCAAGGCGGTATGGCCCAGTGGGTCCACGTACCCTACGTGACACAGGCAGGGGCGTAGGTTTGGGGCCCAGCCCTGGTGGATCCCATCCTTTTTGCTTTTGGTTGTCTGTGCAGGACTCCCCTTTCTAGAGAAACTACATTGTTAGCAAAAAAAATGGGTGGAAAATTGGCCAAAAGGTTATAGAAAGGGGGTGAAGAGACAAACAAACACCAGACCCTTCTGTCCTACAAGTTAAAATCTGCCACTATAATGGGGGCCCATTTTAATCTTTGCTTTTAGGCCCCCTGTCTTCGGTACGACAATAATTTCAGGTCAATAAATAACTATACACCAGGGACTGTACTTTAAACCAATGCATATCATGGATTGGACAAGATATGGCAGACTATTAAAAAAAAGTTGTATGGCAAATAGTCTCACTTGAAGCACCTTTTTGGATTTTTGTCTTGATCCCCAAAAGAAGGTGCCCCATATAGCCTATGGTTTTTGTCAAAGCAAACTATTGGCTGTGTTAATGTCAGTGGGAGTCCTAACTCGAAAGACAGAGTGTGGCCCTGTGTTCAATGTCCCAATGGTAACAAGTCACATATCTGACCAAATCTGACGGCAATTTCAGTCCAATCTCCTTCCAATGACACGCAGCACGTGATATAACACTCTGAGATTTCCAAATAAAATTCAAGTCATTTTCCTAAGGTCGTACATTTAACGACTTAACTATTATCTGACCATGCCCATGCTTAATCCCACTGTATATAGCAACATACGCTGGTCAGGTGAAAGCTTGAGGTTTAGCTCATGTGCGGTTTTGGAAATTGTTCCAGAACATGACTCAGAGGACAGATATAAAACATAATGTGTCAATGTACAGTCAGTAACAGGAGATATGATAATAAATCCGGCTGCACGGTACTAGAGGCTATGAAGAGCTGGAATGTTGGCACAGAAAAATAATTAGGCCATGTGTCAGCAAATAATACTGGAAATAAATGTATGGTAGAAATTACATAATTGGTGTCACAGAAGAACCCATACAAAATTTTGAAGGCTACGCTATGAGCTATGGCCATGGTCAGAAGCATGTGTATTGGGGAACCAAGCTCCTTCAATGCTACTGAGGCCGCTTTAAAGGCAAAGAAGGAAAAGTGATCAATTCTATGGGCCCCAAAAACCTTCCAGTAACTTTTAGAGCACACATATAAAGATAAGTAAAATGGGACCATCCTCTTGTGTTATGCTTCGTGTCTGTTCGGCTTTTTCCGGAAAGCCGATGTAACGGAGTACGGGCTCATAGACTTTCTATTGAGTCCATCTACCGAAACATTTATTTCCGGAAAAAGCCGAACAGACACGAAGCGGCTGAGCGCTCACACGAGGGCTTCAGCTGCTTCGTTCTAGCGATTGGTGGGGGTCTCAGTGCTCGGACCCTCACCAATCCAAACTTCTGACATGTCACTATAACATGTCAGAAGTTTGTCAAACGTTTAGCTACTGTAAAGGATCTGCCAGGCACAACTTCTGTGTATACTCCCATAGGTAATCAGTCTGCACCTGAGTCTATGTCTATGAGACTGACTCCATCTTCCACCACTCAGGATGGCAGGCTTAGGAGTGGGAGAGCCTATCGCAGCCTGGCCAGACGGAGCTAGCTCCCGACCTCTGTCTATTTATACCTGCCTTTCCTGTTCCTCCTCCTGGTTTGACTCGGCTCGTTCACCACTCTTGTTGCTCACGGTGTTGCCGTGGGCAACTGCCCCATTTCCCTTAGCTTTGTGTACCCTTGTCTGTTTGTCTGTCGTGCACTTACTGAGCGTAGGGACCGCCGCCCAGTTGTACCCCGTCGCCTAGGGCGGGTCGTTGCAAGTAGGCAGGGACTGAGTGGCGGGTAGATTAGGGCTCACTTGTCCGTTTTACCTACCCCCTTTCATTACATAATCACAAGCCCATATACCTAGTCTACCCTGGTCACTGACACTACTATGGACCCCCTTGAGACCCTGGCCCAGCAAATACAGGGTCTCTCCCTACAGGTCCAGGCCCTGGCTCAGATGGTCAACCAGCCTGACGCTACCATGGTAGTGCCCCTCACCTCACCTCTTGAACCCCACCTCAAGTTGCCTGACTGGTTCTCAGGGGACCGGGGGACTTTTCTCTCCTTTCGGGAGAGTTTTAGGCTCTACTTTCGCTTAAAGCCTCACTCCTCAGGTTCTGAGAGCCAGCGGGTGGGTATAATTATGTCCCGGCTCCAGGAAGGGCCCCAAGAGTGGGCCTTCTCCTTGGCTCCTGACACCCCTGAACTTTCCTCCGTTGATCGTTTATTTTCTGCTCTCGGACTCATTTATGACGAGACTGACAGGACTGCCTTTGCCGAGAGTCAGCTGATGACCTTACGTCAGGGTAAGAGACCTGTTGAGGAGTATTGTTCTGACTTTATGAAGTGGTGCGTAGCTTCTCGGTGGAATGACCCTGCCTTAAGGTGCCAGTTTAGGTTGGGTCTGTCGAACGCCCTGAAAGACCTGCTAGTTAGCTATCCCTCTTCTGACTCCCTTGACCAGGTTATGGCTTTAGCGGTACGACTTGACCGACGTCTCAGGGAACGACAACTCGAACGTTTTTGTGTTTTCCCCTCTGACTTCCCCATGATGCCTCCCGAGGTCCCGTTGCTTCGCTCTTCCACGGAAGACTCGGAGGTACCTATGCAACTCGGGGCCTCCGTGTCCCCCCGACAATATAGAGAGTTCCGCAGGAAGAATGGTCTCTGCTTCTATTGTGGGGATGACAAGCATCAAGTGAACACCTGTCCTAGGCGTAAGAATAAGCAGCCGGGAAAACTTCCGCGCCTAAGTGATCATCGGGGAGGTCACTTGGGCGCACAGGTATTTCCCGTAAATATGAAACGTAATAAAATCTTGCTTCCCTTTCAGGTCTCTTTTGGTGGTAGGTCTGCTACCGGCAGTGCCTTCATGGATTCAGGGTCTTCTGCTAATATCATGTCTGTGGAATTTGCTATGTCTCTAGCCATGCCTTTGATTGATTTGCCTAAACCTGTCCCGGTAGTGGGTATCGACTCCACTCCTCTTGCTAATGGTTATTTTACACAGCATACCCTTGTTTTTGAACTCCTTGATGGCTCCATGCATTTGGAGCAGTGCTCTGTACTGTTGATGCAGGGATTATCGTCCGATTTGGTTTTAGGCCTTCCCTGGTTGCAGTTGCATAATCCCACGTTTGACTGGAATACTGGGGAGCTTACCAAATGGGGTAATGAATGCTTGACGTCATGTTTTTCTGTTAATTCTATTTCTCCCCCTGAGGAGGTGAACACGCTACCTGAGTTTGTTCAGGACTTCGCTGATGTTTTCTCTAAGGAGGCCTCCGAAGTGTTACCTCCTCATAGAGAATACGATTGCGCTATCGAATTGGTACCAGGAGCTAAGCTCCCTAAGGGTAGGATATTTAATCTTTCTTGTCCCGAACGTGAAGCCATGAGAGAGTATATCCAGGAATGCCTGGCCAAGGGTTACATTCGCCCCTCTACTTCTCCGGTAGGTGCTGGCTTCTTCTTCGTAGGGAAGAAGGATGGTGGTCTTAGGCCATGCATTGACTACCGTAACTTGAATAAGGTCACTGTAAGGAACCAGTATCCCCTTCCTTTGATTCCTGATCTCTTTAATTAGGTTCAGGGGGCTCAATGGTTCTCTAAGTTTGATCTACGGGGGGCGTATAACCTTATCCGCATCAAAGAGGGGGATGAGTGGAAGACTGCGTTTAACACACCCGAAGGTCATTTCGAATACCTCGTCATGCCCTTTGGATTGTGTAATGCTCCTGCGGTCTTCCAGAATTTCATAAATGAGATTTTAAGAGATTACCTGGGGGTATTTCTTGTAGTGTACCGTGATGACATACTTGTGTTTTCCAAGGACTTGTCCTCCCACAATGAGCATGTCAGAAAGGTGCTCCAGGTCCTTGGGGAAAACAAACTGTTTGCTAAAACCGAAAAATGTGTGTTTGGGGTACAGGAGATACCATTTTTGGGTCAAATCCTCACTCCTCATGAATTCCGCATGGACCACGCCAAGGTCCAGGCTGTGGCGGAATGGGTCCAACCTGCCTCCCTGAAGGCGTTACAGTGCTTCCTGGGGTTCGCTAATTATTGCAGGAGATTTATTGCTAACTTTTCGGTCATCGCTAAGCCTCTTACGGACCTCACTCGCAAAGGTGCTGATCTCCTCCACTGGCCTCCTGAGGCTGTCCAGGCTTTTGAGGTCCTTAAGAAGTTTTTTATCTCGGCCCCGGTGCTGGTTCAGCCCAACCAAATGGAGCCATTTATCGTGGAAGTTGACGCATCCGAGGTGGGAGTGGGGGCTGTCTTGTCCCAGGGTACCAGGTCCCTCACCCATCTCCGTCCCTGTGCCTACTTCTCCAGGAAGTTTTCGTCCACTGAGAGTAACTATGATATTGGCAGCCGCGAACTCTTAGCCATTAAATGGGCATTTGAAGAGTGGCGCCACTTCCTGGAGGGGGCTAGGTACCAGGTAACGGTCCTTACCGACCACAAGAATCTGGTTTTCCTAGAATCTGCCCGGAGGCTAAACCCGAGACAAGCTCGATGGGCGCTATTTTTTACCAGATTCAACTTTTTGGTTACCTATAGGGCTGGGTCTAAAAATATTGAAGGCCGATGCACTGTCGCGTAGCTTCATGACCAGCCCTCCTTCGGAGGAAGATCCTGCTTGTATTTTGCCTCCTGGTATAGTCGTTTCTTCTATTGATTCTGATTTAGTCTGTGAAATTGCGGCTGATCAAGGTTCAGCTCCCGGGAACCTTCCTGAGGACAAGCTGTTTGTTCCCCTGCAATTCCGGCTAAGGGTACTTAGGGAAAATCATGACTCCGCACTATCTGGTCATCCAGGCGTCCTGGGTACCAAACACCTCATTGCCAGAAACTATTGGTGGCCTGGGTTGCCTAAAGACGTTAAGGCCTACGTCGCCGCTTTTGAGGTTTGTGCTAGGTCCAAGACTCCCAGGTCCCGACCAGCGGGCTTACTACGTTCTTTGCCCATTCCCCAGAGACCTTGGACCCATATCTCCATGGATTTTATCACCGATTTTCCTCCATCTCAAGGCAAGTCGGTGGTGTGGGTTGTAGTAGACCGCTTCAGTAAGATGTGCCACTTTGTGCCCCTCAAGAAACTACCCAATGCCAAGACATTAGCTACCTTGTTTGTCAAACACATCCTGCGTCTCCATGGGGTCCCTGTCAATATTGTTTCGGACAGAGGGGTACAATTTGTTTCATTGTTTTGGAGAGCCTTCTGTAAAAAGTTGGAGATTGATCTGTCCTTCTCCTCTGCCTTCCATCCTGAAACTAATGGCCAAACGGAGAGGACTAATCAATCTCTAGAACAATATTTAAGGTGTTTTATCTCTGACTGTCAATATGATTGGGTCTCATTCATTCCCCTCGCCGAATTTTCCCTTAATAACCGGGTCAGTAACTCGTCAGGGGTCTCCCCCTTTTTCTGTAATTTTGGGTTTAATCCACGGTTCTCCTCCGTTTCACCTGGTAGTTCCAACAATCCCGAGGTAGAGGTCGTTCATCAGGAACTGTGCACAGTCTGGGCCCAGGTTCAGAGGAACCTAGAGGTGTCCCAGAGCGTACAAAAAACTCAGGCTGATAGAAGACGTTCTGCTAACCCCTTGTTTATGGTCGGGGATCTGGTGTGGTTATCGTCTAGGAACTTGCGCCTTAAGGTCCCGTCCAAGAAGTTTGCTCCCCGGTTTATTGGGCCGTATAAGGTCATTAAAGTCCTCAATCCTGTCTCCTTCCGACTGGAGTTGCCACCATCTTTTCGAATACACAACGTGTTTCATGCCTCCCTCCTTAAACGCTGCTCCCCGTCCTTGGCTCCCTCGAGGAAACCTCCTGTTCCTGTTCTCACCCCTGAGGGAGTGGAATTCGAGGTGGCCAAGATTGTGGACAGCAAGATGGTCCAAGGCTCCCTCCAGTACCTGGTCCATTGGAGAGGATACGGGCCTGAGGAGAGGACTTGGGTACCTGCCCGGGATGTTCACGCTGGGGTATTGGTCAGGAAGTTCCACCTTTGTTTCCCCAATAAACAAGGTCCACTTAGAAAGGGTCCGGTGGCCCCTCATAAAAGGGGGGGGGTACTGTAAAGGATCTGCCAGGCACAACTTCTGTGTATACGCCCATAGGTAATCAGTCTTCACCTGAGTCTATGTCTCTGAGACTGACTCCATCTTCCACCACTCAGGATGGCAGGCTTAGGAGTGGGAGAGCCTATTGCAGCCTGGCCAGACGGAGCTAGCTCCCGCCCTCTGTCTATTTATACCTGCCTTTCCTGTTCCTCCTTTGCTTGTGATTCTTCTCGTGTGGTTTCCTGGCCCAGCTACAGCTTCTACTATTTGATCCTGCTCCATACTGACCCTGGCTTACTGACTACTCTCCTGCTCTGCGTTTGGTACCTCGTACACTCCTGGTTTGACTCGGCTCGTTCACCACTCTTGTTGCTCACGGTGTTGCCGTGGGCAACTGCCCCATTTCCCTTAGCTTGGTGTACCCTTGTCTGTTTGTCTTGTGCACTTACTGAGCGTAGGGACCGCCGCCCAGTTGTACCCCGTCGCCTAGGGTGGGTCGTTGCAAGTAGGCAGGGACTGAGTGGCGGGTAGATTAGGGCTCACTTGTCCGTTTTCCCTACCCCCTTTCATTACAGCTACACTTTAACGTAACGAGCAATATTTGATCAAGTTTAAAATACTTTAGTTGAAAGCTGAATACAAGATGCAATATTTCGTTCTTCCCATGGAATGCGTCTTGTGGAGACATGCTCCTACTTTATAGTTAACATTAACATAATAATCCTACTTATTCTTCATGTCATATATGCCCCATCCTTCATCACATCATATTAATTATTACCATGTGATTAATATTCTCAATGGTACACAACGTACAAGATGTCTAGGTCTCTCTTTATAACCTTAGGGAGATATTAGGCAAGATGTTTCTCGGCAATTCTAGCTGAACTAGGGGGAGATTACTGAAGACTGAATTATAAAGCTAGTATTGAGATCAGAAGTTGTCATTGGTAGGGCTCCGGATGCTGAAACCCCTGCCGATCCATAAGATGATGGGACTTCACTGCCCTTGTCGGCTTCTTTCAGCTGCACTTGGAAAGCTGGAGATGGACCATATACTGTCTGTGGCCCATTAGCTCTATGAATACAGCTAAGAGACGACAATGGGAGCCAAAGGGCCACAATACCTTTATCTCAGTGCCTGGACCGCTACCATTGATAACTTCTGACATGTCTCTATGAGATGTCATAAGTTGTGGTACACTAAAATAAATGTAGCACATCGCACTAGACATGTTAGACAATTTTCCTTACGCTAACGTACACAGACCGATCAACCATAACATTAAAACCACTTACAGGTGAAGTAAATTACATTATTTATCTTGTTGCAATGACGACTGTCCAGGGGTGGGATATATTAGGCGGGAAGTAAACAGTCATGAAATGGCAAGTGTAAGGATCTGAGCGACTTTGACAAGGGCCAAATTGTAATGTTTAGATGACTGGGTCAGAGAATCTCCAAAACGGCCGGTCTTGTGGGGTGTTCCCGGTATACAGTGGTTAGTACCTACCAAAAGTGGTCCAAGAAAGGACAACCATTGAACTGACGATAGAATCACGGGCGCTGAAGACTCATTGATGCATGAGGCAAAGGCTAGCCCGTCTGGTCTGATTCCACAGAAGAGCTACTGTAGCAGAAATAGCTGAAAAAATTACTGCTGGCTATGATAGAAGGCGTCAGGACATGCAGAGCATCGCAGCTTGCTGTATATGGGGCTGTGCAGACTGGTCAGAGTGCACATGTTGACTCCTGTCCACTGCCGAAAGCAACAAAAATTGGCACGTGAGCATCAGAACTGGACCATGGTGCGAAGGAAGAAGGAGGCCTGGTCTGATAAATCACGTTTTCTTTTACATCATGTGGACGGTCGGGTGCGTGTTGGTCACTTACTTGCGAAAGAGATGGCACCAAGATGCACTGTAAGAAGAAGACAAGTCGGCGGAGACAGTGTGACGCTCTGGGCAATGTTCTGCTTGGAAACCGTGTGTCCTGACATTCATGTGGATGTTGCACGTACCACCGACCTAAACATTGCTGCAGACCAAGTACACCCCTTCATGATAATGGTATTCCCTATCGCCAGTGCCCTCTTTCATCAGGATAATGCCCCTGCCACACTGCAGGCATTATTCAGTAATGGTTTGAGAAACACGACAAAGAGTTCAAGGTGTTGACTTGGCCTCCAAATTCACCAGATCTCCATCCGATCGATTGCCTGTGGGATGTCCGATCCTTGGAGGTCGCACCTCACAACTTACAGGACTTAAAGGATCTGCTGCTAACATCTTGGTGCCAGATACCACAGGAACCTTGTGGAGTCCATGCCTCGAGGGGTCAGATCTGTTTTGGTGGCATGAGCAAGGCCTACACGATATTAGTAATGCTAAGTTCACATCTCGTTTTCACTCTACGTCTGATGCGCACGTTTTGAGATGAGAAAACCGTGTCTGTACCACAACGTGCACATTGATTTCTATGGTCGGGACGGACGCCCTAATGGTGTAGTTTGTGCATACGTTTTGTTTACTTACGTTGTACCCTTTTTTTCCATGTCCTGAAAAGCGTAGTGCTCTTCAGTACTTTTCCAAAACGTAAACGTTTTTATTTGTATTGAAGTCAAAGGCGACGTATGGACAACGTATGCAATATTAAACCCTACGTTTGCATACGTAAAACACATACGTATTGTAACCTTATATGGGAAATCTTGACTTTACAAAGTTTGATTTGGCTAAAGAACAAAAAAAACGTATACGTTTTTCGAAGTAAGAACGGACACAAATGTATAAAAACGTATACTATGTATACCACATTAAAACGTAGGCATATGTTACACATGCATAAGTTTTGGAAACTTTAAAAACGTATACGTCGTCGTATACCACAAACGTGTGCACAAAACGAGATGTGAACTGAGCCTAAGGCTGGAATTTTGAGGTAGATTTTGCTCTGCCTACACGCCTTTTTTCATGGCGTTTTTCGCTGCGTTTTTTGCCTGCGGCCATTGAGCGGGCAAAAAATGCAGTGAAATACACTTTCTCTGCCTCCCATTGATGTCAATGGGAGGTCAGGGACGTAAACGCCCAAAGATAGGGCATGTCCCTTCTTTCTCCCGCGAGCCGTTTTTTCCGCTCACTGGAAAAAAAACGTCTCCGACTCTCATTGAAATCAATAGGAGGAATTTTCGGACGATTTTTGGTGCGTTTTCCAATGCGGTTTCCGCGTCAAAAAAACTCTGTGTGAACTGACCCTAAGGTGGTTTTATTGTTATGGCTGATCCGTCTATATACTAATATTCTGCGCCAAAAAATGGCTTACATTGTTAATAAATCTGGCGCATTTTACCACTCCCTTAGCCACATTCCGTTTTCTAGACGTTATTACAAACTCTTCAAGTAGTCGTAAAAAGAGTCTTGCAACTTGCAACCCATTTCCGGTGCATTTTACTTAGTAAATCTCTCCCATTGCATCCAAATTATCAGGATGATCTAGATGAACAGTGGTGGCCTTACCTCTAAGGTTCCGCAGTCACCCCCCTATTCTTGGGCCACTATCTGGTCTTTCATTCGTGAGGAACAGTGGAAGGAAAAAAGGACCAACTCTGTGTTATATATTATCCAGCTGACCCAATACATACACTACTTGAAGAAATATTCCTTGAGTCATAGCTAAAAAACTTACGCTCATTGATATGTGGTTATAGGGAACCGAGGATAAGTCAGAGCACATGCGGAAACTCTTGATGGATCATCTTTAATGGTATCTTGACAGTAGCAGAAATTCTAGATAAATGACCTACGTATGTGGTTCAAGTAGTAGCACAGAAATCTATTGAGCATAAATTGCTTTTCTACAACCCATGGCGGCAAACCCAAAAAATTCCTGTGGCTCCGTCAACAGTATTTAAAGGAACATGCAACCCTAAAGGAGAAAAGTTAACAATGTAAATTGCCTAAGTATGAAAAACATGGACTACATATTCTAAATTAAATTCACTTCATCTTACAAACTGATTGCCAATTGAGGCCTCTAGGGGCTGCTGTTCTCTTAATTAGATTCAAAAATAGGCGAGTAATTGTCTGTCTGCGAGAAGGGACAAAGGAGCAACCGTATAATATAAATAGGCAAGACGACCGATAGAGGAAATCATCTGAGGTCAAACACACAATACTCTTGGAATTTGAAGTGAACAATAGAAGATTAAGGTTATAGAGGGCTCGGAGGGGGCAAATAATGCGGCATTTTACAACTCTAGAAGAGGGTCACATGAGTCGAACTTCTGATTGGTAAGTTACAGAAAGCAATAGAGAATAAGACCTCTATCAAAGCAATGGCATGGGAATACACGTGCTAAAAAGTTTTAAAACGGCTTATATTTTATAAAAATCATTTGCAGTATAAAAACAGAAAATGATATTCTGTGTATCGAAAGAATAATGCCGTTCCCTCAGACTCACTGTAACGAGTTTCTGATGGCAGGCCGGCTCCAGGAATATGTGGGTCATTGGGTTACAGTTGGCATTTTACTTTCAGCTTGACAAGCCCGGAGCATGTTTAACCAGATAGTCATGGCCCCGTCTAGCCCCAGTGGGTCCCGGCATATGGACAGGTTTGCCCGGCGCTGAAACCAGTAATGTTCATGGTAAATATTCGCTAGGGTGGTCTTGCGTAGATCCTGTCACCTCTGTTACCAGCACTTCCACTAATGTATTAAAGGGGTGGCCCACGGCAATTACCTTTCCAATTTTTGCCCCATCAGATAAATAGGTTAAAAAAAATTAGCTAGATAAGGCTGATTGGCTGAAAATAGGGATTTTGCGACCCTCATTCTTGTCAATAGTCACAGAGGTCAGACCCCACAATGTACTTTTATGACCTGTTTCATTGGCGACCTATATCGAAAATTTAGGTTTATCGTGAAAGAACTCCTTTCAGGAAAGTTCTATAGGTGACAGTTCCCAGTGCTGGAACAGGAAGATTGCATGTGCAGCTTTTCATAGAACTCGGCATTGTGCCGTTCCTCTGTCATTCCTCCTGGAAATGTATGAATCAATTGACAACTAAATTGACAACTGGGGGATGTAATTTTACTTGTCAATGAGATGTGTCCCGGCAGAGTTTGACTATGTTTAATCAGTGCAGACAGTGTCAAACTGTGTAGAGACACATCCACTTGACAAGGGGAATGATAACACCCAGTTGTCAATTTATTCATACATTTCCAGGAGGAATCACTGAGGAACGGCACAACACAAAGTTCTAAGAAAAGATGCTCCCGTATTGTTTTTTTTTTATGGGGAGAGTATTTAAAAAAAAACAAAAAAACAACATGTCAAGAGAGCTGAAAGATCCACCAGAATGATCCTCTCTATGCCTCCGTATGAAATCAGAGGCATACGGAGGTATAATAGACTCCTATAGATTTTTACGAGTGCCCTATTGTGGCTCTATACAACTCGGAGATTGTATACAGCCATAATATGCCATGTGCATCAGTCTATACTGCCTATGTAAGGGCAACATAGTATGGGGACAGGTCTGCTCTCCTATTAGCCAAAAATTTTGGCTTATAGGAGCGATCAAATAATACACCAGGATCATAGGTATGAGTCTATGGTATTCTTGAAGGGAGCGCTCCCCTAACCTTCCGCCATCTGCTGCACATTACTTGAATGGAAACATTTAATCCTATAGTGTCCAAAAAGTGTTAAAGGAGCTATTCCAACACAAGTCCATACATTATATACGGGCATGATGACATCATAGAGGGTAGGGGCACATGCAATGGGGTTTCCAGTTGCCAAGAGATCTTAGCACTCCAGTTCCAGGCCCCACAAGCTCCTGCTGGCTCGGGAGGCCCTCACATACATTTGATAGCTCTAGTAAGGCAAGGGAACCATCAGTACCCCTCCCCGCCATTCAGTGCTTTTCTTTTGATGGAGGCGTGGGAAAGGGGACAGGTGAGTGCGCTTGTTGTGGTGTGGGGCACTATCTACAGTGGGGGGCACTATGGCACTATTTATGTCTGTAGCATTATGTACAGGGGCACCGTGGCACTATCTACAAGGGGCAGTGTGTGACACTATCAACAGGGAGCACTGTGGTATTATCTACATGGGCACTGGGGCATTATATATAGGGGCACTGCAGCACTACATACAGGGGACAGTGCAGCACTATCTACACTGAGGCACTGTCTACAGGGGGCACCGTGGCCCTAAAGACATGTACACTATGGCATTATCTACATGGGGCATTATGGCACTATATACATGGGCACTGTGGCATTATCTATAGAGAGCAGTGTGTGGCACTATCTATAGGGGGCACTGAGTGTGGCACGCTTTTATGCTGGTTTTTACACTACGAGTAGTGGTCAGCACATATCTACTAGAGTAGACCTTTATATTAGAGCTTGAAATATAAAGGGCTATGCTGGTGGATA
This sequence comes from Rhinoderma darwinii, assembly GCF_050947455.1. Taxonomy (NCBI): domain Eukaryota; kingdom Metazoa; phylum Chordata; class Amphibia; order Anura; family Rhinodermatidae; genus Rhinoderma; species Rhinoderma darwinii. The sequence continues at coordinate 329,973,017 of NC_134691.1, forward strand.
CATGCAGACCAATAATGGTAGCGTAAAAACCATAGGGTATTCGGGGTGAAAATAACAGTTTAAAAAGTGTACATTTGATAACCCCCTTTAAAAGTCCTGTGTTTGCGCCCCCCGAACCTGCAACCAGAGTGAACTCAGAGCAACCAGGTATTGTAGGGTTTCCCACTCCAAGTTATTTATAAATGTTTGGCCCTTTGCAGCCTTCCCCAGCAAAAACTATAGGGGTCTTAGCAGCCGGACCAGCTGTTTTTGTCAGATCACTGGGGTGCCTTTCTTTGAGAAACCGGGAAAACTTGTTTAAAGGGGTTATTTGAGATTAGGAAAAAAAGTGTTTTTTTTGTACCAGAAACAGCGCCACCCCTATACATGGGCTTCTACTGGTATTGCAGGCATTCACTTGAATGAGGATACAAACTATTGACAAGGGGGTGCTGTTTCTTAGAAATAAAGCTCACACTTTTTTCTAATGTTGGACAAGCAGTCTGCCTGAATATGATGATTCTGCATCAGCACTAAGGCCGGATTTACACGAGCGTGTGCGTTTTGCGCGCGCAAAAAACACGGCGGTTTGCGTGCGCAAAAGGGACTTAACAGATCCGTGTGTCATCACCATAGGATGCGTGGCTGCGTGATTTTCGCGCAGCCGCCATCATTATGACACTCTGTTTGTATGTTTGTATACAGAAAACCACAGGGTGCTTTTCTGTTTTCATTCATACTTTTTACTGCTGTTGCGCGAATCACGCGCGTCACGCGGAAGTGCTTCCGTGTGCTGCGCGTGATTTTCAAGCACCCATTGACTTTAATGGGTGTGTGATGCGCGAACAACGCACAAATATAGGCCATGTTGTGAGTTTTACGCAGCGGACACACGCTGCGTGAAACTCACGGACAGTCTGCACGGCCCCATAGACTAACATAAGTCTGTGCGAGGTGCGTGAAAATCACGTGCGTTGCACGGACGTATTACACATTCGTCTAAATAAGCCCTCAGGCTGTCAGAACATGCTGGGATTTGTAGTTTTAAATCACCTGGAGAGTCACAGTTTGGAGACCCCTGTTCTATAGCATATGATTATTATAATGCTTATTATTATTATTATCTTTAATATTAACTTTGAGCTGTAGATTGAGGGACTGCGCATATTTGGTGACGTAGTATAGATTATTCATATAACCATACCTCCCAACCATCCTGGATTCAGCGGGACAGTCCCGGATTCTAGGCGTTATCCCGCTGTCCCGGGCGGCCGGGGGTATGTCCCGGTGTAAACTGTATATGCGTCCTCAGGACGCAGATACAGTTGAACTCAATGCTGAAGCAGGGAACTGTCAGCTACCTGCTTCAGCATTAATATAGAGGACTCTGCGGGCGCAACGCTACTTTAAGTGCTGAGCCCAGGGGAGCCCTTGACGTCACTGTCCATATATGGACAGTGACGTTAGTGGCTTCCTCCTGTAGCGGAATCCCTGGCCAGAGCGTTGCCGATGCTATGGCCTGGGATTCCGCTCCTAGAGGGAATCCCTGATGTCACTGTCCATATATGGACAGTGGCGTCAGCGGCTCCTCCTGGAGCAGAATACCCGGCCGCGGCATTGCCGACACTCTGGCAGGGGATTCTGCCCCTATAGGGAGTCCCAATGGCTACAGGGTGGAGAAATATCTATCTACAGTGGGGTGGCACTATCTTTAAGGGGGTGTGGTACTATCTACATGGGCACTGTGGCACTATCTACAGGGGACACAGGTGCTATTTACATGGGCACTGTGTGTGGGACTATCCAAATGGGCACAGTGCCACTATGTGTGCTCTGGCACTTTATATGTGGGCACTGGCACTATGGGCAGCTAAGGGGGCATTATATTGTATGGGGGCAGCTATGGGGCATTATTCTGTGTGGAGGCAGCTAAGGAGCATTATACTGCATGGTAACAGCTAGAGGGGCATTATAATGTATGGGGGCAACTATGGGGGCATTATACTGTATGGGGGAAGCTACAGGGACATTATACTGCATGGGGCAGCTGTGGGGGCATTATAGTGTTTGGGGGCAGCTAAGGGGGCATTATAGTGTATGGTGGTAGCTATGGGGGCATAATACTGTATGGGGGAATCTGTAGGGGCAGTACACTGTATGGGGCAGTTGTGCAGGCATTATACTTTATGTGGGCAGTTATGGGGCATTATCCTGTATAAGAGCAGCTATGTGGCATTATACTGTATGGGGCAGCTATGGGGGCATTATAGTGAATGGGTCAGCTATGGGGGCATTATGCTTTATGGGGGCAACTATGGGGCATTATACTGTATGTGAGCAGCTATAGGGGCAGCTATGGGGGCATTATACTGTATGGGGGCAGCTATGGGGCATTATTCTGTATGGGGGCAGCTATATGGGCAGCTATTTGGGCATTATGCTGTATGGGGGCAGCTATGGGGCATTATACTGTATAGGGGCAGCTATGGGGGCATTATACTGTATGGGGACAGCTATGGGGCATTATACTGTATGGGGGCGGCTATAGGGGCAGCTATTTGGGCATTATACTGTATGGGTACATCTATTGGGACATTATACTGTATGGGGCAGCTAAGGGGGCATTATTCTGTATGGGGCAGCTATTTGGCATTATACTGTATGGGTGCATCTATGGGGGCATTATACTTTATGGGGGCATCTGTGTGGGCATTATACTGTATGGGGGCATCTGTTTGGACATTATACAGTATGGGTGCATCTATGGGTACATTATACAGTATGGGGGCAGCTATGGGAGCACTATACTGTATGGGTGCATCTAAGGGGGCATTATACTTTATGGGGCAGCTATGAGGGCATTACACTGTGTGTGGCTATTTGGCATTATACTGTGTGGGAGGCACTATGGGAGCATGATACTGTGTGGGCGGGAATTGGGCGGGATTAGTGGCTTAAAAGGTACATTGGTTGTCCCTCTTTGTGATACTTGAAAGTTGGGAGGTATGCGATAACCTGTATGCACTTGTTATAGCTGACGCAGCCCTTATCACACAGCCTGTCGGCCCACACCTCTTATTATGCACCTTCCTGTTGACAAGTCCACATTCTGAGCCGGTCACAGTCCTTGTGTATTATGAGTCGTGCAGCTATGAACAATATCCTGGTGAACTAAGCCAATTCTCTGTGCAGCTCATCCACATAACCGCCCACTGCGTCTCGTTACATGTACTGTGTGTTTAAGAGTCAATAATTACCAATCATTTCAAATGCTCTATTATATAAGGGAATTAAGCTTAGACAAGTAAACTCTACTATTACCTATTGTGCTTGACATGTGCCAATATATTATAGTGAAACTCCTTTAATCCGGCATCCAATAATCAAGAAAGTCCCTAAGTTACGGCCTCGTGATCAAATAGGCACAGCAGGTGTGCCCATGCGATCATTCGCAGGTGACATCAGTAAATGACATCTGCCACTATGTGCCAACAGCTGTGATCGAAGAAAACTCTATTTAACCTTGTGATGCTATGATCAATCGCGGCATCAACAAGGAAGTGGGGCATTTGCATCCCGATCATCAAACCTGGAGGACAGCGATCACCAGGGCTGACGGTTTTAAGGGACTACAAAGGACCCCTGAACTAATATACATATTAGATATTCTCCTAATTGTTACAACCCCTACAATGACAATAACATGTCATTTAGAGTTTTCTGAAAATCGTGTAAAAATAAAAATTAAGAATTTTTTGATTCTGAAAAGAAAAAAGTAATATAAATTCAACTCTATATTAAATGTAAGGGAAAATATATGACACCATAAAAAATACACCCTGAAACACAAAAAAACAAGATGTCAATTTAACAAAGTTTACCCAAAAATGTATGGGTTTGGCAAAAATTGGAAAAAAACAACATCCTGAAGGCCAAAATTAGATGCGTCATTGAGGAGTTAAAAAAATACATCACGAGATGACATCAAAAATGTTTCAATCCACAGTAAATGAAACAGTGATGATGATTGGCTGAGAGCAGCTGACTGACAGAACTCTCCCATAATGCTCCTCCCACATGTCCTTTTCAGTTGGTTACAGGCATGGTATACACAGTGTTGCCCATGGAGTTTGATCTAGGTCACCAGTCATGGGCTCTTTACCAACCACTACAGTCATGATATACTTGATTTAAGTTAATTAAAAGTATCTGATGAGCATTTATCACTTTTTTTTTTGGGGGGGGGGGGCCTCACATAATGGGCGATTGGGTCAGAAAAGAGAGTACACCCTTGATTTTCACTAATGACACTATGTCAGTTATTAGAGGGTCTATAAAAATATCTATATAGTTGTTGAGGGCTAAGGCTATGATGCATTATGATGCCAATATTTCAGGTTTTTTTTTAGCTACCATTGCAGTATGTACATGCACTTAATTTAAAGGGGGTTTCCAGGACCTTGATAGTGGGAATGTATAGGAAATAAATACCAAAAAAATAAAAAATAGTAATATGGTTATTATGACCAAGCAATTTTTTAGGTTTTTCCATCGTCGCATTCAAAAAGCTATAACTTTTTAATTTTTTCGTCGACATCGCTGTATAAGGTCCTGATTTTTGCGGGACAACTTGTATTTTTTAATAGCACCATTTTGGGGTACATGTAATTTATTGATTAACTTTTGTTAACTTTTTGGTGGGGTAAGAGGAAAAAAACTGAAATTTCGCCACAGTTTTTTGTGTCTTAAATTTACGCCGTTTACCGTGTGATATAAATAACATAATAACTTTTATTTAGCGGGTTGTTATAATTGCAACAATACCAAATTTATCAAGTTTCATTAATGTTTTACCACTTTTAACCGGTTAAGGACTAGGCTGTTTTACAGCTAAATGACCAGAGCAAATTTCACAATTTTGCTATGCGCTTCTTTAGATGACTATAACTCAGCAGGTGAATAAAGTTCATCTTTGAATTTTACACTCTTTTTAAAGGACAGATAGGGCTTTGTTTTAGTGGCATTTGTCAGTATATATCATTTTTATTTTTTTCTCTAAAGTGGGCAAAATTGGAAAAAAATGCAAGAATTTAGCAATTGCGCCAGTTTATGCTAGCATTTTTCACACACAGTATGGACCACGGACAAAATTCATCTCCTTTCACGTTCTTCCACTTCTCCCGTGCATGGGGATACCAAATATGTGTGCCTTATTCACTGTGCGGGCATGTGCCAGGGCTTGGCATAAAAGGAGGCTTTTCGGCCTTTTCGGTCCAGGAATTTTGCATTTGATTTTAGAGCCACATACTGTTTTCTGGGGGGCGTAATGCTGCTGAAACATTAGAAACACCCCATAAATGACTTCATTCACACAAGTAGACCCCACAAGGTTTCCTTCAAGGGGTTTATCATATTTTTAGACAGTCCAGTTTTCTTCTGAAAGTTTCTTGAATAAGATGGAACAAAAAAAATTCAGCTATTTTTTAGCAAATGCGTCAGTTTAGGCTAGTATTTTTCACATACGGCATAGACCACGGACAAAATTCATCTCCTTTCACATTCTTCCACTTCTCCCGTGCATGGGGATACCAAATATGTGTGCCTTATTCACTGTGCGGGCATGTGCCAGGGCTTGGCATAAAAGGAGGCTTTTTGGCCTTTTCGGTCCAGGAATTTTGCATTTGATTTTAGAGCCACATACTGTTTTCTGGGGGGCCTAATGCTGCTGAAACATTAGAAACACCCCATAAATGACTTCATTCACACAAGTAGACCCCACAAGGTTTCCTTCAAGGGGTTTATCATATTTTTAGACAGTCCAGTTTTCTTCTGAAAGTTTCTTGAATAAGATGGATCAAAATAAAATTACCTTTTTTTTTAACAAATGCGTCAGTTTATGCTAGCTTTTTCACACACAAAATGGACCACGGACAAAATTCATCGCATTTCACATTCTTCCACTTCTCCTGTGCACGGGGATACCAAATATGTGTGCTTTATTCACGGGCATGTGCCAGGGCTTGGCATAAAAGGAGGCTTTTCTGCCTTTTCGGTCCAGGAATTCTGCACTTGATTTTATAGCCGCATACTGTTTTCTGGGGGGCCTAATGCTGCTGAAACATTGGAAACACCCCATAAATGACTTCGTTCACACAAGTAGACCCCACAAGGTTTCCTTCAAGGGGTTTATCATATTTTTAGACAGTCCAGTTTTCTTCTGAAAGTTTCTTGAATAAGATGGAACAAAAAAAATTCAGCTATTTTTTAGCAAATGCGTCAGTTTAGGCTAGTATTTTTCACATACGGCATAGACCACGGACAAAATTCATCTCCTTTCACATTCTTCCACTTCTCCCGTGCATGGGGATACCAAATATGTGTGCCTTATTCACTGTGCGGGCATGTGCCAGGGCTTGGCATAAAAGGAGGCTTTTTGGCCTTTTCGGTCCAGGAATTTTGCATTTGATTTTAGAGCCACATACTGTTTTCTGGGGGGCCTAATGCTGCTGAAACATTAGAAACACCCCATAAATGACTTCATTCACACAAGTAGACCCCACAAGGTTTCCTTCAAGGGGTTTATCATATTTTTAGACAGTCCAGCTTTCTTCTGAAAGTTTCTTGAATAAGATGGATCAAAATAAAATTACCTTTTTTTTTAACAAATGCGTCAGTTTATGCTAGCTTTTTCACACACAAAATGGACCACGGACAAAATTCATCGCATTTCACATTCTTCCACTTCTCCTGTGCACGGGGATACCAAATATGTGTGCTTTATTCACGGGCATGTGCCAGGGCTTGGCATAAAAGGAGGCTTTTCTGCCTTTTCGGTCCAGGAATTCTGCACTTGATTTTATAGCCGCATACTGTTTTCTGGGGGGTGTAATGCTGCTGAAAGATTAGAATCACCCCATAAATTACTTCATTCACGCAAGTAGACCCCACAAGGTTTCCTTCAAGGGGTTTATCATATTTTTAGACAGTCCAGTTTTCTTCTGAAAGTTTCTTGAATAAGATGGATCAAAATAAAATTAGCAATTTTTTAGCAAATGCGTCAGTTTATACCAGCATTTTTCACACACGGCATAGACCACGGCCAAAATTCATCTCCTTTCACATTCTTCCACTTCTCCTGAGCACGGGGATACCAAATATGTGTGTCTTATTTATCACATAGAGAAGTAGGAGGGCGGACGATAGAAGAAGATTATTTCACAAATCGCTTTTTTTCAAAGCTGGTTTTACAAAACTCACCAGAGTTTCTATAACACTTCCAAAATATCTGCTCTTGAAGCAGAAATCCCAAAATATTCATCTAGGGGTATAATGGGAATTTATTTTTTGGGGTTTCCTAAAATAAGAAATTGCAGGTTTATGCAAATGGAGCTCTCCAGCAGATGAACTTTAGAAAACATGCAAACATGACATCCACCCCCCACCCATTCCCTCCCTCACCCTTGGAGTAAAATCAGGGGAAAAATAAAAACGTAATGTAGGGCAAATATATTTTCAACAAATTAACTAAAATCTAATCATTCAGAACAGTGTGGTATTTTTTAAAACATGGCTCAATGCACAGGCCTGGTTGTGAGGGACATGAGGGACAGAAATATCGGGAATCTTTGCGGTGCCCGTCTTTTCTGCAGACGCGGCACTTTTTCTGGGGGTTGCTTCTGGTTGGTGTTGGGGGAATCCGACTGATGAAGTGTCTTTCAGTCAGTCGCGTGACATCCTCAGACTGGGGGCATTCTCGGGTGTCCTGAACATCAAAAATGAGGCCTTCAATAATTTTTTCCTGGAAATCCAGGTATGTGTCTCTGCCTCTGTTTTTTTTGTAGAGCACGAATGAGTTGTGGATGGCCACCTGTAACAAATAAATTGCCACTTTTTTGTACCAGGTTTTAGTTTTGCGTTTTACTAAATAGGGCTGTAAAACCTGGTCGCTTAAATCCACCCCCCCCCCCCATGTACTTGTTATATTCGGACACGCTCACTGGTTTGTGCTTGTCCGATGTTGCCCCTCTTTCCCTCACTGCCACTGTTCCTGCGGTATGAATCGTGCTTAGCACATACACATCTTTGCAATCCCTGAACTTGACCGCCAGCAATTCTTCAGATGCATAAGCACAGGCCCTTTACCATGCGCTTCCCCACTAATTGCTGTGGAAAACCAATTCTGTTTTTGCGCATGGTACCACATGCCCCAGTCCTTGCAGCATGCAAATGCCTAAACAGGGGCACACTCGAATAAAAATGATCACAGTACAGGTGGTACCCCTGGTGAAGCAGAGGCTGCATTATCTCCCACACGATCTTACTGCTGGTGGAAAGATCAGGGGGGCATCCAGGAACATTTATTGTGCGGTCCCGCCCTTCATAAATTCTGAAGGCGGTGGTATATCCTGACCCGCTTTCACACAATTTGTAGAGCTTAACGCCATATCTTGCCCTTTTTGAAGGTAGATATTGGCGAAAGCTAAGTCTGCCATGAAAGTTGAGGAGGGATTCGTCCACACTTACATTCCGCTCAGGGGTGTAGAGTTGCAGAAATAAATTATTCAGGGAATTTATTAGCGGTCTTATTTTGAACAACCGATCCCGGTTTGCATCTGTACTTGGGGGGGCCTGTGCGTTGTCATTGAAGTGGAGGAACCTCATTATTGTCTCATAACGAGACCTGGGCATTACTGCAGAATATACTGGGGTGGCTTGGGCGAGTCTTGTTGACCAGTAAGACCTAATGGAGGGCTTTTTGACAATACCCATATTTAGGGTGAGCCCCAAATTTTTTTTTAATTCCAGCAAATTGGTGGGCGTCCAATCTCTGGCATGGGTGGATGAAGGTTTCTGCCTTATATATTGAGTGGCATATAAATTTGTTTCGTGGACAATCTGATTTAGGATGTCGTCCGTTATAAATAAATGGAAGTAATTCATTTGGACAAAATTTGTATTGTCCACGGTTATGCCAGGAGTGGCAGTAAATCCGTGGATTCTAGGCCCAAAAGATGGGGCAGGTGCCCATACAAGAGCCTGGACTGAAGGGACCAGGCTGTCCCGTGCTACAGCGCTACTTGGCCCTGCGCTTTCAAGTTCTGCAGTTTCAACTGCATCAGGGACAACGTCCCCTGAAGATGAACCTGAAGTGACGCTGTCATCGTCACTACCTAAAACAGGTTCCATCTCGGACGCCATCTCTGATGCGGTCTCCGACTCAGACCACAGCATGGCGTATGCCTCCTCGGCGCTAAACAACTTCCTCGCCATAACGTAACTAACACTAACACTAACTAAACTAATTTTTTTTTTTTTTTGTATAAAACACACAAACTAACTGCTATATATATCTACACTACCGCTAACAAAAAAATAAACCGCTATTGCTATATATATTATATATATGTGGATATATATATAATTATATACTCCCTACCTGCCTATTCTAATAGAATAAAAGAAAGAAAGGTAGATAGATAGAAAAAAAGATAGATGGATAGATAGATTGTATAGATAGATAGAAATCTATCTATACAGAGAATGTTTTAGAGTGTAACTGTATTTTTTTGTAACTGTAACTGTAATCTTCTGGCAGCAATTCTCCCGAGTCTCTTCTTCTCCTCAAACTGAAACAATGTTTGAGGAGAAGAAAAGAGGCAGGAGATTTACTGCCAGAAAAGTCAAAATAAAACAAATGTGGTCGCTGTGATAGGTTTTCACAGCGACCACATGATCAGGGACCATCAGATTGGTCCCTGATACTCTGCCCAGTGCCCAGAGCTGTTGGTAACAGCGAGGGCACAGGGCTGTGTGCACGCGATCGCGTGCACACTGTTTTCTATGCAGAAATGCATGTGATCGCTGTGATTGGTTGTCACAGCGATCACATGTTCAGGGGCCAAAAGATTGACCCCTGACATTCTGCCCAGTGCCCATGGCTGTTAGCAACAGCCAGGGCACAGAGCTGTGTGCACGCGATCTCGCGTGCACAGTCTCTGAAGTGCCGCCGTAAATAGTCTATACGGCGGACTTCAGAGACCCTGACCGCTGGCCGTATAAATACGGCCAGCGGTCGGGAACCTGTTAAACAGTAAAAACACTTTTTTTTCTAAATTATTTGTTTTTGTGTCGCCATGTTTTAAGAACCATAACTTTTTTATTTTTGTGCTGACATACCTGTATGAAGGCTTTTTTTTTTGCGAGACAAATTGTAGTTTTTATTGGTATCATTTTGGAGTACATGGGACATTCTGATCAGTTTTTTTCACTTTTTTTTTTTAAGGCAGGAAGAACAGAAAACAGCATTTCTGGGGATTTTTATTTATTTATATCAAACTTTATGAAACTTTTTTTTAGCCCCACTAGGGTTCATTATGTGATCTTTTGATCGCTTTTATAATACACTGCAATACTTCTGTATTGCAGTGTATTATTGCCTGTCAGTGTAAAACTGATAGGCATCTGTTACACCCCTTGCACGCGACCGAGTTCGGGCCGTGAAAAACAGTCCGAGTGGCGGCCGCATTTCCCACGGTACAGGTGAACAGGACTCCTGGTTTCATAGACATTTTATGTTACTAGGAGTCTCTGCCTCCCCACGGAACTGCTGTTCCGTTCTGAACAAAATGATACAGTACAGAACAGCAGAAGGCAGAGACTCCTAAAATGTCTATGATGCCAGGAGTCCTGTTCACCTGCACCGCAGTCGGGCCGGGAAATGCGTCCAACATTCGGACCGTTTTTCACGGCCCAAACTCGGTTGTGTGCAAGAGTTGTTAGGCATTCACAAGGGGCAGACCTGGGGGCATTGCGGGGTGCCGATGGGGTGAGAGAGGGAGCCACCTCCCTCTAAAACCACTCAGATGAGGCAGTCGCTATTGACCGCCCCATCTGAGGGGTTAAACAGAATTGGAGACCACTCATTGCAATGAAGCCCAAGGCTGTTAGCATGATCATTTTGCTACGGAAGGCACGGTTCTTCTTTTTGCACCACAGAAGAAAGTGGTCAGTCATAAACTCTACGTACTTTGCAGAGGTCATTTTCACACCGTCAGGGACCCTAAAGGGGCCTACCAGCTCTCTCCCCATGATTCCAGCTCAAAACATGACTCCGCCACCTCCTTGCTGACGTCGCAGCCTTGTTGGGACATGGTGGCCATTCACCAACCATCCACTACTCCATCCATCTGGACCATCCAGGGTTGCACGGCACTCATCAGTAAACAACACGGTTTGCAAATGAGTCTTCATGTATTTCTGAGCCCACTGCAACCGTTTCTGCTTGTGAGTATTGTTTAGGGGTCGCCGAATAATAGCTTTATGCACACTTGCAAACCTCTGGAGGATCCTACACCTTGAGGTTCGCGGGACTCCAGAGGCACCAGCGGCTTAAAATACCTGTTTGCTGCTTTGCAATGGCATTTTAGCAGCTGCTCTCCTAATCTTATTAATTTGTCTGGCAGAAACCTTCCTCATTATGCCTTTATCTGAACGAACCCGTCTGTGCTCTGAATCACCCACAAAACTTTTCATAGTACGATGATCACGCTAAAGTTTTCTTGAAATATCCAATGTTTTCATACCTTGTCCAAGGTATTGCACTATTTCACGCTTTTCGGCAGCAGAGAGATCCTTTTTCTTTCCCATATTGCTTGAAAGCTGTGGCCTGCTTAATAATGTGAAACGTCCTTCTTAAGTAGTTTTCCTTTGATTAGGCACACCTGGCAAACTAATTATTACAGGTGTCTGAGATTGATTACAATGATCCAAAAGAGCCCTAAGACACAATGACATCCATGAGTTTACTTGAAAAACTAATAATTAAATGTTTATGACACTTAAATCCAATGTGCATAATAATTTGGAACACGGTGTATAGTGCTCCACAGATAGCCCACCCCTGTATATAGCCCCCCTGTAGATATAGCCCACCCCTGTATATAGTGCTTCACATATAGCCCACCCATATATATAGTGCTCCCTATATAGCCCACACCAGTATATAGACCCCCTGTAGATAGAGCCCCCGTAGATAAAGCCCCCCATTGATAAAAAAACCCCCGTAGATAAAGCCCCCCATAGATAAAGCCCCTCCTGTAGATAAAGCCATCCCCTGTAGATAAAGCCCCCCCCCCATAGATAATGCCACACAGTTTTTTATTATGATAAAATAACAAACTATTCAAACTCACCTTAATCTCGTTCCCGCGCCTCCGGCGGCAATGGAGATCTGCTCTCTTCTGCGCAGGTCTCCTGGGGTTCAACGACGCAAGCAGCACGATGACGTGATCGCGCCTTTTGCGTTCATGAAAGGCTCTGATTGGCAGGGCATTATGACTTTCTCTGTCAATCAGCGCCTTTCAACTACGCAAGCGGCGAAAAGTATTGTGCCGCTTCACTCGTAGAAAGGCGCTCAATGGCCGGGCATGGAACGTACCCGGCCATTCATTGCTTCTAATTGAACCTGTGTCTTATAGACGCAGGTACAATTATAGTACAGGAGGGGGTGGCGGCAGCTGGTTTCAGTGGCGCCGCCGACCCCTCAGAGAGGCAGCAGGCCGCCGTCATGGACGGTGCGGCCCTGGCGCCCCCTCAAAGTTGTGCCCAGGGCACATGCCCGTCTGCCCCCCCCCCCCCTAATTACGCCCCTGTCAAAGGACAGGAGTCAGTATATTGAATGTGATGGGCCTGCCTGAAAATATGTGTTTTCAGGGTGCACTTAGAACTGTAAATGTTGAAACCTGATTGTCTGGGGTAGCGCATTCCAGAGAACTGCTGTAGCACAAAGGAAATCTTGGAGATGGGAGTAGGAGGTTTGGATTATGGAGGATGTAAGTCTAAAATCGTTCACAGAACCTAGCGCACGGGTCGGGTGGTAGACAAAGATGAGGGAGGAGATGTAAGAAGGTGCAGCACTGGGGAGAGCTTTGAGGGTGAGAATAATATATTTTTTATTGTATTCTGAAGTGAATGGGCAACCAGTGAAGTGACTGGCACAGGGTAGAGGTGTTGGTGTAGCGGTGGTCAGAAAGATGAGCCTGGCTGCTGCATTCAGGATAGATTGGAGAGGGGAGAGTTTAGTGAGAGGAAGACCGATCAGTAATGAGTTACAGTAGTCCAGACAACGAAATAAGGGTTTTGGAGATGCTTTTGAGGTGAAGGTGACATAAGCGGGTAAGTGATTGAATATAAGGAGTAAAATAAAAGATCTGAGTTCAATATAACCCCCATAGCTGCCAAGGAGTTATGGTAGTGCCACACGCTGAGATGGAGGCATCAGGTTTAGGGAGGTTAGTAGATGGTGGGAACACAAGGAGCTCAGTTTTAGAAAGATTCCATTTCAGATAGAGAGAGGACATGATGTTGGAGACAGCGGACAGACAATCACTGTTTTTTGTATTAGAGCTGGGGTGATGTTATGGGAAGAGGAATATAATTGGGTGTCATCAGTGTAGAGATGCTACTGGAAGCCAAATCTACTGATGGTTTGTCCAATAGGCGCTGTGTAGAGAGAAAAGAGGAGCAGACCTAGGACTGATCCCTGAGGAACCGCAACAGCAAGGGGGAAAAGGATCCCTGTGGAACCAGCAAATGACTCACTGAACGAGCGGTCAGAGAGATAGGAAGAAAACCAAGAGAGAGCCGTGTCCTTAAGACCAATAGAGTGGAGCATACTGAGTAAGAGTTGGTTGTCTACAGTGTCTTATTCTTTTTTTCCTGATGTATCTCATCCACATGACCAGTTCCTACAGTTTTATATCGTGTCCACATAACCGGTTCCTACATTTTACCCTCTTAAATTGGAAATCTGGTTAATTAGGAAAAGTGTAAAATAAGAGAGAGCCCTTACATATTGTATGTCAAGGGACCTCCACATATCCTCATCCTGATCAACATATGTACAGAAAAATAACCTTTACCCTTTCACATATACTAGGGGATTGTTTTAGGCCAACAGTTTATGGTGCCATCAGAGGCGGACACAGAGAGCAAAGGGCCCCTGTCCAAGAACAATATATGGGCCCATTACTATATAATTGATCATCATAGAGCAATCCACCAGGAATTGAGAGTAGGAAGCTTCTAGCTGCTAATAAGATGGCAGTGTGCAATCTTACCTACTGGGCCCTTGTACGGCTACTGAGGTTGCACCAATTGTATGTCCGCCACGGGTGCCATGTACATTTTGTAAATATAGAGAGCAGAGAAGGGTCTTTGCTTAATGTGGTTAGCACATTTCAACGACCCCCTTCCTATCTCCTTGTATACTAATTTAGTTCACCAAGAGAGTAATTTGAATAATATAAGCATATTAGCGGAAAGCACATAAAGCAATTTCCTAAGCTACAAGGGAACCTTCACTAGTAAAAATATATATTATACAAAGTGGTGATACGTACAATTTTGCTACCCTGCACATGCAGCATTCCAGGATTTTTCCATCTGTGACACAGGTGGAGCTCACTGCCGAAAAGAAAATCAGTGTAATTACAGTATTCTGTCTTCTCAGTACTATCTTTTCCATCTGTGACATGGTCAACCAAATAAATAATTTGTGTAATTCACCATATTCCAGGCCTTCCTTTCCATTAGTGACATGGGCAGAGTGCACCGCTAAATGAATAATAAGTCTAATTCCAATGCTCAGCGCATTTTGTTTGATGATATGGCGGCCACACCTTTGTCAGTCAGGGAGCGCTATGTGTGTATGTACCCTAAGGCTGGGTTCAGACGACCTATTTTCAGGCGTAAACGAGGCATTTTACGCCTCGAATTACGCCTGAAAACATGGCTCCAATACGTCGGCAAACATCTGCCCATTCATTTCAATGGGTTTGCCGATGTACTGTGCCAACGACCTGTAATTTTACGCGACGCTGTCAAAAGACGGCGCGTAAAATGACAGCCTCGTCAAAGAAGTGCATGACACTTCTTGGGATGTAATTGGAGCCGTTTTTCATTGAATCCAATGAAGAACAGCTCCAAATTATGACCGTAATTGACACCTCGCAAAACGCGAGCACGAGCAATTACATCTGAAATGCAGGAGCTGTTTTCTCCTGAAAACAGCTCTGTAATTTTAGCCGTAATTGACGTTATTGTGTACACATACCCTAAGAGATGAGGCTCTAGATGGGCAAAAAAATGCACCAAAATTCATTTATTTTTTGTGTTGCGAAATGAACCAGGCGGCAAATTTAATTATATTACTATATGTTTGTATAATTAATATAGAGTTCTGATTTTGCATCTGAATTGGCTCCTGTAATTTGCACTCATACCAGTGAATTTACAGTTGTAAGTAAATGCTTGGAGGATAGTATAAAGCGTGCAGTATAAAGCTATACGTGGAAGAAAGGGAAGAGGAAATACTTCATTCCGAGTCAGGAAAGCTCCCAGCCCCCACACCACATCCTCTGAGACAGATCTGTGGCGGATCCACTGAGGTCACTACACTTATAATTGCTGTGCAACTCTCACTAACAAAATATTGATAATTCAACATACGCAAGACGATTTCTTCCTAATGTTACCTTAAGAAATGCATATGACACAGCACGATGGGTTCACATATGAAAGAGCAATAAACACACAAGAGCAACATAAAATAACACAACTCAGCAAGAAAGCAGCTATGTATGTAACAAGTCAGTTGTATCATTCACATGTGGAATGAAGAATCAGGACAATTCTATATTAGGCTCTGTTCAGACTTGTGTCATGGTTTCCCTTTATAATGGAAAACACGACATAGAGCCGGATCTGTCGCACGACGGATACTACCGGCAGCCGAAGAACCGCATTGACATTGTGAGGGAGGCACTCCCCCCAACAATGACTGATGGCAGCTCACTGGTCAGAGAGGCGGGGGGGGGGGAGAGCTCCACTCATGGATATAGCAGATTTGTAACTATGAGTCTGCTTTATTATTTGTTAGGGTTATGTTCACACGGTCTATATTTTGACGGAATAATCATGCGCATATTAGGGGTCTAAGGCTGTATTAGCCAAACAGCACAAAAGGACCTGTCCCTGTAATATACTGCCTTTACATAGAGCAGCATATCCAGATGACATAGCCGCTTTAATACAGCAATAGAGTTGAAAAGAAAATTACCATACAGTGCCCAAATAATACTGCCATACAAAGTCAAAATACTACTGCCCTACAGTGCCCAAATAATACTGCTATACAATGCCAAAATACTACTGCCATACACTGCCCAAATAATACTGCCATATAGTGTCAAATTACTACTGCCATACAGTGCCAAAATATTACTGTCATAAAGTGCCCAAATAATACTACCATACAGTGCCAAAATAATACTGCCATACAATGCCAAAATACTACTGCCATACAGTACCCAAATAATACTGCTATACAATGCCAAAATACTGCCATATACTTCCCAAATAATACTGCCATATAGTGCCAAATTACTACTGCCATACAGTGGCCAAATTATACTACCATACAGAGCCCAAATAATACTGCCATACACTGCAAAAATACTACTGCCATACGTGCCCAAATAATACTGCCATATAGTGCCAAAATACTACTGCCAAACAGTGCCCAAATAATACTGCCGTACAGTGCCCAAATAATACTGCCAGACAGTGCCAAAATAAAACTGCCATACAGTGCCCAAGTAAGACTGCCATACAGTTCCCAAACAAAACTTCCGTACAGTGCCCAAATAATACTGCCATACAGTTCCCAAATAATACTGCCATACAGTGCTAAAATACTACTGCCATATTGTGCCAACATAATACTGCCATACAGTGCCCAAATAATGCTGCCATAAAGTTCCCAAATAATACTTCCATACAGTGCTAAAATACTACTGCCATATAGTGCCAAAATACTAATGCCATACAGTGCCCAAATAATACTGAATGTTTCTTTCTCTTGATCTGAAGGAGGCCCATAGATAGGGAAGGCCCTGATGCATCTGCCTCTTTTGCTCTCTATAATCTAGATCCGGTATTGTGCTTGAGATAGGGTATTATTATTATTTTAAAGGCTATGGAGACCTTTGAAAGGATTTTTTTTTTTTTTTTTTTTATTAAATCAATGTTTTATGTGTTTTTCTACAACTTCTAAATTGACTTTTATTAAAAACAAACTTTACTTTTTAAGACACAGCTTATATACGCACGTCCTGAGGAAGTCCGTGAGTGACGAAACGCGTCAGTGTTTCGTTCATGCCTGACATCACACACTGGGAATTCGTGGACAGCCGCAGATTATCTAACAGACACACATGAACGCTGTGTCATCTGGATTCAGCCGCAGTTGCGGCTCCTTGACTGAGCAACCAATACAGTCACAACGGAAATGCAGTTGCTTTGACGGACATTCCTGCCTCTATCATACTCTGTACCTGGCCTTGCTTTTGATCTCTACTTGGCTACAACATTGACTGTTGCGGAAACCGCATACTCAGAATCAACCAACAGAACATTTCGCAGACGGGACCCGTTGGGTCATCATTGACTTCCTATGCTATATGGCGATAAGTATATGGTCTTAATGACTGATATTTGGGTTGCAGTATATATTAGCCTCAAGAAATAACTGCATTTCATTATAAATTGCCCTTGACTTAGTGACAATATGTATGTCTGCGGCTGATACTATTTATGCACCTTTATTCCACGTGGTATTATACCTGCCAGGCTATGGGACTTTTTCCTGTTGCCACATAGGATTTAAGTTTATCATATCCTCTTCTCTGCAAGGTTCTCACATATATTTAATCAAATTCCATTTGTGATTACACAAGACACTTTATGTGCAGCATATTTATATGTATAGTATATGGTTTTTAGAAGCAACATTGTTTCTTGTATTTTGTGAATAATTTTTGTGATGTTTATGTTTGTCTGTTGTTTTTAGATGCAAGATCACACACGGTGTTACAAAAAATGCTAATTATATTTTGCAAATAAACTTTTTGATATTAATATATTCATATTGAGCTGATTGCCTAGTCCTGTACCAGGGATTTTCTCCCCCTCTTTTTCTTTCTGTTCTTCCCTTACCCATCCTCTCCCCTTTCCCTTCCTTCCATCCCCCTTCCCTCCCTTACTCCCTCACCTTCCATTTTCCTTTTTGCTTCTTATTTAATTATTTCTTGGTTGGCAGACAGATCCAGTAGTGATCCTGTCAAAGCCGATTCTGTCAGGACAGCTGAATTGACGGCCCTATTGAACGCTTGTCCGGCATATCTCTGACACACATGATCCACCTAATAAAGATCGCATCTCAGGCTTCGTTCACATCTGCGTCGGGGCTCCGTTCATGGGTTATGTCAGGGGAACACATGAACGGAATCCAAACGGAATCCAAACTGAAACAAACGGAAACCATAGGTTTCTGTTTGCATCACCATTGATTTCAATGGTGATGGATCCGCTGCAAATGGTTTCCGTTTGTCATCTTTGTGTAAGGGTTCCGTTGTTTCAAGATTAAATTGAAAGTTGTTCAAAGATGTACGGAATAAATCCTGTTTTTATTATATTGCTGCCATGTACTGAGATATGACAGAAGCCCAACGGAACAAATTAAAGTAATTAAAGATACCGTTGGTGTCCATAATGCAATGGATCTGGCACTTCCGACAGTTCTGCTCCTGCAGAAAAACGTAAACACCAAACGCAGATGTGAATGAAGCCTAAATAGAGTATATATATATAGTTGTTTTTTTTTGTTTTTTTTTAAAGGTTGGAATAGTGTAGTATACTGTGTGCTATTCGTTTTTTTAACATAGAAGATAGATAGATAGATAGATAGATAGATAGATAGATAGATAGATAGATAGATAGATAGATAGATAGATAGATAGATAGATAGATAGATAGATAGATAGATAGATAGATAGATAAATAGATAGATAGATAGATAGATATGGGATAGATAGATAGATATGAGATCGATAGATAGATAGATAGATAGATAGATAGATAGATAGATAGATAGATAGATAGATAGATAGATAGATAGATAGATAGATAGATAGATAGATAGATAGATAGATAGATAGATAGATAGATAGATAGATATCTGCATGGGGTTTGTATGTTCTCCCTGTGTTTGTGCGGGTTTCCTCCGGTTTCCTCCCTCACTCTGAAAACATACTTTTTGGTTAATTGGTTTCCTGTGAAATTGTGTTTGAAATGGGAATTTAGAATGTGAGCCCTATTGGTGACAGGGACTGATGTGAGCGATATCTGTACACCGCTGCAGAATATGTTGGTGCTATATAAGCAACAGAAATAAATTCTAAATAAAACAGGTTCCATTTCTATATTGTTCTGGTTGTATACTATGGTTGAACTCAGTCCACCAATGCTGAAAGTCATGTACAGACTCAATTCCAGCTAATCTTGGGGCTAAAATCAGGACACTCACCCTCCCCCGCTCCTCCCCCAATTACTGTAACTCATGTTTTCTGGGACTTTATAAGAACATTTATAGAACATTGCACCTCTTGAGTTATCATAAGTATGAAGAAAGTTGCAGTGAGTAAAAATAATAATATATCCAGGGAGCAGAGTCGTTCCTCTCCCTAGAGAGTCCATCCTTTCCTAAGAAGGGTGAGTCAAGGACAAGGTCACTGTTATCTAAACTTCTCTGTGTCTATAGCGGTCACCACCGGGACTCCTCAGACACAGAGCACAGAATCCTAGCATTGTGGACTGTGACATGACAATGACTCAGATTTCTTTTCTCGGACTATATGGTTCCTTCCAGTAAGCCTACATTTATTCATTCATTTATACAAAGCATCTGTTTCTCGGGGCTAACAACCTTCTGGTCAGGGGGCTGCAAAGCAAAAATCAATATGGGAGCTCTCCTATTGTCAGAGGACCTACCTCCCGCTACACCTTCTATTCCATTAGGACCTAGTTGCCGGGCATGTTTAGACTATTTCCTTCCTATCCTTTGCACTGTTATAGTATGCCACCCTTGCCAGAAATCAGTTTGTGAAATTTCCTATCTGCTTGATCTGCCCCAGTCACCTGTAAGTGTTATAATTCTACTCCGGTCACCTGTAAGTGCTAGTATTGTGAAGTAGGAGTATCTCAAACTCAAACAGCCGGCCGCCAAGTGCTAAAGCATGTGTTGTGTAAAACTCGCCTGTCCTCTGTTGTATCACTCACTACCGAGATCCAACACATTTGGGATAAATTGGACCTCCGATTGAGAACCAGATCTTCTCCCCCAACATCATTGCCTGACCCCACAAATGCTCTTTTGGTTGAAGGGGCACAATTTTCCACAGACACCCCCCAAAATCTAGTGGAAAGTCTTCTCAGAAGAGTGGAGACTGTTGTAGAGGTCAACTGCATCTTAACACCCATGGTTTTGGAACGAGATGTCCAACAAGCTCATATAGTTGTGATGGTTAGGGGTTCACATACTTTTGGCAGGATCATGTATAAACGATACGCACATTAACTGCAGCCCTGTAGCAGATTTACAAACATGTCATGCTATATTTGTTTTTATACTAATCTGGATTAAACAGTCTACTTGTTAAATGGATTAGGTCATGATGCCCATATGACCTAATTTAAGGTTCCTTAGAAAGGTCTTAAGTAATTGATACTTCTATAACCCTTGTCGAGCTACACGTTATCAAGCTCTGTAAGACCTCCAGGTCAACTGCGGCTGAAGAGCCCCGTAATTGACCCAATGTACATGCGAAAGGGGAAAATAATAACATTTTAGTGATAAATTGTATCTTTCTGTATTGCTGAAGACGTTGTCTCATGCCAAGGATACTGGTGATATCTATTGGTGTGTGGTGTATTATCTATTCCTACAGGAAATGGTTTAATACATAGAAAACTGATTATTTGCATTGCTGCTCATGGGAAATTCTAGACTGTTTGTTCTTAGGGTATGTTCACACAGAGTTTTTTGCAGGCAGAAAAATGTGCTTTAAAATTCCTTCAGGAATTTTGAGGCAGATTTTGCCCTGCCTGCACTTTCATTTTTGCAGCGTCTTTCGGCCGCGGCCATTGAGCGCTGCGGCCAAAAAACGCAGCGAAAAACGCTTTCTCTGCCTCCAATTTATTTCAATGGAAGGTCAGAGACGGGACCGTGGGAAGAAACAGCACGTTGCTGTTTTTTTCGCGCAAGCGTTTTGTTCCGCTTGCAGGGGACAAAAACGCCTCAGATTGAAATCAACGGGAGGCGATTTCGGCCATGTTTTTGTGTGGTTTCCGACGCGGTTTCCACGTGAAAAACCGTGCCAAAAAAAACTCAGTGTAAACTAGCCCTATAAGTGGTTCTCCACTTTAGACAACTCCTGCTTGTTAGAACGGTTTCTTGACAATCAAAAGTATCCCCTTGCTAAGAACTCTATCGATCAGATCTAATCTGTTGGGAAACCTGGCATGAAGTGTTCAATTTCCCTGCAGCGCCACCACAGGGGAAATTAGGCATTACAATGGGTTGTAATGAAGGACAGGACAGGTCCTCCAGAGCCACAGACGATCTTTGTAGTCGCTCTCCACTCCAAGAGATGAGGACCCTAACCAGAGGACCCCCCTCTATTAACTCAGAATTCCCTTATTGGGTTAATGATAATGGATTTTCTAAACTGGACAATGGCTTTAATAAAAACAACAAAGATGAAACGTTTAGAAGTGTTTCCAATATATCTTCCAACCAATGGGCAAGTTTTCCATTGATCAAAAAGATGTTCAGATATTCAGTATGAGCGCTAATCATTTGTCACAGAAACAAAAAAACACCTATTCTACACCTATTTTTTAATAACTGTAATAGTAAATAATGTAATTATTAAAAATAGTATTTATGATTGTAAATGATTAAAAATTTAAAAAATAATTACAAAATTTGAAATAATAGTCAATACTGTTTAGAAATTATTGTGAATAAATATTAATTTAATAAATATTACTATCATAATATGAAGAATAATTGCAAATAATATATATATACATATAAAATATAATATAATATAAATATTAAAAATTTAAAAATACTTAAAATACTTTCAACAGTTGTAAATAATTAATATATAAAAAAAAAAATTAGTATTATTATTATTATTATTATTATTATTATTATTATTAATAATGATAAATATTATTTTCTCTTTTAAAGTAAGTAAAATAGGTATTAGTTCATTGTAAAATAAAGGTGAAATACTTTGAGTGGCTGTGGACATAAAAAGGACTGAGTATCCCGGCCCTTGATTAGATCAGATTAGCCAAGATTAGGAAGATTACAGCTCGCTGCTATTGTTGTAGAGAGGCTTTGGGGAAGGTAGACAGAAGAGGCTGTAGTAGAGGAAGCTGCGACTTCAGGGAAATCAGCTAACAGACCACTGAAGCACAAGTAAGTCCTCATGTAGAGAGCTCGACATACTATGACCAGTTCCAGAAAAACGTCATCGGCCTATATTGTACCTTTTTTCCCCCATCAGAAAATGCCGGTGATCAATATAGACGATCTAACAGAAAAAGATAAATTAAAAATGGAAGTCGAGCAACTAAAGAAAGAAGTGAAACTGGAGAGACAGCTGGTAAGTGGAAAGTTCACACAGATAAAAAGCTTAAAAGAAACTTTGCAAACTTTGTATACAGATGTAGCAGAACTGAATTTATCATTTAGGGTTTTGCATTGTCTATATACCCGGAAAACTTTTTGAATTTACGTAAATGCTAAAAAATTTCCTACCAAAACGCAAAGATAACACATTGTGATATCACAGAGTCGTGCTGAGACAAACTCAGCTCTACTTCATCTGTAAGTGTCTCTATATTATGTCAATGGATTCGCACAGACAAAGTCCTACAGTTGTTTTTCCTGTATTGACAGATAAATGGATGATTTGGTGGTTTCAGCAAGTGACGTTTGAACCTGGGAAGTTCGGGGCAGGGGGGGCAACCAGGGTCAGCGCCTAGGAAATGTCTTCAAGCTTGACTTATCTGAGATAGAATAGAGGCTGGGGCAAGAGTGGCATAAATATATGCAAATATGTGAACAGAATATATTACCTACATAATAATGTGTTGTATAAGCATAATGAATCTAATAGATAGATAGATAGATAGATAGATAGATAGATAGATAGATAGATAGATAGATAGATAGATAGATAGATAGATAGATAGATAGATAGATAGATAGATAGATAGATAGATAGATATGAGATAGATAGCTAGATAGCTAGATAGATAGATAGATAGATAGATAGATAGATAGATAGATAGATAGATAGATAGATAGATAGATAGATAGATAGATAGATAGATAGATAGATATGAGATAGATAGATAGATAGATAGATAGATATGAGATAGATGATAGATAGATAGATATGAGATAGATGATAGATAGATAGATAGATAGATAGATAGATAGATAGATAGATAGATAGATAGATAGATAGATAGATAGATAGATAGATAGATAGATAGATAGATAGATAGATAGATAGATAGATATGAGATAGATAGATAGATAGATAGATAGATAGATAGATAGATAGATAGATAGATAGATAGATAGATAGATAGATAGATAGATAGATAGATAGATAGATAGGATTCCTTTAAAATATTCCCTAGTGCATGGAGTGAGATATTATAGGCACCTGTATATCATTACATATAAATACTAGTTTGTTTATTGAGGGGTTAAGATAAATCACCATAATTTAGTTTTTATTTGCCATTTAGATCATTAATAATATAATAGTATATAGTCTGGATTATGACGGTCATACCCTCAATCCTATTACTGTAAGATCTCAGTCCTTATCCTATTGATGACATAGGTGTCATGGAGTAAACCAGGTCACACAGGAGAAGTAGCAGCGGGGGTTCTACTGATACATTGTATCTCTCACCATTGCTGTAGTTACTTCTTACTAAGTGTCCGTTCTGCATCTATGGATATGTTTCATGTATTATCCATCATCACCCATAGCCCCGCCATAGACATAAACATTTACCCCCAATCAAACAAGCTTTTTTTTTTTTTACTATCGGAACATTCCTTCTGAAATGGACTTAGATACGATGACATTTTGCTATCATCTAAGTGATTCTACCATGGGAAGTTCAAGAGGACTGAACTGTATTGAGCCAGGAAGCTGAGATATGGGGAGCTGTTAGGCAGAGACTACTCACTGTAGAACTGGTGATGAATAGATACGTGATTTTATTTCCCTAAGTAAAAAAATTGAGGATTTAAAAAAAATTAAAAATAATTGGCCCAGTAGTTCCAGTGGCCACAGGACCATAAGATTATTAGTTTGAGGACTCTGTTTCCTGCCTTCCTGGACCTCTATGAATGTGACATGGGGGATTTAACTGTAGTCACATCAGAATTTCTAGTGAGGTCGTGCTTTCTCAGATTGCTCAAGTCTTCAACTCAAGGTCAAATTGACACTAAGCTGAGGTCAAAGAAGAGTGAGTTAGGCTTTGAAGGACTCAGAAGCCTTTGTCTATCTCTTAAAGACAAGTATAGGAAGACTCTTCTTCACCAACCTGATCACAAACCTCTTTTTTCATTAAGGTTTCCAAAATGTGTGAAGAAATCAAGACTTATATTGAAGGAAATTCTGGAGAAGACCCTCTTGTAAAGGGAATTCCAGAGGACAAGAACCCATTCAAGGAGAAAGGTGGATGTGTCATTGCCTAAGAACCCTAGGACTGTTTGCTTCAGTCAAGCAATGGTGTAGATGTCTTTCTTGGCTTTCCTGGCACATGTATACAGCCCAGTGCTACACTGTGTGGAAACTGGATGAAGGGCTTTATTTAATTCCCTACTGTACTCTGCGAGAACTAGCACTGACCTTGGGCATGCAGCTCACCAAGAATGTCTTGGAAATAAGTCTAACTTGAACCTAAATGTAACATGTCGCTTTATGGGTTTTTACTAGTATGTTTTAATAAAATACGTGTCTGTAAATCCAATTCATTACTTTTAATCTAGAATAAAAAAAATAAAGGTTGTACAATCCTTACTGGTATATTAGACCATGAAATAAATCACTATAATAAATTACGTCTGGTTTAGAAAACCCTAGTAGGGTATCTTAATGGGGTTTAATCTATTAGCTAAAATAAGCAGCTCTCTGGCTCTGGAGGACCGAGCTCATCTGTGCATTATACAGATGGCCCATTGCTTTTAAGTGGAACTGTGTAATACTTCATTTCCCCTGTGGTGGTGCTGTAGAGGATTTGAACACTTGTTGCCGGATACTTCAGAGATCAAAGCGGACACTATGTGTTTAGCTTATTATTAGGGGACTATTCCCACTAAAAGGTGTTGTTCAAAGCCGACAAACCTCTTCTGATCTAGAGAACCCCATCTTCTAAGCCATCGTTCGACTTTCTGAGCTAGTAGTGGGTCCCCCAAGTTCAGGACCTTGTTAGGGGTGAAATGCCATTTCAGCTTAAGAAAACTATCAGTTTCCACTGAAATTAATTGAACGTGGGATTCCCTGCAGCGGCGTGTGGAACAATTCTTATCTGCTAACATTCAGGAACCCAGTGGTGGGTAGAGCTTCCAGCATTTTAAGAAAGTGACTACCCTGGAGGTGTATGGTATAATGGAGGCAATAATACAGTGCTTCTGTTGAACCTTGTGGCTTCTTTGGCAAGAGCTTTCAATTTTATAATACAGATGGGGAAGTTATAGGGAATCCTGCACTTTTTGCCCAGGAGCCGCAATGTCATTCTGAGTGGCCCATGTTGGTTGTGATACAATACATTAACTATGACAGAAACTGTGTGATTTGTACTGTAAAGAGATTTTCTGCTTGGACAATCCCTTCTTGTTAGAAGGGTCCCTTGACAATAAGCATATTGCAATATGTCCCTCTGCTGGGACCCCCAGCGATCAACTGTAATCTGTGGAAAAACCTGGCAGTAAGTGTTCGATTTCCCTACAGTGCCACCACAGGAGAAATAAAGCATTACATAGTGCCCATTCCAAGGTTGTCTGTGTAATGCAGGGCAGGACAGGTCCTCTGTAGCGAGAGACGCTCTTTGTAACCGCTCTCCACTCTGAACAAGAGATGAGGATCCTGAACAGAGGGCCCCCCTCTATTAACACAAAACTTCCTAATAAGATGTATGGAAATGATTTCTGTACAGTCTGACAATATGGTAGTCAACCCAGAAAAAAGTTGTAGAATGATGCCCTTGGGTTTTGAAGGGATTTACATTGGTGGTCTATCCCATCGGTAATGGCCTGACCCCAGGAGCCCACCGATCAACAGAACAAAGGGACTGTGGAATTTGCTGAAGCACCGTGGCCCCTTCAAAGTGGTCCCTGATATGGTGTCTGGTACTGCAGCTCTGCCTAGCGTGTCACTATGTTGGTTATTGCAGTGAAAATTTAGTTCTATTGACTATTGGGGTCTCCACCCACCCCTCCATTACAGATTTGGGGCTTATACTAAGCATATACCATTAATGTTAAATCCTAGAAAAATAAATCCTTTTATGTTTCTTGTCTATCAGAGATCTGGTGGTCAAACCAACTTCGGTATTCTGTTGTAGTCCGCGGCCACAAGTTTAAATAGCAGGAGGAATATTTGGTTGAATTAAAGTTTATTCATATCTGATCATAACCCTTTAATGATCAAGCCTTTTTGTGCCTTAAAGGGATTGTCCGATGATTAAATATTGTTGTTTTTTTTGTTAGATCATGTAAAACTTTATTTCTTAGTTGGAATAATCTTTAAAAACTGTTTAGATATTCCTGTTACATGATATTGCGCCCCCTGGTGTTTTTGTATTCTCTCAAAGAACGTTTACCTAATGTGTCCAGTGGCTGTGGTCACACATGCCCAGGAGCAACGGAGTGATTGCTGATATTGTGTGGATCAGCCAATAAGAATCGGCGCACTGGAGACGGCTTCTTCTCAACAGTACTGGATACATTAGGCGGACAAAATCACACTAGGGGGCGCCATACCAAATATCTAACAATATCTACTGTACACACAGGAGCATTTAAAAAACAAAAACAAAATGTAATGACGGGGTAGGGAGACAGACAGATGAGCCCTAATCTACCCGCCACTCAGTCCCTGCCTACTTGCATGGCCCGTCCTAGGTGACGGCGTACAACTGGGCGACGGTCCCTACGCTCAATATGTGTACGACAGACAAACAGACAAGGGTACACAGAAGCTAAGGTAAATGGGGCAGTTGCCCACGGCAACACCGTGAGCAACAAGAGTAGTGAACGAGCCGAGTCAAACCAGGAGTGTACGAGGTACCAAACGCAGAGCAGGAGCGTAGTCAGTAAAGCCAGGGTCAAAATTAAGCAAGGTCAATAATAATAGCAGGAGCAGCAGAGCCAGGAAACAGGAAAGAATCACAGGCAAAGACAAGCAGGAAATGAAGGTATAAATAGGCTGAGGGCGGGAGCTAGAACTGTCTGGCTAGGCTGTGATAGGTTCTCCCACTCCTGAGCCTACCAGCCTGAGTGGTAGCAGATCGAGTCACTCTATCAGACCTAGGAGCAGGTGCAGAGGGATTAACTGGCTTATTGGAGAACCAAAGATGGAACCTTCTGAGCAATACCCCAGTGTGAACATCCCGGGCAGGTATCCAAGTCCTCTCCTCAGGCCCGTATCCTCTCCAATGGACCAGGTACTGGAGGGAGCCTTGGACCATCCTGCTGTCCACAATCTTGGCCACCTCGAATTCTACCCCTTCAGGAGTGAGAACAGGAACCGGAGGTTTCATCGAGGTAGCCAAGGACGGGGAGGCATGAAGCCCGTCGTGTATTCGAAAAGACGGGGGTAACTCCAGTCGGAAGTAGACAGGGCTAAGGACCTCAATGACCTTGTACGACCCTATATACCGGGGAGAAAATTTTTTTGACGGGACTTTAAGGCGCAAATTTTTTGAAGACAGCCACACCAGATCCTCGACCACAAACAAGGGGTTAGCAGAACGTCTTCTATCTGCCTGAGTCTTTTGTATGCTCTGGGACGCCTCTAGGTTCTTCTGAACCGGGGCCCAGACTGTGCATAGTTCCCGATGAACAACATCTACCTCGGGATTGTTGGAACCACCAGGTGAAACAGAAGAGAACTGTGGATTAAACCCAAAATTACAGAAAAAGGGGGAGACCCGTGACGAGTTACTGACCCGGTTATTAAGGGAAAATTCGGCGAGGGAAATGAAGGAGACCCAATCATATTGACAGTCAGAGATAAAACACCTTAAATATTGTTCTAGAGACTGATTAGTCCTCTCGGTTTGGCCATTAGTTTCAGGATGGAAGGCCGAGGAGAAGGACAGATCAATCTCCAACTTTTTACAGAAGGCTCTCCAAAACAATGAAACAAATTGTACCCCTCTGTCAGAAACAATATTGACAGGAACCCCATGAAGATGCAGGATGTGTTTGACAAACAAGGTAGCTAACGTCTTAGCATTGGGTAGTTTCTTGAGGGGCACAAAGTGGCACATCTTACTGAAGCGGTCTACTACAACCCACACCACCGACTTGCCTTGAGATGGAGGCAGATTGGTGATAAAATCCATGGAGATATGGGTCCAAGGTCTCTGGGGAATGGGCAAAGAATATAGTAAGCCCGCTGGTCAGGACCTGGGAGTCTTGGACCTAGCACAAATTTCACAAGCGGCGACGTAGGCCTTAACGTCTTTAGGCAACACAGGCCACCAATAGTTTCTGGCAATGAGGTGCTTGGTACCCAGGATGCCTGGATGGCCAGATAGTGCAGAGTAATGATTTTCCCTGAGTACCCTTAGCCGGAATTGCAAGGGAACAAACAGATTGTTCTCAGGAAGGTTCCCGGGAGCTGAACCTTGATCAGCCACAATTTCGGAGACTAAGTCAGAATCAACAGAGGAAATGATTATAGCTGGGGCAAAGCACAAGCAGGATCTTCCTCCAAAGGAGGGCTGGCCATGAAGCTACGCGACAGTGCATCAGCTTTAATATTTTTAGACCCAGCCCTATAGGTGACCACAAAGTTGAATTTAGTAAAAAACAACGCCCATCGAGCTTGTCTCGGGTTTAGCCTACGGGCAGATTCTAGGAAGACCAGATTCTTGTGGTCGGTAAGGACCATGACCTGGTGCCTAGCCCCCTCCAGGAAGTGGCGCCACTCTTCAAATGCCCATTTAATGGCTAAGAGTTCGCGGTTGCCCACGTCATAGTTACTCTCAGTGGGCGAGAACTTCCTGGAGAAGTAGGCACAGGGACGGAGATGGGTGAGGGACCTGGTACCCTGGGACAAGACAGCCCCCACTCCCACCTCGGAGGTGTCAACCTTCACGATGAATGGCTCCATTTGGTTAGGCTGAATCAGCACTGGGGCAGAGATAAAGCACTTCTTAAGGATCTCAAAAGCCTGGACCGCCTCCGGGGGCCAGTGGAGGAGATCAGCACTTTTGCGAATAAGATCCGTAAGAGGCTTAGCGATGACCGAGAAGTTAGCAATGAATCTCCTGTAATAATTAGCAAACCCCAGAAAGCACTGTAACGCCTTCAGGGAGGCAGGTTGGACCCATTCAGCCACAGCCTGAACCTTGGCAGGGTCCATGCGGAATTAATTAGGAGTGAGGATTTGACCCAAAAATGGTATCTCCTGCACCCCAAACACACATTTTTCGGATTTAGCAAAGAGTTGGTTTTCCCGAAGGGCCTGGAGCACCTTCCTGACATGCTCAATGTGGGAGGACCAGTCCTTGGAAAACACAAGTATGTCATCAAGGTACACTACAAGAAATACCCCCAGGTAGTCTCTTAAAATCTCATTTGTGAAATTCTGGAAGACCGCGGGAGCATTACACCCAAAGGGCATGACGAGGTATTCTAAATGACCTTTGGGCATGTTGAACGCAGTCTTCCACTCATCCCCCTCTTTGATGCGGATAAGGTTATAAGCCCCCCGAAGATCAAACTTACAGAACCATTGGGCCCCCTGAACCTGATTAAAGAGATCAGGAATCAGAGGAAGGGGATACTGGTTCCTTACAGTGACCTTATTCAAGCTTCGGTAGTCAATGCATGGCCTAAGACCACCATCCTTCTTCCCTACGAAGAAGAAGCCAGCACCTACCGGAGAAGTAGAGGGGCGAATGTAACCCTTGGCCAGGCATTCCTGGATATACTCTCTCATGGCTTCACGTTCGGGACAAGATAGATTAAATATCCTACCCTTAGGGAGCTTAGCTCCGGGTACCAAATCGATAGTGCAATCGTATTCTCTATGGGGAGGTAACACTTCGGAGGCCTTTTTAGAAAAAACATCAGCGAAGTCCTGAATAAACTCAGGTAGAGTGTTCACCAGCTCAGGGAGAGAAATAAAATTAACAGAAAAACATGACGTTATGCATTCATTACCCTATCTGGTAAGATCCCCAGTATTCCAGTTAAACGTGGGATTATGCATCTGCAACCAGGGAAGGCCTAAAACCAAATCGGACGATAATCCCTGCATCACCAGTACAGAGCACTGCTCCAAATGCATGGAGCCAACAATGAGTTCAAAAACAGGGGTATACTGCGTAAAATAACCATTAGCAAGTGGAGTGGAGTCGATACCCACTACCGGGACAGGTTTAGGCAAACCAATCAATGGCATAGCTAGAGACATAGCAAATTCCACAGACATAATATTAGCAGAAGACCCTGAATCCACGAAGGCACTGCCGGTAGCAGACCTACCGTCAAAAGAGACCTGAAATAGAAGCAAGATCTTATTAGGTTTCATATTTACGGGAAATACCTGTGCGCACAAGTGACCTCCCCGATGGTCACTTAGGCGCGGAAGTTCTTCCGGCTGCTTATTCTTATGCCTAGGACAGTTGTTCACTTGATGCTTGTCATCCCCACAGTAGAAGCAGAGACCATTCTTCCTGCAGAGCTCTCTACGTTGTTGGGGAGACACGGAGGCCCCGAGTTGCATTGGTTCATCCGAGTTTTCCGTGGAAGAACGAAGCATCGGAACCTCGGGAGCCATCATGGGGGAGCCAGAGGAGAAAGCACAAAAGCGTTCAAGTCGTCGTTCCATGAGACGTCGGTCAAGACGTACCGCTAAAGCCATAACCTGATCTAGAGAGTCTGAAGAGGAATAGCTAACTAACAGGTCTTTCAGGGCGTTCGACAGACCCAATCTAAACTGGCACCTCAAGGCAGGGTCATTCCACCAAGAAGCTACACACCACTTCCTAAAGTCAGAACAGTACTCCTCAACGGGTCTCTTACCCTGACGTAAGGTCACCAGCTGACTCTCGGCAAAGGCAGTCTTGTCAGTCTCATCATATATGAGCCCGAGAGCAGAGAAAAAAAGATCAACAGAGGAAAATTCAGGGGCGTCAGGAGCCAAGGAGAAGGCCCATTCTTGGGGCCCGTCCTGGACCCAGGACATAATTATACCCACTCGCTGCCTCTCAGAACCTGAGGAGTGGGGCCCTAGACGGAAATAGAGCCTACAACTCTCCCAAAAGGAGAAAAAAGTCTTCCGGTCCCCTGAGAACCCGTCAGGCAACTTGAGGTGGGGTTCAAGAGGTGAGGTGGGGGCACTACCAGGTTAGCATCGCGCTGGTTGCCACTCTGAGCCAGGGCTTGGGACCTGTAGGGAGAGGCCCTGCATTTGCTGAGCCAGGGTCTCAAGGGGGTCCATAGTTGTGTCAGGGACGAGGGTAGAAAAGGTATATGGGCCTGTGATTATGTAATGACGGGGTAGGGAGAAGCAAGGTCAATAATTATAGCAGGAGCAGCAGAGCCAGGAAACAGGAAAGAATAACAGGCAAAGACAAGCAGGAAATGAAGGTATAAATAGGCCGAGGTCGGGAGCTGGAACCGTCTGGCCAGGCTGTGATAGGTTCTCCCACTGCTGAGCCTACCAGCCTGAGTGGTAGCAGATCGAGTCACTCTATCAGACCTAGGAGCAGGTGCAGAGTGATTAACCACGGGCGTCGACACCGAAGCCGTGTCTGGCAGATCCTTTACACAAAATAACTCCTTTTGAGAAAATGTTGTTCTGCTTGATCTAACAGAAAAAAGTAATATTTAATTGTGGAACAACCCGCTTAAGTTTTTTTGCATTTCCATTATACACTTGGAATTGACTTTTTTAAGGCAACATTTGGTAGTGTGTGTATACATCAGTATGTATTTTATAAAAAAAAGTTATATTTTTTTTTTTTATCATTCATGGATAACTTGTAACCTGATAAATTAATTATTTTTATGGTTGTGGTAAAATTTTAGTTTACATTTTATACAAAATAATCTCATTTATTGTAATTTGATTTTTTTTGTTGACTTTTTTAATTGAACTTTTTATTGTTTAATTTTTATCTGGGAAGCTAGGTGGTTGATCAAAGGAGGAAGACCCCTCTGATCATGCCATAGGCACTATTGACTGCAGGAGCTACTGTAAATTGTTATTAGACAGCTGCTCCAGAATGGCACGGGACATGCTATTCTACTGCACCATAAAAAGGCAGCACTGTCCAATATTTGGGTGCTGCCGAATAAGACTCCTTGATGATCACTGGAAAAGCCGTATCAGTGGTCATTAAGGGGTTAATCTGAATTATTTACTCACTAGGAGCGTCAGAGCAGCAGAGATACAAGGTAGGTAAATCCTGTCACAGCTTTCTCTTCAGTGTGTGGCTGCTGCTGACTCTGTGTGTATGTAGTGCGAGACTCAGATTAACCCTTTACAAGCAGCTGTCTACTTCTAGAGGATTAACACTATACAAGCATCTGTTTTCTCCTCCTCATTTAGCAGATTAACTCCTTAAAAGGAGCTGAACTCTGTCCCTGTAATACTAAGGGAAATCCTCTGTCTTAGGGTGCCCGTAAACGCTGCAACTGAACTGCAGTAGTTGAAATCAAGTGCTTCACCTGCACAAGTCGCACAGCTGCAAATCGCATTGCTAAACCACGACAATTTGCTGTAAAATTGCAAATCAGCCGCAACGTGTACGTGTAGTCTTATAATTTAATCTACTCTCGTTTACTGAGTTTTCCTGAGAGCTGATCAGTCCTCTTAAAAAAACATCATACCATTCCCTGTACAGTTGACCTTCACATAAAGCAATCACAACTCTGCCGCGCGTCCATATGCATCGTTTTTCCCTATGATAGAATTTTTATAAGTGTGAAGACTCGGATATTGTGAATCATTGTCCCCACAGATCTACATGAGAAAATTGAGTACGTCTCTCACGACCTTTTGCTCTTCAATATCATTTGTGCTGTGCTGCTTCATTCTTAGGATTCATTGTTCCCAGGTGTTCATGGCATGAAAGATTAATGTCCGCAACCTCCCCCATCTATTCTAAAAACCTAAAAACACAGCAGTGACGGCAGTTAACCCCAATTTCCTGCTCCCCAAAGGTCACTCTCCCAAGGCTCAGATAAGCTAAGATATAGGGAGCTGTTTGGTGAGGTCCTCTCATTGGCAAACTGGTGGCCATTCCATTACTAGCAATATAGTAGCTCAAAATGATTATTGTTTTTGTAACCCTGCAGTTGTGGGCCAGAAGTAGTCTGGGCACTTTTACGCCTGTCTCCAGCGCCGAGTCTGGTTGCTAGGCAACATGGTGCCTCCTTTTCTGAAGCTGCTCCAGCGATGCTGAGGCTTTATCCTCCTATCCGCCGGCCGCATTAATTTACCATTGCAAATGGTGGCCACTGATGAGGTCAGGACTAGCAACCTATTTACTGTAGGGGCTTCCATGGATCCCTGGACTGCATGTCAAGGTACATCCTGTGTTTGGCTTTTGTTTCTGTTACTATTGACTTTATTCCTGACTCTGATCCTGACACTGACCTCGGCCTTTGGATTTGACGCTTGTTCCCTGTGGTTCTACTCCTGGTATCAGCTCTTCGCCTGCTCCTGACTTCGGTTCTGTCTAATTCTCCAGGTTGCCACTTCCTGACTGCTAATCTGCTGACAACCCCTGACTACGTTCTCTACTCTGCTACATTGCACCTGCCAATTGGTGACGATTCTGCAGCTGTGAAGAGGGAATTGAAACAGGAAAGTTCATACCTCCTGGGGGGGGGGCGGGTTGTACCTCCTTGGGGGGGGGGGTTGAGGCTGAGGAACTGGGAGATTTGTTAAACTATGTAGTCAAGCCAAAATCAAACGGACTGTGGCTTAGAGAATCCACTTTTCATATTTTTATATACATTTTTCTGGTGAGTTATATTTTTGTACACAGGGGGCAGTATTATGGGAATTATATACTTGTACATAGCGGGAAGTATTATAGTAGTTATATTCTTGTATATAGGGGCAGTATTATAGTAGATTAATTCTTGTAAATAGGAGCAGTATTATAGTAGTTATATTCTTGTATATAGGGGCAGTATTATAGTAGTTATATTCTTGTACATAGGGGGCAGTATTATACTAGTTATATTCTTGTATATAGGGAGCAGTATTATAGTAGTTATATTCTTGTATATAGGGGCAGTATTATAGTAGTTATATTCTAGTATATAGGGGCAGTATTATAGTAGTTATATTCTTGTAAATAAGGGGCAGTATTATAGTAGTTATATTCTTGTATATAGGGGCAGTATTATAGTAGTTATATTCTTGTAAATAAGGGGCAGTATTATAGTAGTTATATTCTTGTATATAGGGAGCAGTATTATAGTAGTTATATTCTTGTATATAGGGGCAGTATTATAGTAGTTATATTCTTGTATATAGGAGCAGTATTATAATAGTTATATTCTTGTATATAGGGGCAGTATTATAGTAGTTATATTCTTGTATATAGGGGGCAGTATTATAGTAGTTATATTCTTGTATATAGGGGCAGTATTATAGTAGTTATATTCTTGTATATAGGAGCAGTATTATAGTAGTTATATTCTTGTACATAGGGGACAGTATTATAGTAGTTATATTCTTGTATATAGGGGGCAGTATTATAGTAGTTATATTCTTGTACATAGGGGAGCAGCATTATACTAGTTATATTCTTGTATATAGGGGGCAGTATTATAGTAGTTATATTCTTGTATATAGGGGGCAGTATTATAGTAGTTATATTCTTGTACATAGGGGAGCAGCATTATACTAGTTATATTCTTGTATATAGGGGGCAGTATTATAGTAGTTATATTCTTGTACATAGGGGGCAGTATTATAGTAGTTATATTCTTGTATATAGGAGCAGTATTATAGTAGTTTTTTTCTTGTCTATAGGGGCAGTATTATAGTAGTTATATTCTTGTATATAGGGGCAGTATTATAGTAGTTATATTCTTGTATCTAGGGAGCAGTATTATAGTAGTTATATTCTTGTAGATAGGGGGGCAGTAATATAGTAGTTATATTCTTGTACATAGGAGCAGTATTATAGTAGTTATATTCTTGTACATAGGGGGCAGTATTATAGTAGTTATATTCTTATATATAGGGGGCAGTATTATAGTAGTTCTGTTCTTATACATAGGAGCAGTATTATAGTAGTTATAGTCTTGTATATAGGGAGCAGTATTATAGTAGTCATATTCTTGTATATAGGAGGCAGTATTATAGTAGTTATATTCTTGTATATAGGGGGCAGTATTATAGTAGTTATATTCTTGTATATAGGAGGCAGTATTATAGTAGTTATATTCTTGTATATAGGAGGCAGTATAATAGTAGTTATATTCTTGTATATATGGGGCAATATTATGGTAGTTATATTCTTGTATATAGGGGCAGTATTATAGTAGTTATATTCTTGTACATAGGGGCAGTATTATAGTAGTTATATTCTTGTATATAGGGGGCAGTATTATAGTAGTTATATTCTTGTATATAGGGAGCAGTATTATAGTAGTTATATTCTTGTATATAGGGGCAGTATTATAGTAGTAATATTCTTGTATATAGGGGGGCAGTAATATAGTAGTTATATTCTTGTACATAGGAGCAGTATTATAGTAGTTATATTCTTGTATATAGGAGGCAGTATTATAGTAGTTATATTCTTGTACATAGGGGGCAGTATTATAGTAGTTATAGTCTTGTATATAGGGAGCAGTATTATAGTAGTTATATTCTTGTACATTGGGGGCAGTATTATAGTAGTTATATTCTTGTATATAGGGAGCAGTATTATAGTAGTCATGTTCTTGTATATAGGAGGCAGTATTATAGTAGTTATATTTTTGCATATAGGGGGCAGTATTATAGTAGTTATATTCTTATATATGGGAGCAGTATTATAGTAGTTATATTCTTGTATATGGGAGCAGTATTATAGTAGTTATATTCCTGCACATAGGGGGCAGTATTTTAGTACATATATTCTTGTACACAAAAGGCACTGTTATAAAAGGTATATTCTTGCACATACAATATTTGGCCATTTTATTGATGTTAGGGATGGTTTAGTAAGAACATTCATCTTTTTGTTGCACCAAAAATGCAATACAATCAAAACTATGATTTATACAACAATGACACAGAACTTCAGCTGGGGCAGGATACACACCCAGTGTATCTTTACAATCAGTAACTATAACCCTGTAGTCCAAATTCTTCATGTTGTTACCTGACAATCAAGTCTTATAATGGAATCTGAATGTACAGGACACCAATCCTACAGCAACTGAGAATACAGTCCAAGTGTGGCCATGATAATTGCTTGGGTCATAGTGTATCCTTGCTTGTTATTTTTTCAATTTAAAGGGATTATCAGGGATTTTAAAACTGATGGCCCATCTTTAGGATAGGCCATCAACATTGGATTGGTGGAGGTCCGACTCTCAGCACTTCTGCCGATCTGTTTGAAGGGGCTTAGATGCTCGTACAAATGCTTCAGTGTCTTCATGGTTTCCCTCGTGTTTCATTTCTATTTTTACTGGCACGTGACATTACATTCGTAGCGGCTTTTAGCTATTGCAGCGTTGTCCCATTCACTTGAGGCCCGAGATAGTGGCCAACTGTCGGTAGTTTCTGAATTTGCACAACTGTCTCATCGCAGCCATGTCCCTAGGAATGCAATATATCAAATAAAATAGCTGACTAAACATGACCGTGTCATAAGGTCATGCAAAATGTATGCAAAAGCCGCTCTCCAATACAAACCAATGAGACCGCGACTCAAGGGGGAAAGCCGTTTCATAAAAGTTGCATCATGTGGCTCGTGTCAATTCTCCCCCTTGTACCAGGCATTGCATGACACGATTTACAGTGTAGCCAGGGCCTAAAGTTCGGCATGCACAATCCTTTACAAGTCACTCAGTTTAGAGGGAACAGTAAAAGTCCTAGCGGGATATATTTTGCAAGTTCTGGCAGCTGTGGCCGCATGACCGAGGACAGCAGAAACCACCATAAGACATTTATATATCTTTAATTATAGTGTAGTAAAACTGAGCATTGCAGAAAAAATACGGCCTCAATGAAAAACATACAATGGAAACTTTCCAGGACTCAGCATTGAGGAAGTGTGGATTATAACCCTCATCCTTCACTCTTTTTGAGTTACCATCTGGAGCCTGAAGCCTAGGGAGTAACCACCCAGATCCGTTCATCCTGCTGACCTGTTCATCTGTAAAGTATGAACTTTATGGCTTCCTGTGGATAAAATGACAGGGCTATCCTTTTATCATGTGTATTCAGCCATATAGTGCGGGAACCATGCTGCTGCCCTTTCAGGTCCCTGAAATTCATGTAAACTCATAAATGTTAATACAGGCCATATGTCCTATTTAGGGCGGGTTCACACATGGCGGAATTCCACTTAAATTCCGCTGCGGACACTCCGCAGCGTTAATCCGCAGCGGAGCCGTTTCTCCATTGACTTTCACTTTAATTTAGCAGTGTTCGTTTACACGATGCGTACAATTCCGCTGCGGAGCATAGGCTGCGGAGCGGAATTTGGTGTCCGCAGCATGCTCTGTCTGTTGCGGAGCAGTGGCGGACTCATGGCGGAATTTCTCCATTGACTTCAATGGAGATTCTAAGTTCCGCAATGAAGTCCGCAGCTGTCATGCACATGTCATGTGTGCTGCGGATGCGTCTTGCTTTTTTAACTTGACATTTCTTCATTCTGGCTGGACCTAGGTATTTCTAGGTCTACAGCCAGACTGAGGAAGTCAATGGGGCTCCCGTAATGACGGGAGCGTTGCTAGGAGACGTCTGTAAATAGTCACTGTCCAGGGTGCTGAAAGAGTTAAGCGATCGGCAGTAACTGTTTCTGCACCCGGGACAGTGACTACCGATCCCAATATACATGTATCTGTAAAAAAACATATAAGTTCATACTTACCGAGAACTCCCTGTTTCTGTCTCCAGTCCGGCCTCCCAGGATGACGTTTCAGTGTAAGTGACGGCTGCAGCCAATCACAGGCCAAGCACAGGCTGCAGCGGTCACATGGACTGGCGCGTCATCCAGGGAGGTCGGGCTGGATGCCGAAAGAGGGACGCGTCACCAAGACAACGGGCGGTAAGTATGAAAATCGTTTCCTTTCACTAGGGAAAGTGCTGTCCCTTCTCTCTATCCTGCACTGATAGGGAGAAGGGAAGCACTTTTCCCGCAGTCTGCAGCAGCTAGTCCGCATCAATGTACTGCACATTTTGTGCAGATCCGCTGCAGAATCTGCAACGCAGATTCTGTGCGGCATCGATGCGGACAGTTGCGGAGGAATTCCGCCATGTGTGGTCATGCCCTTAGGGTGCGTTCACATATGTCAGTTGCATCAGCATCAGTTTCTTTGTCTCTCAAGTGATTACAACTGATGCAAAAACTGATGTCAAAATGTATGCGTTGCCATCGGGCCTTTTCACAATTTATACTACAAAACCATCAGTTGTCATCAGTTGTCATTAGTTGTCATCAGTTTTTACCGTCCGTTTTTACCACAATGGTCCACAAAAGGGTTGTCTAGGGTCTAAAAATGTGCCAATTTTAGTGGTGGATAGCTTGTGATTGATTAGATACTTGTTGTGTATCATGTCAGGGGGCGCTCCTTCTCTTCTACGACCTCGGCGCTACACTGAAGTCTGACACACACATTGTAATGTCACGTGTGTCATATTTAGTGCAGCGCCATGGCCGTCGCCAAGAGTGAGAGCCCACAAGGCAGCTGCTGTCCACTGACCTCAGATCAGATCTTCAAAGCAGTCATTTGAGCCTGCAAAGACGCCAAACACTAGCCCTAACTTCAGGAAGTAGATCGTTTTTGGCGCCTTTACAGCTACCCAATCCCAACCCGCATCTCCTACCCACCCCACACAATGCAGGGATTGCTTCTGTTTCTATTCAAACAACAGGATTCGGGTGTTGGCCGTTGAAAATGGCTGTCTAAGTCCGTTTTTGACGGCCAATTTGCATTTGTTTTGTATCCGTTCCGTGTCCGTGTTTTCCGTTTTTGACACATTTTTAAAAACAGATGAATTTCATGTGTATATAATGCCACAGTACCCTCTGTAGATAATGTCACACAGCCCCCCTCTCAACGTAATCACGATTCTCTATTGTGCGGCTGACAGCCGTCAGCTGCCTGTTTGGTTACTGCACGATCGTAGCTGCAGCGCGCCCCGCTGTGTCTCACAGAACAGCTGAGTGTGCTCTCTTCACCTCGTCACCACGTCCTACCCTGACTGTCAGTGTCTCTCCGTGCGGTCCTCCCAGGATTGCTACCCCGTTCACCCACGGGAACAGACCGCAGGTTTGCCGTACAGGACTGCTTGTCCTGCGGGGTGACTCGGACGTCTCAGCGCTAGAGTCCTTGCCGCTCCGCTTTGAAACCCAGTGTACACGCTGGGTCAGACTCTGCTGTGAGCAGAGGCAAACTGCAGGCCGACTCCGTGATACTGCTTCTCAGCTGACAGCTGAGCGCGGTTACTACAACATTTCACGGCTGCTCTGACAGCGGAGTCAAACTGAAGGACGGCTCCCCCACACCGCTTCCCGGCTGACAGCTGAGCGCGGCTATAGCACAACTTGCGACTGCTCCCCACGCTGCTGCTCTGATCCGCAGGGACACCGGCGTGAGGGTGCAGTTGCACAACTAACTGTTCACACTGTGCCGCAACAACATCGCATGGCAGTGCGTTTGGCATAACTTGCCCCTATTCACTGCACTGTCATAACCTGACATCAAAACTCAATGCATAGCAAGTCTAAATCACTCCAACTGTGCTGCCTGTCAATACATAAAGTGCAGTAACGTCAATCCAAGTTTAAATTTTGCTGTCTGGAGATCGACTGAGTGTCCTGTATTACAGCCCACTGGCTTAATTTGATCTGAGCTGTAACGTAATTTGGCATCTAGACAGCATAGAATTCTATGTGTTTCTTACGTGAACATTATTGACAGCATAATTATTCTTTTATTTCATAATTATATTCCACTATACTACAAATGGCCATAGGTATGTGAGCTTGGGGGTCACTCACACATACCAGGTTGCACCATTGGACTTTTAACTCATTATTTATCTTAATGCATATTAATAAAAGTTAAATATTAATTAACCTATAGACCACATTCTTTTCTCCTTTCCCAATTTCCTCTGTAGATTGTGCCACAAAGCGCCCACCTGTAGATAGCGCTACCCCCTTCCCCTGTAGATAGTGCCACCCACCTCCCTATAGACAATGCCGCAATGCCCCCTGTAGATAGTCACACAGCCAATGGCGGATTATAATGTGGGCGTTTCGGGCGGTCGCCCGGGGCCCGAGGCTGTCAGGGGGCCCATCGGGGCCCGAGGCTGCCAGGGGGCCCATCGGGGCCCGAGGCTGCCAGGGGGCCCATCGTGGCCCGAGGCTGCCATGGGGCCCATCGCGGCCCGAACCGCACACAAACTTAAAAAACTATGCAGCGCTGCCGCGC
Organism: Rhinoderma darwinii; assembly: GCF_050947455.1. Taxonomy (NCBI): domain Eukaryota; kingdom Metazoa; phylum Chordata; class Amphibia; order Anura; family Rhinodermatidae; genus Rhinoderma; species Rhinoderma darwinii. Next base: position 330,013,863 of record NC_134691.1, read on the forward strand.
TGCCTGCTTCCGACTGAATCTGCATCCGCAGGATGCAGATTCAGTTTGGTTGAATGCTGGAGCCTCGCTCCAGCATTCACTCTGCCGTGAGCGGCTCGGTGCAGGCAGGCGCGATGTAGTGACGTCATCGCGCCTGTCTGCACGGAGTCACTCACAGCACAGCACAGCACAGTGCAGAGGAGGAGAAGCATCACATCCCCCACCGTCGTGGGAACCGGGATAGGTAAGCAATTATGTTTTCTTTTTTTATTAGGTACATACATATGGGGCATTATACTGTGTCACCTCTATGGGGCATTATACTGTGTCAGCTATGGGGCATTATACTGTGTCAGCTATGGGGCATTATACTGTGTCAGCTATGGGGCATTATGCTGTGTCAGCTATGGGGCATTATGCTGTGTCAGCTATGGGGCATTATGCTGTGTCAGCTATGGGGCATTATGCTGTGTCAGCTATGGGGCATTATGCTGTGTCAGCTATGGGGCATTATGCTGTGTCAGCTATGGGGCATTATGCTGCGTCAGCTATGGGGCATTATACTGTGTCGCAGCTATGGGGCATTATGCTGTGTCAGCTATGGGGCATTATGCTGTGTCAGCTATGGGGCATTATACTGTGTCAGCTATGGGGCATTATGCTGTGTCAGCTATGGGGCATTATACTGTGTCAGCTATGGGGCATTATGCTGTGTCAGCTATGGGGCATTATACTGTGTCAGCTATGGGGCATTATACTGTGTCAGCTATGGGGCATTATGCTGTGTCACCTCTATGGGGCATTATACTGTGTCAGCTATGGGGCATTATGCTGTGTCAGCTATGGGGCATTATACTGTGTCAGCTATGGGGCATTATACTGTGTCAGCTATGGGGCATTATACTGTGTCAGCTATGGGGCATTATACTGTGTCAGCTATGGGGCATTATACTGTGTCAGCTATGGGGCATTATACTGTGTCAGCTATGGGGCATTATACTGTGTCAGCTATGGGGCATTATACTGTGTCAGCTATGGGGGCATTATACTGTGTCAGCTATGGGGCATTATGCTGTGTCAGCTATGGGGCATTATGCTGTGTCAGCTATGGGGGCATTATACTGTGTCGCAGCTATGGGGCATTATGCTGTGTCAGCTATGGGGGCATTATACTGTGTCGCAGCTATGGGGGCATTATACTGTGTCGCAGCTATGGGGCATTATACTGTGTTGCAGCTATGGGGGCATTATACAGTGTCACATCTATGGGGCATTATACTGTGTCACATCTATGGGGCATTATACTGTGGGGGCAGCTATGGGTGTCAATATACTGTGGGGGCAGCTATGGGGGACATTATACTGAGCAATTACAAGAGCTGCAGGTCCAAGGGGGGAGACGCTGTGTAGCACAATATACAAGGGGGGATTGTTGTATAGCACTATATAGAAGGGAGCGCTGTGTATCACTATATCTAAGGGGGATTGCTGTGTAGCACTATATACAAGAGGGGGAGGGCTATGTGACGCTATTTACAGAGGGGGAGGACTGTGTAGCGCTATTTACAGGGGGCTGTGTGTGGTGCTATCTACAGTGTTTGGCACAATTATATTCAGGGGCGCAGTCTATGGTGCTATAATATTTAGGGGCACAGTGTTTGTACTATTTTATTCAGGGGCGCAGTGTTTCGTGCTATTATATTTAGGGGCACAGTATGTGGCACCATGATAATATTATCTTTGTTTATAGGTGTGGAAATGTTGGAAAAGTGAGGAGCCAAAGACATCTGAGTGGCAAATTCTGCAGAAATGGGTCATGGCCGGGAAAAGTCGTCATGAAGTTTGGACTGGATGGAGAAGAGGAAAAAAACTACGTCGTCACCTGTGAGTCACTAGATTTATAGAGAATCTGTCACCTCTCCTGACATGTTTATTATAGGAAATCCTTGTATTTCACAAAAAGTCTTTCTGCAGTCCAGGACTGATAGACAATTCCCCTTGTCAGGAGGATGTGTCCTAGCACAGTGTGATACTGTCAGTATGTAGGGACACCGCGCTGTGACAAGGGGAATCGTAACACTGTTAATGCTTGCCCCAAAAAGTAGTGTTAAAAATAGTTACGGTGCGGCAGGGCGGCGGTGAGGAAGGGGGGCCCAAGTTTGGGTAACAGCCCAGGGCCCATGGTCTACTTAATCCGCCACTGCACACAGCCCCCCTGTAGATAGCGCCACACAGAGCACCCTGTAGATTGTGCCACACAACGCCCACTGTAGATGGTGCCACACATTGTCCCCTGTAGATGGCACCACACAGAATCCCCTTTAGATGGCCCCACACAGCATCACCTGTAGATTATGCCACACAGTGCCCCCCTGTAGATAGCACCAGCCCCACTGTTTATAGCACCCCCCTTTCCCGTGTAGATAGCGCCACTGAAACTCCCTTTAGAAGAGGAATACCTGGCCACAGCATTGCCAACGCTGTGGCCAGGGATTCCCTCAAGGAGGACCCCCTGATGCCACTGTCCATATATGGACAGTGTTGTCAGGGGTTCCTCCCTGAACGGAATCCCCAGCCACAACATTGCCGACGCTGTGGCTGGGGATTCCTTCAAGGAGGACTCCCTGACGCCACTGTCTATATATGGACAGTGACATCAGTGTCTATTCCTTGAGCGGAATCCCCATTGCCAACTCTGGCCGGGCATTTCGCTCCAGGAGGAGTCCCTGACGTCAATGTCCATATATGGAAATTAACCTCAGGGGTTTCTTCTAGGAACGGAATCCATGGCCAGATCATCGGCAACGGGGATTCCGCTCAATCAGTAGCCACTGACACCACGGTCCATATATGGACAGAGACGTCAAGGACTTCCCCGAGCACAGCGCTTAAAGTAGCTCTGTGCCCGGGGAGTCCTCGACGAGCGGAGGAGCTCCCTCTGCTCCTCCGCTCTGAATTCATCTGAAGCAGGGGGCTGATGGTTCCCTGCTTCAGAATTGGGTTCAACTCAGAGGGACATACCCCCGGCCGCCTTCCCGCCAGGTGCTGCCAGAAGGTGGGTGCAGCAGCACCCGGCGTTCATCCACCCACAGTTAAAATAAATAGGATACGACACCGGGCTTCCCTGGGAGCCGGACCCCAAAACACTGCAGGTAAAGTTTTTGGATCCGGCTCCTGCACAGGTACAGCGCGGTACGGAGCCACAACTGATATCCCCTGTGCTAGGACGGATCCCATAGAAAGCTATGGGATCTGTTCTAGCATCAGTTTCCCTACGGCTGTTCTGCAACATGCAGAATTTTACAGCTGATCCAAGGGAAGTTTCGTTTACAGTCAAATCTGGGCCCTGGCACCTTCAAAGACCCAAGGCCCCATCTAGATAACTGGCAATATAAATGGCACAGGGTAGGTGGGGGGCCCTGTTCCAGATTTTGCATTGGGGCCCCCGGAGTTACACCTTTGCGGCGTTACCTGTAGTATTACATGACAATCATTTTGATAAATGAGCACCCATGTAATACATAGCCAGGCCAAGTCTGCAAGAGCAAGAACTGCTTTCCACTCTGGCTCATTGTGGGGGGTCCTCTCTCCGCAGTTGGATCCCCACTGATCAAAAAGTGATGGCATATCCTAGCGACTCTTTATAAGATGGGAAACTCCTTTCATTTGAGTAATATCTAAGATGTAGTTTTTACCTGTAGCACATTTCATGATAAATGTCTCTAAAACTAATGATTACACGGCAGCTCTGCGCCAAATCTGACCCCAAGTCCATTTTCTCATTATTGTTCTATCTCTATCTATTGATATGTCCCATATCTGCAGCCGACAAGCCCCCGCCCATATTAAAAGACAAAATTCTAAAATGTCTTAAAGTGAATGTTCACCTTTTGTCATAATGTCACCTTTAGGCCGGATTTACACGAGCGTGTGCGTTTTGCGCGCGCAAAAGGTACTTAACAGCTCCGTGTGTCATCACCATATGATGCGTGGCTGCGTGATTTTCGCGCAGCCGCCATCATTATAACGCTCTGTTTGTATGTTTATAAACAGAAAAGCACGTGGTGCATTTCTGTTTTCATTCATACTTTTTACTGCTGTTGCGCAAATCACGCGCGTCCCACGGAAGTGCTTCCGTTTGCTGCGCGTGATTTTCACGCACCCATTGACTTACAGCACAGCACATCGAGATCACGTTGTGCTGTCATTTACAGCGAGTTCCATTTGGAATTTTGAGGCAGATTTTGATCTGCCTGCACGCCGATTGCCACGTTTTTCGTGGTGTTTTTTGGTCGCGCCCAATGAGCGCCACGGGCAAAAAACGTCACTAAATACGCTTTCTCTGCCTCCCATTGATGTTAATGGGAGGTCAGAGACATAAATGCCCGAGGATAGGGCATGCCGCTTCTTTTTCCCGCAAGATGGTTTTTCCGCTCGTGGGAAAAAAACGCCTCCGCCGCACTTTGAAATCAATGGGAGACGTTTTTTTGTACCGTTTTCCGACACGGTTTCCGTGTCCAAAGATTCAGTGTGAACTGACCTTAAAGAGGCTCTGTCACCAGAATAAAAATGCTCTATCTCCTACATCAGTTTATCGGCGCTGGAATGTAGTTACTAGCAATGTGTTTTTATTTTAAAAACGATGTTTTTTAACAAAGTTATGGCATTTAGAACATTTATGCAAATCAGGTCCTTAATGCCCAACTGGGCGGTTTTTTATTTTCAACCAAGTGGGCGTATGACAAAGAGGTGTATGACGCTGGCCAATCCGCATCATACACCTCTCTGTACACCCAAGCTAGATTCACTGAGCAGCGTGGTCTCGCGAGACCGTGCTGTGACGTCACTTCCGCCCACAGGTTCTTCATCCCTGCGTCTGAAGACAACATCTTTCGTCTCCCTCCAGGCTGCTACTGCTACTACCGATCCGACGACTGGGACTTCTCATCGGCCTGGAGGGAGACGAAAGATGTTGTCTTCAGACACAGGGATGAAGGACTGCTCAGTGAATCTAGCTTGGGTGTAAGGCAGAGAGGTGTATGATGCGGATTGGCCAGCGTCATACACCTCTTTGTCATACGCCCACTTGGTTGAAAATTAAAAACCGCCCAGTTGGGCATTAAGGACCTCATTTGCATAAATGTTCTAAACGCCAAACACATTGCTAGTAACTACATTCCAGCGCTGATAAACTGATGTAGGAGATAGAGCAGGGGTCTCAAGCACGCGGCCCGCGGGCCGCATGCGGCCCCTGGGGCTGTCATCTGCGGCCCGCGGGACACAGAGCCGCTAGTATCGGCTCTTCTCCGAGACTCTGGAATTCCCTGACATCGCTGTCCACATATGAACAGCGATGTCTGGGGCTTCCCCAGAGCCGAAGTCCCGAGCAGAGCGCTGGTGTCGGCTCTGCTACGGGACTCTGTGGAATCCCCTGACATCGCTGCCCATATATGGTCAGTGTGTCAGGGTCTTGCCCAGAGCGGAGCAGAGCGCTGGGGTCGGCTCTGTTCCGGGACTCTGTGGAATTCCCTGGCATCGCTGTCCACATATGAACAGCGATATCTGGGGCTTCCCCAGAGCCGGAGTCCCGAGCAGAGCGCTGGTGTCGGCTCTGCTACGGGACTCTGTGGAATCCCCTGACATCGCTGCCCATATATGGTCAGTGTGTCAGGGTCTTGCCCAGAGCGGAGCAGAGCGCTGGTGTCGGCTCTGTTCCGGGACTCTGTGGAATTCCCTGACATCGCTGTCCACATATGAACAGCGATGTCTGGGGCTTACCCAGAGCCGGAGTCCCGAGCAGAGCGCTGGTGTCGGCTCTGCTCCGGGACTCTGTGGAATTCCCTTACATCGCTGTCCATATATGAACAGCGATGTCTCAGGCTTCCCCAGAGCCGGAGTCCCGGGCAGAGCGCTAGTATTGGCTCTGCTCCGGGACTCTGGGGAAGCCTCTGACATCGCTGTCCATACATCGACAATGATGTCAGGGGCTTCCCCAGAGCAGGAGTCCCAGTGATGTCAGGAGCACAGCTGGAGTCCCAGGAAGAGCCTACTAGCGCTCTGCCTGGGACTCCAGCTCTGGGCAAGCCCCTGACATCACTGGGGCAGCCTCTACAGAGGGCACTGGGGCAGCCTCTACAGAGGGCACTGTGGCAGCCTCTACAGAGGGCACTGGGGCAGCCTCTACAGAGGGCACTGTGGCAGCCTCTACAGAGGGCACTGTGGCAGCTTCTACAGAGGGCACTGTGGCAGCTTCTACAGAGGGCATTATGGCAGCTTCTACAGAGGGCACTGTGGCAGCCTCTACAGAGGGCACTGTGGCAGCCTCTACAGAGGGCACTGTGGCAGCCTCTACAGAGGGCACTGTGGCAGCCTCTACAGAGGGCACTGTGGCAGCCTCTACAGAGGGCACTGTGGCAGCCTCTACAGAGGGCACTGTGGCAGCCTCTACAGAGGGTACTGTGGCAGCCTCTACAGAGGGTACTGTGGCAGCCTCTACAGAGGGTACTGCGGCAGCATATCTACCGAGGGCACTGCGGCAGCATCTACCGAGGGCACTGCGGCAGCATCCACAGAGGGCACTGCGGCACTATCTAAAAAGGGGCTGCCCAATCTTGACATGAGCCGCCGGACTGCATTTAGCGACACTTAAACTGGAAAGCTGGATTGTTGAAATAAGAACGTGGAGAAATATCTCAAATTTTAAACCTAGCGCTATTATTATAGTAATGTAGTATTATTATTCTAGTAATATAGTGTTATAGTAGTTCAAATAACTAATTGATTAACAATAATTTTGTATTGTATCAAATTTGAAAGTAATGCGGCCCGTCAACTTCCCATTTTTTCTATATGCGGCCCACTTACCCGGCCGAGTTTGAGACCCCTGAGATAGAGCATTTTTATTCTGGTGACAGAGCCTCTTTAAGGTCAGTTCACACTGAATCTTTGGACCTGCCTGCACGCCGTTTACTGCGTTTCTCGTCCGTGGCCATTGAGCGCCACAGGGAAAAAACGCTTTCTCTGCCTCCCATTGATGTCAATGAGAGGTCAGAGACGGAAACGCCCGAAGAAAGGGCATGTCGCTTCTGTTTCCCGTGAGCGCTTTTTTCTGCTCGCGAGAAAAAAAAAACACCTCCACTTCCCATTGAAATCAATGGGAGGTGATTTCAACCGTTTTTTTGCCACGGTTTCTGATGCGGTTTCTGCGGCAAAGAAAAACTCAGTGTGAACAGGGCCTTAAGCCGCAACTGGCTGAACTGCTCCAATGTCTCACGTCACCCACCGAAAGCAGCTCACATGACACTGCACAAGCGGGAAGGCTCCTGACCATCGCCCTCCAACCACCGGCTTGTGTTGTCACCCACTCGCGGTTTCAGCAGCTTTCTCAGCAACTCTTTCAGCACTCGCCGCACTCTGAACACTGTTGGCGGGAACAGCAGCAGATTTAGACAAGAGGCTTCGCCCCCAGCATCCGGATGCTGTTACCACGCTGCGACGTCCTGCCCCAGTTATGGTTTAGCAGAACATTAACCAAGATGGAGTCCAGGCCGTTTATGCTGCCGCCATGGCAGCACAAAGATGTCGGCGCTTAAAGGCACAGTGCAGAACAAAAAATACAGACAAGCATAGGACCTGTTCTATACATTGCAGAACCGAAAGAGGGATCTGCAAAAAAAAAAAAATGTGCATGGTCCCATAGAATGATTCAGTGTGCCGTCCGCAAAAGAAAAATCCCAGATAGGACATGGAGGAAAACAATGGACGTGTGCATGAGCCCCGAGGCTAGACGGTAACTTTCGCTACGACACAGGTCGAACGTCCAAAGATCGCTGTTTGACGCAGCCTACATCGCACGTTAGTGAATGTGACCGCAACACCACAGTTGCAAGAAGTCCTGCGGGTTTGGATTCCTTACGATTGTGGTGTCGCGGCAACTTGCAGGTCGTAAGCGACCACTTCACTTCAATGATCGCGACACAGCGATCATTGGCCGTTCGACCTCTATCGTGGCCAAAGTCGCCGTGTAGCCCTCGCCTAAAAGATGACGTTTTGCTGTGGACGTTCAGGCATCTGAAGACCTTGATCCTGAAAGGGTTCAGAGTCGCAGTCCGACAATGCTCCTCGTATGCCTGCGGCAGCTTCACTCCCTTGGTTACGATGAAGAACGCTCTCAATATTTTAGTTTTGCATCTGTTGTTCGCTGACGTATCTAAGATGTCAACTAAAGTAAAAGTTTCTTTACCCCCTCCCCCTTCCTCGCTTTGTTCTGCCTTATGGGTGGATCAGTCATTTGACACTATGCAGGAAGAAGTCACTGCTGCAGCCGGGAGCCTTGTTTACTTGCTATAGTGAGTGCATAAAGCTGGATCCTGACTGTATATATATATATAAAACTGCTCTTATTCTTTACTTTAAGCTGCACGTGATTGCATTAACCATCTAATCCGGCACATGTGATGTATATAGGTCTGTGACATTGTGTCCTCTGTTGTGTTTGCAGGTCATAGTCCTGGGTGCAGATCACTGCTGCAGTCATGGCTCTCAGACTGGGCTCTCTACTTCTTCTCAGGAGCAGGCCCGGGCCTCCATACAGACCCTTCTCACTGACAGCCCCCGCTGCTAGCCAAGCAGGCAACCAGGCTGTGAGCGCCCTATACACCCCGGAGCACAATGCCATAAGGGAGTCACTGAGAAAGGTACATGATCTGCGTTGAACGTGGTTATATTTGCTCACGTCACGTCTTGCAAAGTTTATCGGGTCCGGTCCTGGATATTTTGGCTCTTGGGGACCGGGCGCAGATTTTAGTGAACATATATAACATTCTTTATTTGTTGGATATTATTTTTATCATTTGTTTTCGTGACCAATGCCGGTGTCTTTTTATTTATTTATATATATATATATATAAATGTTATTTCTGTATTTCTTTATTTATTTTTAGAATTATTAGATTTACTTAAAGTTTGGAAAAATAGTAAAAGAAAGTTTTTCTCTTTTAAATTGTAAAAAACGCAACAACATAAATCTGTTGTGGGATTTCTGATCTCCATTGAAGTTTATGGGCCAAACACGCAGCATCTCCGCGCAGAACACGCAGCATAAATTGACATGCTGTGGAATTGAAAAACGCACCGCAGAACACTTTCCGCACAACTTCTGTGCGTTTTATTTCCTAAATCTCATTCACTTTGCTGCTAATCTAAATGATGCAGAATTTTCAACCAGAATCCAGTTGCGGAAATTCTGCAGAGTTTTAGCTAAATTGACTTGCGCTGGAGAGTTTTATTCCGAAACATGTCATTTGTATTTGCATAAACGCTGCTTTTTTGCGGCGGGTTCGCAGCAATTCCGCCACAAAAACGCAACTTAAGGAAAAAATTAAAACCTTATACTTACCCAGAAGTCTGTGTTCCTCCCTCCAGCGCAGCCTCCTGGGATGATGTTTCATCCCATGTGACCGCTGCAGCCAATCGCTGCAGCCTGCTAACATGCCGGCTAAGTGCTGCAGTTTTCCGCAGCGTACATTGCACCACAGTTTGGTGCAGTTTTTCGCCCGGAATTCCCTGCAGCGCAGAGGGCGGATACGGCAAAAGACTTACATAAAGTTTTGAAAAATAGTTTTAAAAAATATGCTCTTATAGATTATTTTTTCTGGTAATCATATAGTGTTACCCTAAAGTAGACTTTTATTCTTAATCATCATTGTCTACCGTTCATTTTGATGTCTTACATGCCTAATTTAGGGTAATTGGGTCCAGGCTAGGACAACAGCAACAGTTCGGGTGGAACCCGCACTGTAAATATACACTGGCGCGGGAATAGGACTTTACGGCGGGCGTTCTATAAGCAGTTAAAGGCTATGGGCACCTTTTGAGGGCATTTTTCTTCTTTTTTTTTCCCCATAAATAGATTAGTGTTACTTTGTAATTAGTCTTTACTAAAAATCCATTTTACTTTTGTAGATACAGCTGTTCTATATTCTCTATACAGAGCAGCTGTATCGTTTGCTTTATAGTGAATCCGTCAGTCCCGCGGACCTGACGGGTTCAGTGACGGTGGGTCCTTCATGTCTGTGACACGCAGGAGCCACCGGTAAAATATCACATCTAAGTTCATAACTACAGAGAGAGGTAGGACCCGCCGACACTGAACACGTCAGGTCCGCGGGACTGACGGATTCAGTGTAAAGCAAACGATACAGCTGCTCTGTATAGAGAATATAGAACAGCTGTATCTCCAAAAGTAAAATGGATTTTTAGTAAAGACTAATTACAAAGTTACACTAATCTATTTATGGGGAAAAAATGCCCTCAAAAGAGTCCATAGCCGTTAGCTATTGACAGCTGAAATTATAATTTCAAAACTGTATTTTGTGTTTACTCCAGTTTTTCTTTGTCTTGAAAGTGGTTTTCTTGAATATTACATTGATGGTCTATTCTAAGGATCAGCTATCAATGTATGATCGGTGAGGATTCCACCCTCTGACTCCCCCTCGATCGCCAAAACAAAAGGGCAGCGGGTGAACAGAGCTCAGCGTGGTTGAGCTGCAACACCGGGCACAGCCACATTTGTATGAATGTCGCTGTGTCGGGTCATGCAGGGGATCTAGAGCTTCTGCCCCTTCGTTTTGCCGATCGGTGGAGGTACTGGACCCTCACCACTCACACGTTGATGGCTTATTCTATGGGTAGGCCATTATTGTAGTGTCCTTAAAAATTAATTTTACATTTTGTTTGAAGATCTGAAACACATGCAAAAATAGAAGAAATCGGGAAGGGGGAAAATATTTTTCCATGGCCCTGTAGTATATGCAGTGAGCAGTATAATAGAAACTTGGGATGTGAATTGTATTACAGGGTGATGCAGCTTTGAAGTTTATTAGTAATTTGTGATGACGTCCACTGGCATATCCTGACTTTCTCTACAGAGGAAATTGTAATCGTTGCCAGAATAATTCTTTCCCCACGTACACAACAGAATACACATGATGTGTCCCGATGCCCATTGTCTGCTCAAAAATTAAGATCTAAGGTTTGAATGGGAGATTTGCAATAGATTTTAAAGGGGTTTTCCACTACCGGACAACTGATGACTTATCCACGGATAGGTAATCAGTATATGATCGGTGCGGGTCCAACACCCTGACCCCGCACCGATCAGCTGCCTCCGGGCATTGGACGTCCATGCTGGAAGCAGTTGGCTCCGGTCACGGAAATGCTGCCGAGCTGCAGTACTGCAGCTCTGCTCCTATTCAAGTGAATAGGAGCAGAGCTGCAGTTCTGCAGAACGGCCACTATACAGTGTACGGAGCCAACTGCTTCCGGCTCCGTACATTGCATGCATTGCATGCTGCAGGGTCTGGATGTCGGACGAGCTCCGATCATATACTGGTGATGACCTATCCGATGGATAGGTCATCAGTTGTCCGGTAGTGGACAACCCCTTTAAGGACTAAGTTAGCCCATGTAAACAGGTTCTCTACCTAAATTTATTTTTACTAAAATGTGGTTACTTGGGCAGTAAAAGATAGAGGGAGCCGTGGTTTATGTCCTCCTGGGTCTCCTTGCCCCTCTCTGCCCTCAGTTCAGTGACAATTCTGTATAATAATCCAAGGCTGGGTTAGCACTACAGATGTGTCCTTCCTTACCTTTCCTCTTATATCAACATGTCCTGAGATGTGGGACGCAAGATGACCAGCTTTTTTTTTTTTAAAAACACGATTTTGCGATACTCTGTCAGGAGATGACTATGCTATAGGGGTCTATTTGGGGCCACCCAGTTGTTGTGATGTGAGTTGCAGCCTGTCATGGGTTTTGCTAGCATGTCGCGATATTGTATTGAAATGGTTTCATGAGAAATTAGAGTTCTTAATCAAATTCAAGCAAAGGTAACAGTGGACACTTCTGTATGTGGACAATAGAAAAGGAGAAAAGCCGCTTGGCATCAGTTATACCGCGCCATTCTACATATTACCTGGGGGAGCCAGAGGTTGGAGATCTCAGCTTTTTCTCTTGCCTCTGTCAGTGGCGTATTTATAGATGCCATTTGCTTCAAAACTTATTCCCTTTCCTGCTATATATGATAATTTAGAAAAAAGGAATATGTAACATCTACAGTATCTAAAAAATGGAAATTATATTATGAGTAATAGGGGAATATTTAATGGGATTTATTCTCTAACAATATCTTGGTATCATAGACCTGAAAGTGAATCTCCAGCTTTTAACACCATGTTGGTTTTTAGGTGCCAAAATCAGTGTCTATTAATTTCTTAATATACCTTTATAGCAGGTAGGGCTTTGTATATATGATACACAGTGTAACGGACGCTGCTCCCGATCCCTGCCGCCACCATGTACTTACATCCTCACAGCGTTCCCTGGTCCCTGCTCGGCACCACATACTTTCCTTTGTCAGGTCTGCTCACGGCCTCCATCACTTCTGCTCTCCTCCGGCGATGCCTAGTGTATTCGCTAACCCTTTCAGTCTTAAAGGGCCAGCGTGTGCCAAATCTGCTACCCAGCTTTCCCTGGGTATAAATGGTATTTTTTTGCACATTACCTGAGGAATTAGGTTCATCTTTGTTTACTACTGATACCCTGCGTTCTATTTTGTTGAATTTCCTGTGACGGAACACTTTGACTATCCTCACCTGTCGCCTGCCCTGACCTTTCTTTTTCTTGTGACCCATGACAAACCTCTTCTGCCTGCCCTGATTTTTTGCTCTACCAACTGTGAGTGCCCGTCTGTCACCGGCCCTGACTTTTGCTATACCTGACATTTCACACCGTCTGTTGTTTCTATACCACACCTGTTTACGTCGGATGTCGCCAAGGCAGACTACTCTGCGGGTAACGACTGGATACAGGCTGATAACAGATAGCAATAGCAGACTGGAATCCGATGCAAACAGGGAGATTTGCTGGATAACACTAGGTTGTTCCAATATTGCTCAGGCACCAGGTGTAAAGTGGAGGTGCTTTAAGTAGTCCTGGGGGCAACAGGGATTGGATGGGTGAATAAGAATTTCTCTCACGGAGGCCCTTTAAGAGATGGCCTGACCGGGTACGCACTAGGGACACAGCGGCTGCGAGCAGAGGATACCAGCAGACGGTGGTGGCCTGGGGGAGGAACACGCCACCGAAGGAGACGTGAGACTTTGCGGCAGGTACCACAGCAGGTACGCTGCTGGCGTTACAATATCACTGCAACCTAATGTATATGAATAGAAAATTAATCGATCAATCCATGACGGTAACGCAATCCCACAATGCCGTTCCCCTTTTTATACCTCTGCGAGCCCCAACCTTCACAATAATAGACAGAATTATAATAATTGGATGAATTTGATTTTTACAATGATAATAGTTTTAGTATTTTCTGGTCCTTGTGAAGTCCTCACCGAGATGGACAGTTTAATGGAAAAGAAAATACTGGCAAAAAAAGCGGTGATTTATCTGCTGCACATAGAAGGATATGAGTCAAGAGGCAGCAGAACGAGCAGAAAGAGAAGTCCCTGTGATCCTGGAGGACGTTCCTGTCTCCTAGAAAAGATAACAATAGAAACACAGAAGAGGACTGTACATATGGAGGTCAGGTCTAATATCTGCACAGAACTCCATATCTGATCAAGAAAAAAATATCTATTCTATCTATCTATCTATCTATCTATCTATCTATCTATCTATCTATCTATCTATCTATCTGTCTGTCTTCCTTCTCTCGCTCTGTCTTTTCTCTCTCTGTCTTTTTCTCTTTCTCTTTTCTCTCTCTCTCTGTCTGTCTTTTGTCTCCCTCTCTTTCTCTCTCTCTACTTTATCTGTCTTCTCTCTCTCTCTCTCCTTTCTCTATCTCTGTCTTTTCTCTCTCTCTCTCTCTCTCTTTCTCCTTTTCTCCTTTCTCTATCTCTCTCTTTCCTTCTCTCTCTCCTTTCTCTTTTTCTCTGTCTTTTCTCTCTCTCACTCCTTTCTCTATCTCTGTCTTTTCTCTCTCTCTCTCTCTCTCTTTCTCCTTTTCTCCTTTCTCTATCTCTCTCTCTTTCCTTCTCTCACTCCTTTCTCTATCTCTGTCTTCTCTCTCTCTCTTTCCTTCTCTATCTCTGTCTTTTCTCTATCTCTGTCTTTTCTCTCCCTTTTCTCTCTCTCTCTCTCTCTCCTTTCTCTCTCTCCTTTCTCTCTCTCCTTTCTCTCTCTCCTTTCTCTTTCTCTCTCTCCTTCTCTTTCTCTCTGTCTCTCTCTCCTTTCCCTCTCTCTTTCCTTCTCTCTCTCTTTCCTTCTTTCTCTCCCCTTTCTCCTCCTCTCCTTTCTCTCTTTCTCTCTCTCTCTCTTTGTCTTTTCTCTCTCCCTGTCTCTCTCTTTCTCCTCACCTTGTTGTAATCTAATCATTGGAGGTGTTGGTTATGGATTACATTGATTTTCCAACATGTCTTTTTCCGCTAGCCTTAAACCTAATTCTCTTCTTGCTGTAACTTTTTATTTTATTTACATTTTTATATTAAAATATGTTTTGAATTAAAGAGGTTTTATAATGAAATAAATCCTATGTATATGCCATAAATCCGATCTCCCAGTTATCTGGAGAATGTGGGTCCCATTAATAATCGGAGACAGTCGGATGTTTCCATCACTCCTCATAGACTATAATGGGACGCAGCGGCCCACCTCCACTTCTCCTCTCCCCCAACTATCAGACACTTGTAGGGGGGTTTACCGCTGTCAGTGACGCAATGCAAGAGACACAACTTCTTGGTTCAACTTCTTTACTGTAATGAACGCGTAACAGGAAATTCTCTTCTGTGGAGCAGACAGGAATCCTGAGGTTGGGGACTTCGAACCCGCTGGAAATCCCCCGGAGAGAGGTCGTGCCTGAACCCACGTTGCCAGGCTTGACTACGAACACGCCGCTGTCAGTCACGGTGGGGGCTACCCATTACTGTCAGCCTACCCTCGGGTAAGAGTCACACTCTCAGCCCATGGGTCGCGTCGTGGGAATCAGTGGACTACCCGTACCTCCTGGCACCGCCACGGGTCCTTGCGTAGCTAGCCCCTACCTTTCGTGACAAACCCTCTCTCTCCTCAGTCGGCGGCCCGAACGTCGGACACACATAGGACGCAACTGAACAGGTAATGTTGACACTAACGGTTGCACAAAGTCCGGTAAATGGTCCAATAAAGTCCCGTCAACCTGACCGTTCCTTCTGTCTGCTCCTGATCCAACAATATTCGCCAATAACAGTTCAAAGCATTTATTACAGGCTGTAAATACAGAAGTTATACACTCACGGGTAAACGCAGGGACACCGGCACGGGTAATAAGGTAGCTAGTCTGATCTGGAGCCTAACTCAGGCTAAGTCATCTGTTTCTTGCAGGACTAGTCTTCTATGCACACTGTGATCAGGATGAACGAGGGACGTCACCTTCTTTGGGGGGTCACTGGCTATAATATGGGTACTGGCACTGTCTCTGGGGAGGGACCTGGGATCCTTGTCAGGGAGTTTACAGTCTATGAACGGTACCTGTGGCTTCTGCTGATGGCACACTCTGCTCCTGCCAGTCCTCTGTACCTTTGGTGGCTGTAAGTGGCACACTCCGCTCCTGCCGGTCCTCTGTTGCTGCACCGGCCTCTGTTCCTCTGGCTGCTGTAGTGGCAGACTACGGTCCTGGCAGTCCTCTCCTCCGCTGTGTTGGACAACCCTTGCTGCGGACCCCTTCTTACTTCCAACCGGGCCACCGGTCTCTGCTGGCCTCTTCTCTCTCCCACTCTTCCACGCTGCCACTCTGCTCCCCCCGCCGACTCTTTTCGTCTCCTCTCACACTTCCGCGCACTCCCTCTTCCGAACTTCCGGTCCTTCCCTCTCTCCCCCCGCCAGGTGTCACATCCCCTCCTTCCTCTTCCAATCTCGCATCGCGAGAACTCGTCATCCTCCGGAGTGCATGAATAGTGGCTTTCGGCATAGCGGCCGTTGCCATGACTACCGAGACGCTCCTCCGCTCGGGTGCCAAACTCCCGAGCTGCAGACCGGCCCGTGTCCCTGCGTTGTTCCTGGCACCCAGGTATTTACACCTCTTACACACGTATAGCACATCTTTCGTCAGGCCATAAATATCTATTGTGTGAATACCCCTTTACTGTGCAAAATACCGTATTTTTCTATTATGTTGGCATCAGTAGTTTTAAATCCAGGGTCCTTATGAGAAATCTGGGCCAGGGTCTCTCAACCATCTCAGTTATCAAAGAGGACAGATTGGGACCTCCGTTCATTAGCTAGAGTAAAGAGCAGCCAATCCTCCAGAAGGACCCTGGAGCTTTTGCTTTGGCCCATAAATTTCATGGGATGGGATGTAATGCTTCTTCTGTCATGCAGTGATGTAGAATTGAACACTGGACAAGCCCTTTAAAGGGTAACTAAACTTTCAACAAACTTCTGACATGTTATAGTGACATGTCAGAAGTTTTGATCGGTGGGGTCTGAGCACTGAGACCCCCACCAATCGCTAGAACGAAGTGGCAGAAGTGCTCGTGTGAGCGCTGAGCTGCTTAGTTTCTGATCGCCTTTCCTCAGAAAGCCGAGGTAACGGTGTCTGTGTACGGCCTCAATAGAAAGTCTATGCCAAAATAGCCCCCCATTGATTTCAATCGGAGGCAGGTGTTTTTTTCCCGGGCAGCTTTTGGCTGCTCGCGGGGAAAAAAAGTGGCATGTCCTATCTTGACACAGTTTCTACCTCTGACCTCCCAATGAATCAATTGGAGGCAGAAAAAAACTGCAGCGCTAGTTTCTGAACGTTTTTCACAGCGTATTTTGCCCGCGGTCCTTGCATTAGTTTCAATGGCCGCAGGCGAAAAACGGCAAGAAAAATATGTGCCTGCAGTTCAAAATCTGCCTCAAAATTCTTTAAGGAATTCTGAAGCTCAATTTTTCTGCCTGTAAAAAGTGTGAACAGGACCTTATTATTAGGGGTGCGCCATCCATGACCAGCAATGTTCGCTCTAAGCCCTTGTAGCTAATAAGCGGGTGGTTAGTAACCTGGGCACTGTTCCTTCTAAGCCAGGCGGTTCAAATAAATATTGCAGTACAGCACCCAAATAATTAGCCATACAGTAGCCTGATACACAGTGCCACATAGTATCCAGGTAAATAGGTTTTTAAATGTGTATATAGTTTTCTATAGCGTATATACCAACGCCCCTGGTGGTCTAGAGCATTAAAGAGGACTATACCAACATCGTTAGCAATCTAAGGTAGTGAAAGGCCTTACAATAACATTACTGGTGATGGGGTTAATGTCAACACCCCTGGTGGCCTAAGGCAGAAAAAGTGGTCAATTCTGCATTCCCCGTGGCCTAGGTCAGGGAAAGGGTTCTCCAGCACTATAACACTAATAACCTGTCCTATGGGATAGACCAACAATGTGTGATTGGTGTGGGTCCGACCTCTATCCCCTTCATTGCTTACATAAGCACAATGGCTCATCCATATGAGTGGCTGTGCCCGGTACTACAGCCATGGCCTCTTCATTGTGCCGATCGGCAAGGGTCAAGCCGGGACAGTGATCAAACCCGCACTGATCAAATATTGATGGATATTAGTGTTATAGTCCTGGAGAACCTCTTTAAAGTCTATATCCCTGGTGGTCTAGTGCAGTGAAGGGGGTTAAAGGGGTCATGGTAAAGGGGGCAGCATTGTAGCAAATAGGTAGTCCATCCCTTCTCTTTCCCATCCCCCAGGTGCCCTTTATCTTTTTGTTTCAGGAAGGAAAAAAATCAGAAGCTTCGCTGTTTACTGTAGAGCTTTCTTCTTATAGTTAACCGGCAAAACTTCCATCCTCCGACTTCACCACCTGTCTTGGGAGTGACTTCCAGCTTATCTACATGACCGGAGAATACCTCCTGACAACATTCACTTTTCATTCCCGCGTGCCTATAAATGCGGTGAATATGGGGCAGATGCTTAGCGAGCGGAAGGTGACTTGTCAAAGGAGACGAGGTAAAAAATGTCAGGGGAAAGAAAACATGGAAAATTATGCAAAATTTATATTATACCATCTGCATGGGATCTCTGGAGCATGGTGGTGTTCATGACATCTGGTGCTTCAGCAGTGGAGCTTACAATTTCCATCATTAAAACTTTGCTATATCATGACTTGCAAATAACATTCTACTTATCTAGGAGGTAAAGAGGTTGTAGTCATAGTATTAGTATTACAGTAATATTCAGATTTTGCATCCACTATTCCAGTAGTCCATGAAAATAAGGAGCAATCAAGAATCCAAGACACCAGCCTTGGACCTAATAGTCCAATCTAAGGGCACTATTACTTTCGCATCGAGGTGCATGTTGACCCAGCTGCAGTTTCAGATGTATCCGTAAAAGATACTGTACTAGTATCCATAATGTATGTGCAGAAATTATATTTTACAGACAATATAATCATCCCCAATAATCTAAGACTCAATCCATTATACCCCTACCCGAGACACCCCTATAATAGGCACATTTCTTGGAAAGCCAGTGCAGGATATGCCATCAATGTCCGATATCTGCTGTGACCCCTGCCAGTGGCTAAAAACAACTCCTGTCATCTATGCCCAACTTGTCTCGGAGGCAACGTAGTCCGCCATTGACTATAATGCGCTGACCATGGTACCTCCGAAAAGGAATGCAAGCTCTTGACATTGTGATGTAGGACGTTGGTTGTTTGATTCACTGCGATTAGAGATTTGTTGAACACAGACAATCTACAATTTGTCTATTGGCAAATTTTTGCAGATGTAATTTTCACACCATCAGGGACCCTAAAGATGCCTACCAGCTCTCTCCCCATGATTCCAGCCCAAAACATGACTCCGCCACCTCCTTGCTGACGTCGCAGCCTTGTTGGGACATGGCGGCCATTCACCAACCATCCACTACTCCATCCATCTGGAACAATCCAGGGTTGCACGGCACTCATCAGTAAACAACACGGTTTGAAAATTAGTCTTCATGTATTTCTGAGCCCACTGCAACCGTTTCTGCTTGTGAGCGTTGTTTAGGGGTGGCCGAATAATAGCTTAATGCACACTTGCAAACCTCTGGAGGATCATACACCTTGAGGTTCGCGGGACTCCAGAGGCACCAGCGGCTTCAAATACCTGTTTGCTGCTTTGCAATGGCATATTAATTTGTCTGGCAGAAACCTTCCTCATTATGCCTTTATCTGAACGAACCCGTCTGTGCTCTGAATCAGCCACAAATCTTTTCACAGTACGATGATCACGCTTAAGTTTTCTTGAAATATCCAATGTTTTCATACCTTGTCCAAGGTATTGCACTATTTCACGCTTTTCGGCAGCAGAGAGATCCTTTTTCTTTCCCATATTGCTTGAAACCTGTGGCCTGCTTAATAATGTGGAACGTCCTTCTTAAGTAGTTTTCCTTTGATTGGGCACACCTGGCAAACTAATTATCACAGGTGTCTGAGATTGATTACAATGATCCAAAGAGCCCTAATACACAATACCATCCATGAGTTTAATTGAAATACTAATAATTAAATTACACTTAAATCCAATGTGCATAATAATTTGGAACACGGTGTATTGGGAAACCGTTCCTCGTGAGTAGACACCGTAAAGCAAATCCTTTACATATAGGGTGAGGAACAATGCAAGAGTCTACAAACCTCAGCCTTTACTGAAGTACTATTCCAAGGAAAACTAAAAAAAGGTTCACAGCAAGACCACCATGGCCATAAGAAGAGCATGGGTGGGAGGAGTGTCACTAAGTACTCCTCTAGACTGAGGAGGAACCCAAAGTTGGGTGTATGAGTCTAAAACGAGGGCTTCTCAAATGTTTTCTACTGGGGCCTCACCAGCCAAGGTGACACCCCAGCTTCACCAGAGGTCAACGTCCATGCCAGAAGAAGGACATGTAGATGTGGTGGGGGATAATGTTATGTGTCAAATTCTCTAGGTCCCACAGTGCCCCATTACAGTGCCAACCACAGATGGAGCTTTCACAACACTTCTTCTGCTCCCACATACTTGTAACTTCCTTTTCCTGTTATAATCTACGCAGGAGAATGTCTTCCTAGATTAACCGACCTGTGATAGATCACCTCTACTGGGACAGAAGCGTCATGTCCTGGGACAGGAGGACTGTCCTGCTAAATCTGGGGCTCTTGGAAGGCATAGTACGCCTGTGGGCAATCACACTGTTGAGGCCCATCTCATAGTTTGAGAAGAACTGGTCTAGAGCACATGGCTGCCAGTGCAATGCCAAGACACCGCGTGTGGCATCACTGGTGGAATCCAATGATGGAACTTTATTTCCCTACCTAAAAACATTAATAGAAATATACCGGTCAGGTTGAGGGTGTATTTACACATGGCGGTTTTGTAGCATTTTTTGCAACGATTTGGGTAAAAAGTAGATGTGGATTTGGGGTTGTGACTTTACACTGCATGTACCACGCCGCGCCAATCCCAAGCCTGTCCTTGTTCTGATGATGCTGATGTTCCTTGGACTGGGGGTGTTAGCAAAGCAGGAATATCCAATCCAAATAGGAAGTAATTGGACTACGCACGTACGTCTTTATTATGTAGAAATATTGGCATTTAGTATTGCCAGTAAAAATATTTTATTCACCGGTGGCAACCCTAATGGATATGCGTGCATGGTGAGATTTAATGGCAGCCGCTATGACTTAGGGGCAGCGTTTCTCTATGGCCACTCTAAAAATTCATCATATATTAGCAGTAGGGCAGACGGCTAACCACACTCCGCAGAAGCTTCTCGTGAAGGGGTAACCTTGCCACCCAGGAATTGTCTGCCGCCCTGCAGCATTTTAGCTAAGATTTACCTCACATCATATTTTACTTTCATGCACTCTGAACTCTTGTCCGCAGCAATTACCTCTCCTAGCAAAAGTAATTCAATATCTCAAAGCAGTTTTAAGATAAGTGGATTTGCTGTAATAGGATATCAAGGTGATTATGGAAAAATCATTTAAATGCAAGTTAATTATCTATCTATCTATCTATCTATCTATCTATCTATCTATCTATCTATCTATCTATCTATCTATCTATCTGTCTGTCTGTCTGTCTGTCTGTCTGTCTGTCTCTCTGTCTGTCTAGAAAGAACAAGGGACGGATGGAAGGGAGAATGACTTGTAGGATCAGACTACACTGTGTTTATAGTCGGTAACCATGGAGACACATAGATCTGTAGGAGCTGTATTCACAGAGCAATAGGATATTTTTGATTTTTTATGAATACTAGGTACTGAGCAACTGTGGCCATTGACTAATGTCCTCTCAAAGTTTACAAGCTCAACCTTCCAGACTAAGAGATAGGTAAAATCAAACAACAACTAACGACTTGGTCATATTATGGATCCAGAATATGGTACCCATAGAAATCTAGTGCCGTGCTTCATAGCGTGGCATGCTACAGAGGAATTCTCCTCTAGATATGGCATCATAGGGACTCTGTGTGCCGCCATACTGGTCCCATTTACATACGGGTGCATATCTTAAACTCAGACCTACAGCACCATGGGGGACGTAAAGGGGATTCCTATTATTTCAATGAATCCCTGAAAACTCCTTTACTGCACCTGTTTTAGGATCATAAGAATATTCCAAATATACTTGCCATATGAAAACGCCACCCTTCACCACCACAGCCCCTTGATCTCGCTACGCTAATCTTTGTTTACAATGCTGGGCTGTGAAGAAACAGCGCCACTCTTTTCCATAGGCTGTTTTTGATATTTCAGCTCAGCCCTATTTAAAGGTTCAACAAACTTCTGACGAGTTATAGTGACATGTCAGAAGTTTTGATTGGTCGGGGCCTGAGCACTGAGACCCCCACCGATCACTAAAACGAAGCGGCAGAAGCGCTCATGTGAGCACTGAGACGCTTAGTTTGTGTTCGGCTTTTTCTGGAAAGCTGATGTAGCGGTGTACAAGCCCATAGACTTTCTATTCAGTCCGTACACCGCTACATAAAAAAGCAGAACAGAAACGAAGCGACTCAGCGCTCACACGAGCACTTCTGCCGCTTCGATTTAGCGATCGTTGGGGGTCTTAGTGCTCTGACCCCCACCAATTAAAAATTCTGACGTCACTATAACATGTCAGAAGTTTGTTGAACATTTAGTTACCCCTATAGGGTTGAGCTCCAATACCAGACACAGCCTATGGACAAAAGTGGCGCTGTTTTTGGAAAATTAAAAATAGTAGATCCTTATTTTTTTTGCCCCTTTACGTTTTAAAGTGTATATAGGTCAGATATAGCAAGAAAGAATATAAATCTGCTTCCTTTTTACTATCCATCCACAGATAATAGACAGTGAAATTAACCCTTATGTAGACCAATGGGAAAAAGAAGAACTGTTTCCAGCTCATCATGTGTTCAAAATCCTTGGCCGGGCCGGGATGTTGGGAGTGAACAAGCCGCCAGGTAAGAGATTCTTGAAAAGGTGATAATATTAGTAGAATGAATATGGAACTTGGCTCAGCAGCGAAAAACATTGTTATACGTGATTTCTAGTGATGGAGACAACTTGGTAATACTAATGGTTTTCAGAGGGTCTATCTATCTATCTATCTCATATCTATCTATCTATCTATCTATCTATCTATCTATCTATCTATCTATCTATCTATCTATCTATCTATCTATCTATCTATCTATCTATCTATCTATCTCATATCTATCCATCTATCTCTTTCTCTTTCTCTTTCTCTTTCTCTTTCTCTTTCTCTTTCTCTCTCTCTCTCTCTCTATCTATCTATCATCATCTTTTATTATCTATCTAGTTTTGTACAGTTCTCGACTCTCAGATGCCAGATAAAAATAATTTTACTGTAAATATGTCTATAGATGCATTGACATTCTTTTAATCTAATATCTTTTAATCCGGAGAGTCTGATAATCCGGCATTTGTAAATTTAATGTGGAATTTTACAAGACCAGAAGCAGAAGACTGACCAGGGAGAACTAATTAGGCAACTCGTGTAATTAAAAAGCAAACTGAAAGCAGAAGACGTTGTGTTAACGTTTTGTTTTGAGGTTACTTTTTCTGAACGGTCTCCACCATTGTAAATTAATTCTAAATATTTTTCTGTGAGCGCCCATTATAATAATAATGCAAGTTATCTAATAATCTAGCAGCTAATGCCGGATTAAAGGACTGTTACCAACCACAACCCAATTTGCTCACCTCACCCATGGGAATGTCATCTATGTACCTCAGGGTCATAAACTACTGTACAGATGCAGTGGATTGTGGAAAGTGGATTTGCTGCTGAAATGATCTGGATTTTCTGTTATATGAACCATATGTGATGGAAGGTTACATGAAAACTAATCGTCCTGTGGATTTAGAAAAATGTGTTTCTGTCATTTTTTTTTCTCTACAAGTTATTGTGTGATGAGTTTCTGCCACTGATATAACCGCGTTGCCAAACACATTAGTCTCACAAATCCAGTTACATTCCACAGTGCAGCTGCTCGCAGTAGAGAAAATGCTGACAAAGCTAGAAGTGGCGGAGATTACAAGACAAAGAGGATAATACTGAGCACAATATTATCAGGAGACTACTAACCCACTTATAAGTCAGTCCAAATCTTCTCATTTCTTGTTATCTATCTATCTATCTATCTATCACATTTCTATTTATCTAGCTATCTCAGGGCCGGCGTCAACACCTGGCGAACCCGGGCAAGGGGGGGCATGTGCTGCCGTCGTCACGGCATCACTGTCCTTATATGGACAGTGATGTCGGGAGGAGAGAAGGAGCCCCAGGTAGAGCGCTAGCGGCTCTTCTCCGGGACACCGTCTCTGGGGAAGCCCCTGACATCACTGTCTATATATGGACAGTGAAGTCAGAGGGAGAGGAGTCCCAGGCAGAGCGCTAGAAGCGGCTCTGTTCTGGGACTCCGTCTCTGGGGAAGACCCTGTCATCACTGTCCACATATGGACAGTGTTGTCAGGAGCAGAGAATTGTCCCAGGCAGAGTGCTAGTAGCGCTCTCCCCGGGACTTTGGCTCTGGAGTTGCCCCTGATATCACTAGCCATATATGGACAATGATGTCAGGGTCTTCCCCAGAGCTGGAGTACCAGAGCAGAGCCTTTACTAGCGCTCTGGCCTGGACTTCAGCTCTGCTCCTGACATATCTGTCCATATATGGACAGTGATGTCAGGAGCAGAGCAGTAGTCCCAGGCAGAGTGTTAGTAGTGCTCTGCCCGGCTATGGCTCTGGGTTTGCCCCTGACAACACTGTCCATATATGGACAGTGACGTCAGGGGTTTCTCCTGAAGCGGAATACCCAGCCAGAGCATCGGCAATGCTCTGGCTGGGGTTCTACTCCTAGAGGTAACCCCAAAGGCACTACCTACAGGGAGGGAGGCTGTGTGGTACTACCAGTGGGGGGTGGCTGTGTGCCACTACCTGGGAGGTGGGGGCTGTGTGCCACTATTTACAGAGGGCACTCAATTTATGGGGGTAAAAACAGGGCCTAACGTCTATATGGGGTCACAAAGTGACGTTTTCTGCCATTTTACTGCCGCAGAGAGTTCCTCCGCAAAATGGCCTACTAAGTCTGTGTCGCCCAAGGGCCCGCATAAACATGGAGCTGACCCTGATCTATCTATCTATCTATCTATCTATCTATCTATCTATCTATCTATCTATCTATCTATCTATCTATCTATCTATCTATCCCATATCTACTGATATGTATTACAGGGTTCTCAGTGATTGTACCACATGGCACTTACCAAGTATGACATGAAACCCAGTGATTTCTACGGTATTGTGTGCAATCGCTGGGTTTCATGTAGTAACCACAGACTGTTGCAACAACTTATTCTAGAGACTCATTATTTCTGTCCGTTTATTTCCATTGAATTGA
Organism: Rhinoderma darwinii; assembly: GCF_050947455.1. NCBI lineage: Eukaryota > Metazoa > Chordata > Amphibia > Anura > Rhinodermatidae > Rhinoderma > Rhinoderma darwinii. The sequence continues at coordinate 330,038,749 of NC_134691.1, forward strand.
TAGGTAACATTCTCAATATGTTCTTCTGCCTCCTCTGTGTTTGGTTAATGGACATCTTATCAGAGCTGTAGACGTGCCAGAGGTGGAAACTAGAACCTATAAATTTACGTTTAGTTTCTGATTATTCCGCGGGCGTCAGCACAGCAGCATCCGTTCAGTGTTAAACCCTCTAAATTAAACCAGACGCCGAGAATTATTCAACTCACTTTAGACTAAATAATCTATAAACATGAGATAGCGTACTGATCTGGACTAAGAATGTGCTTTGAGACCCGCAGGACTCCTCACCAGCTGTGGACCAAGCACATGGCAGTAATTCTGGCTTTATAGGTTGTAGATGTCACGGACCAATTCTACCAGACATCCACGCATTGGAAATCTGCATACAGGTTTAGATTTAGATTTCCCCTACTTATTGGGCGAAAAAGGCAAAAAATTTAATGGGGCCTCCTCCGCACAGGATTCATTTGGTGCATTTAAAAAATTCTGCATAAAAAGCCTTAAAAAACTGTACCAAAAACTGCAATATAGGTCAGACAGTCGCACTTTTTGTCAAAATTAAGGTCTATGCGTGGCATAGGCCTTAAGGGTGTTCAACCAGTGCGGTCGTACTAGGAGCATCATCAGTCACCACTGAATCGGGCGGGGCGGCCCTGAAGGCCAAAATCTATAAAATATAGAAAGACACCTGCAGAGGATGCAGCTACATCCCCTAGTCTGGGTTCACACCAGCATTCGGCTTTCCAATGTTTTGCTCCGTCAGAGGAGCAGAACATCGGAAATACCGGATGCGCCGATTTCGTTGCGCGATGGACACCACCGGCGGCCGACGGAACCTATTGACTTTAATGGGTTCCGTCGGGTTCCCAGTAGGCTGGCCGTGGTTTTTGCTGGATCTGCGATGGATGCCCCTAGCGGAGCCTACAACGCAGGTGTGAATGAGGCCTCAATGGAGGCTCCACCCAATGCTGCATGCAGCTCCCTGTTTTTCCCGTCAAAACGAAAATCACACTGTGGAACCTGATTGACACCGTTTCGTGCGACTTACCTGGCTATGCGTCATGGTTTCCCTTATAAACGGAAACCACGATGCAAATGTGAACGGAGCCTTATTTCCTCTGACATGGGTTGGGAAAAACCTGTGTAGGACCCCCCTCCACTGGAAATGCATTGCGCTGCGGAAAGGGGTGGGAATTTGGCCCAATGTAAAAAAAAATAAAGGGGGAGTGGAGGGGAGACAATAACTCCCAGTTCCAGCTTTGCTATAAAATAGGATGACGTAGGGATTTGTCTTTACTAGGGATTCCTCTATTTTATGTAGTAATGATCATTAAAGCCCAATAAAAATGAACGACTGCAGCCAATCGGGCCAAATAATGTTATTTTTCGTAGAAAATTATTGTTATGTGGCAATGGCCAATGTCCTAGATTAAAGTTTCCTATACACCGTAGATACAAGTTGGTCATATGGCCGATTTCAACTTTTTGGTTGGTAGAAAATTACGCTGACGGAGCTAAGTAGCGAATGACGCCGCGGCAGCGCGGTCTGAGTGAGGCCAGGCCGGACCAAATGATCCCGGGGGCCGGACGTTCTCCACCCCTGGTTTAACAGGTTAATTCACTTGTTGCTCAGTCTGGATTATAAACATAACGTTATCTGAAAAATTCCTTCAAGCAAATAATTGATGGGAACACTATCTTATCTATACATTTACCAGAGACGTCGAGCTTAAAAACCAGATGGACAATTTATAATTTATCTTTCCTGAGTAAAGTCTATGATATTATCTGAATGCAAGAGCATGATCCTACACATTACGGAAGACATTCCTTGTTCTCCTAGTCCCTCTTCTGTGGTCATCATGCTTTTTTTTAGTTCTTCCTAGAATCTTCTGCCTCATGATGTGGTTCCACATATAATCCCCAGAGGTAGACCTAAGATTGTTCTTACTGTCCTGGAGGGTTTATATCTGCACCAGTTCATTATCCGCCTGACATCTTGGCTTCTCATTTTGAGGCGCAAATGTTACTAGAGAAGTGGTGGTTACTAGAGAGGGGACGATGCCAAGAAGAAGACCAGTCTTTATTTTGACGGTCACCGTTTCATGCCCAGGAGAACCACTAGTGACCTAAGAGGTCTCTGCCCCTACAGATTAGATTTGTTGGCAGATCCCATAGTTTTTTGGCTAGATCTGTTAATAATAACATTTATGGTTACTGGGAAAATTCACCAGCCGTTCCTTCATGAGAAGGTAGAAGATTGGTAACGTTGTTTTTTTTTGTTTGTTTTTTTCTCTTGTTTTTCTTGGGAGGGTAGAGGGTTATTTGTTGTCAGGCAGCCGCTTAACATTAGGGATTTCAAACTACGTTTTCTAAGTGACTTGTTGTTCCTGGGCGGTCATGGCTCGTTCTTGTGTCAGATCCCGGGCACTCAGAAGAATCCTCTGGTGGGCCAGTCTGGCCATGCTTTCATAACATAGACCTCATATCTATGAAGATAACAAAATTGAAGACCATGGAAGGTCAATCTTACGGTTTAATGCTGTCCCTCTGTAGTGCAGCCTTGGTTGAGTTAGAAATCATCGTCATCTTTGGACACATACTGGTAATCAGATTGGTAGATGGCTATTTGTGATATCAACGGGTCACAAATGGACCTATACTCGTGAGGAAAATACTATTAGGTTCTCAGTAACATTGATTCGATCCACAGAATGGCTTTCTCCAATATCTTTATTTTTGGTTAGTCTGTGTCATATGTACTGATATTGCATCTCATCATGTGCTGCAAAAATAGCTTTTTAGCTTTATTCTTAAGGACATCTCCCTTCCATTTGCCCTATTAGGGCATATAGATGTCATAGAGGAAGGTCCCACGATCAGGTCACAACACAGAGCGGTTCTTGCCCTTGTGGATCTGGCCAGTCAAGTGGCAAAATAATACCACATTTCCCAAGCACCCACCGTTCGAGCAGCAATGTCAGGCCAGCCTTCGCCTACCCTGGGGATCTGTAAATCTTCAGGCTAGCTTCAATTTAAAAAAAATATAAAATATATATATGGAAATGTTTAAGAAGTTCTCGATGGCTTGTCTTTTTCATATTTACGAAGTCTCAACGCAAGAAAACAAAAACTTCGGAGGTGTTTGACAAACTACGATCTATAAATTTCCTTGCTTTCCTTCCATCTTTGCTTACACAGTAATTTAGCAAGAAAAAGATTGATGTAGCTGCTCTTCCATCCCACACACCAGCCTAGAGGTGTTCTCCATAAATACTTCAAGCCGTTTCAAGGAAGTTTTAGGGTCTCCTGTAGTGGCGTCTAAAATACTTAGTGTCAGGAAGATTAATGTGCAAAAAGTAATGACGCCCCCACGGGTTGCACCTTTATTGAATTTTTTTTCTTTTTAGTTTTCAGTTTCATACACATATTTTGTGTTATTATTAACTGTTTTATATAATGTAACTTGTATTTTGCTTCATAAGTCTTTTTAAGGAATTTCAGTGTTCAAAAATATCAGATTGTAAAGACAAGTTTTGTATAAATCACCAATCGATTGGATCTAGTGGATCCATTCCTTATATTACATGCAGGCTTCTGCAATACCAGATACAGCCCATAGGCAAGAGTGGCGATTTTTTTTTTTTTTTTTTGTCTAATCTCATAAAAAAAATATATTTTTCTTTGTATCCCAATAACCCATATTCGTATGTCCATAGGGCATGTGTATGTCGTAGTGGGAGGATCTTCAGGTAAGGACCCACCTCGATGATCCAGAGAGGAGAGCTGCTAAAAAAAAGTGTTTTTCTCGCTCTCACACGCTCAATTCTTCAGGTCAAGGTCAAATTGGCAGAGAAGGGACAAAAAGGCCTGACCGGGTTTTTTTTTTTATTTTTGCATTTTTAGTTTTATTTTACTGCCATATTGAACTGGGAATTTTTTTTAGGGGTTTTCCAGTGTAATAAAAAAATATTTTAATAAACTGAATAAGGGTTAAAATAATAAAACCCACTGGGGAGGTTTATTTTTTAAATACTGTCCTAAAGTTAGAATAAAACTAGATCCGACAAGCAGGAACTGCAATAAACTTATCACATTGGCGCACACCATATGATACAATTGGCGCATCTTGCTAGACATTTTAGACACTTTTCTCTTCCTTACGCCACCTCTTTGGCAAACTTGACACCAACATTTTGCGGCTAAAATTTTTTGCACACCATCAATAAATATGGCTGATTTTACGACTCCTCAGCCTCGCCCCCTTTTCTAGACCCTTTCGTGGCTGTCTAGCTGGGATAAAAAATTGGCTAAAAAAAAAACCAAATAAATGTGTCGCAGAGCCCACCCATTTTTTGGCGCAATCAGGAGTATTTTGTTAATTAAATCTCGCCCCAAATACTTACATTTCAAATCCCACGGCAATGGTTCCCTGGTCCCTGTCAGTCTTTGTTTAGACTGCTGCAGTGATGATGTGTTATCTGAACGCGTGACCACAGCAGACAAATATTGGTCGCATCGGTGACGTCAGTGAGGTCGATTCTGGCCAGTCGGGAAAATATGTCATCACTTCTGCGGTGTAAACTAATACAGACAAAGGACGAGTGATTTTCCTTTTAAGCAGCTGTGCAGCATAAATACTCCCCCCGCTCAGGAAAAGTCGGCTCTATTCAGTGTATTTGAACTAATTGTTCTGGAGCTGTTGCGGACGATCATACAAGTTCCTAATATTTAAATAAAGGGTCGCCGTAGCTTTAATCGATTTTGTTTTGTGAAAAAAAAAATAGTTTGTTATCCTTGTGAATAACGGAACCATCTTTCGTTACTCGGCTGTACTCCTCTGACTACATGGAACGGGTCTATAAGACTCGGCAACATCTGCTTCATTTTTCTGATGTCTCCAGGCTATAAACATTGAGTGCCGAGAGATCGCCACATCAGGTATTGAAAACCACAACAAAAATGCAGCTACTTGTTGCTTCATAGATCAAACGTACGGTGATGAAAACGAAAAGTTTAGTCATTATTTAGCGCATTGTATTGGAGGTTATACATTGTGCGACTCATAAATGTTGACAGATAAGCAATGGCGTCACTTTAGGCTGGGGCTCCTCTGCTTTAGGCTGGGGCTCCTCTGCTTTAGGCTGGGGCTCCTCTGCTTTAGGCTGGGGCTCCTCTGCTTTAGGATGGGGCTCCTCTGCTTTAGGCTGGGGCTCTTCTGCTTTAGGCTGGGGCTCCTCTGCTTTAGGCTGGGGCTCCTCTGCTTTAGGCTGGGGCTCCTCTGCTTTAGGCTGGGGCTCCTCTGCTTTAGGCTGGGGCTCCTCTGCTTTAGGCTGGGGCTCTTCTGCTTTAGGCTGGGGCTCCTCTGCTTTAGGCTGGGGCTCCTCTGCTTTAGTCTGGGGTTCCTCTGCTTTAGGCTGGGGTTCCTCTGCTTTAGGATGGGGTTCCTCTGCTTTAGGCTGGGGCTCCTCTGCTTTAAGATGGGGCTCCTCTGCTTTAGGCGGGTGCTCCACTGCTTTAGGCGGGGGCTCTTCTGCTTTAGGATGAGGCTCTTCTGCTTTAGGCTGGGGCTCTTCTGCTTTAGGCTGGGGCTCTTCTGCTTTAGGCTGGGGCTCTTCTGCTTTAAGCGGGGGCTCTTCTGCTTTAGGATGGGGCTCTTCTGCTTTAGGATGGGGCTCTTCTGCTTTAGGATGGGGCTCTTCTGCTTTAGGCTGGGACTCTTCTGCTTTAGGCTGGGACTCTTCTGCTTTAGGCTGGGACTCTTCTGCTTTAGGCTGGGACTCTTCTGCTTTAGGCTGGGACTCTTCTGCTTTAGGCTGGGGCTCTTCTGCTTTAGGCTGGGGCTCTTCTGCTTTAGGCTGGGGCTCTTCTGCTTTAGGCTGGGGCTCTTCTGCTTTAGGCTGGGGCTCTTCTGCTTTAGGCTGGGACTCTTCTGCTTTAGGCTGGGACTCTTCTGCTTTAGGCTGGGACTCTTCTGCTTTAGGCTGGGACTCTTCTGCTTTAGGCTGGGACTATTCTGCTTTAGGCTGGGACTCCTCTGCTTTAGGCTGGGACTCCTCTGCTTTAGGCTGGGACTCCTCTGTGTCGCCTGCAAGACACTGTAAAATTGCAGCAATACCAAGCAGGTCAAGTCGCCTCTATAAATTGCATAGACCTCTAGGGATAATTTCACCCTGAATCTAAATTTCTAATTCAAAAGGGAGCATGAAGGTTTATTAAACTGCTCCATAGTGGTTGGTTAAAATGTTACGAATGTTCTGGAAAGATTTTGATTTATTCAGACGGGTTGTCACTTGCCGCCTCCCACCGGAACTGAATGAGAATGGGGACTTCATAGCAGAAAATCAACCCACGTGACGTAACAGTTTGTATTGGCATTCTGTTAAACAGACTCATAAATCACTTTTGGGGTCATTCCAAAAACATTTAGTGGTGTTTTTCTCAATTCCGATAAACTGTATTTAAAAACAGCTTTAGGATGGAATTGATTTCTAATGTTTACAATAATAATAATCTGGGACCTGGTCCCATTATAGAGAGTATCGTCATCATTTTATTCACACTCACTTTTCTTTCAACTTTTCCAAAAACAATAGTCACATTTAAGGACATACACCCATGGGCCAACTTAGGGGCGTTCCTAGTATGCAAAAATTATTCTTCTGAAAAGTTCAGGAAAAAAATGATCACTGTTGCCACCAGTAGAGTTGACTGCAAACTGTTATACTGCATACTGTTATATTACCGTATATATCGGCGTACAAGACGACTTTTTACACCCTTAAAAAAATTTCAAAAGTGTGGGGTCGTCTTATATGCCGGATATTGTCTACATTAGGGATGCACATTGCAGCCGCACAGCTCAGTATAATACACATGAATGTATGGGAGCGCGGCTGCGGCTGTGTAATTCAGCCACAGCCCCGCTCCTGAGTCATAAGTTCGCGGGGTCAGGATGATGCAATGCGGCCAGCGCTGCACTAATGAGCGGCGGCACTGGAGACAGAACATGGCGGGCGCGCTACAAAACACCCCCATGTTCTGTCTTCAGTGCCTGAACTGCCGCTCATTAGTGCAGCGCCGGCCGCATCACCTCATGCTGACCGCGCGCGCACTTCCTGTCAGGAGCGGGGCAGTGGCTGTATTACACAGCCGCAGCCCCGCTCTATAACGGCGGAGATCAGAGAAACCGCTCATCTCCGCCGTTCTTCCCCTGAATGCTGCGATCACAGCTGACTGCAGCATTCAGGGGAAAGTGAGAAGGGGGGATGCCCCTGGATCGCGTCACAGGGAATTCCTGTGACGCGACCGAGGGCCATACCATATATGGGCAGACAGCCCAGGGTCTATTGACGGACCCCAGGGCTGTCTTACCATATTTCATGTTGTTAGGACATACCCAAGTATGTCCTAACAACTGCCTGTGTATTATCCGTCCACAGGTTAATGTACTGGCACATATCTGATATATGTCAGTACATTAAAGTTTAAAAATAAAGTAAAAACAAAGTATTGTTAAATTGTAAAAAAAAATACACCTTCACCTTTTTTACAATAAACATTAAAATAAGTCTCAATACATAAAATACACACATTCAGTAATGGCGCGGACAACAATGTTTTTGCACATTCCCTGCCTCTCAGATCTCGCGCGATGAAGCAGCCTATCTGCGCATGCGCGAGTTCAAAGAGACAGAGAGTCCTGGGTCCTGCCGCCGATGGCCATAGTGAAGCGCTCCTGCACGAAATGGTGAGTATATCTTAAATTCTATATTTTAAGGGTAAAAGTTGGGGGTCGTCTTATACGCCCAGTCGTCTTATACGCCGACATATACGGTACTAAATTCAATAGGGAGAGGTATAAATCCCTACGCAGGGGGCTCGGTCTAATGGTGCAGCCGGTCAGATTTTTATTGTTTATTGGAATGCTTGTATAAAGTGGAGATTACGGTTTGGAGCGCCGATCCATAAAAGAATTCTGGACTTTTTTAGATTAAAGGGGTTATGCGGGGACCAGAAATTATTATCAGTGTAGTCCCTGCAGTATGTGAGTACACTCGCTAATATACATTCCGGTCCCCCGGCAGTGCTATAAAAATCTCAGAATCAGCGCGACGGGGGACCGGAATGTATATTAGCGAGTGTACTCACATACTGCTGTGACTATACTGGTAATAATTTGCAGTCCACCGGATAGGTCATCATTATATGATCGGTGCCTGTCCGACACTCGGACCCCGCACCGATCCGGCATTCTGGCTGCCTCCGGGCGCCGGACGATGTTGCCGGAAGCAGATGGCATCGGTCAAAGAATAGCGGCCGAGCTGCAGCTCTGCTCCTATTCAAGTATGGCGAACGGCTGCTATGCAGTGGTCGGAGCTATCTGCTTCTGGCTCCAACTACTGCATCCCGTTCCAAACATCTGGTGCACGGAGACAGCCGGAGTTGCGGATCGGTGCAGGGTTCCGAATGTCGGACACACAACGATAATATACTGCTAACCTATCCGGTGGATCGGTCATCAGTTTTCAGAAAGTGGACAGCCCCTTTAAGTCGGATAGAATCAAATAATTGAAACAAAGTCTTGAGAAAAGTAGAAGTACAAGTGTAGAGTTTGAGGCAGAACAGACTTGCAGGTGATTTTAAAGATATTCACAAAAATGAAAGGTATTAAAAATTTGGGACAAGAGGAGACTTCGGCGGGGGGGGGGGGTGTAGTTTTGAGGCCGGACCTTGTGGAATAAAAATAGTAATAAATTAATTTTTCTAAAAAGTTTGTTGATTTTAAATAAAGATAAGACAGAGAGTTATTTTTCTTTGCGGAGAATAAGGCCTAAAAATAAGGAATAGGGAAAAAAAAGTAGGTGGCAAAAAGTAAATGCACAAATTTTGCCTTAAATTTGGTGGCAGAATAAATAAAAGGTATAAAAAGTTCATATATTTTATGAATAAAAAAACACTAAAAAGTGGAGGGACCTCAGTGACCCTTCCACGGCATTACCAATTTTTTTTACAAAATGTTATGGGGTAAAAAATGTACTTCTGACCATTTTATAGTGCAGGTTTGGCTTGGATACAGTTTCGTTGTTGTAATCTATTTCACAGCCATCCTGTAATGGGAGAAAAATGTTGTTCCTGCTTTACTCCAAACTATCCGGTTTCGTTTTTTTTGGCGAGCAGACGAGCTCATCTTTTGTTATTTTCTTCTGCCAAGTGTCAGTGACTAGTTGTGTATAAGCCTTCCTTTCTTCTCCAAATATTTGTACACAATGTCAGAAAATTTTATGATCAAAGGAAACATCTGCGAACCTCGGATACAAATGCCCAGGTTACCAGATTACAGCTAAAAAAAATAAAAATAAAAACATAAACAAAAATGAAAAAGTTATAGGATAGGTCATCAGTATATGATTGGTGGGGATCCGACACCTGGACCCCCGCACCAATCAGCTGTTCCGGCTGCGTCCGGGTACCGGATGTCCATGTCGGAAGCAGATGGCTCCGGTCATGCCGAGCTGCAGTACTTCCATTCAAGTGAATTGGATCAGAGCTGCAGTTCTGCAAAACGGCCACTATGAAGTGTACGGAGCCGTCTAATTCTGGCTCCAACTACCGCATACTCTGCATAATATCCGGATCAGCTGATCGGTGCAGGGTCCGGGTGTCGAACCCCCACCGATCATATACTGATGATTCATCCTGTGGTAAGGTCATCAGTTGTCCGTGCCTGGAGTAAGAAATTATTCAGAGCAGAATTTCGAACCTGTTCAGATAAAAAAACAAAGCACAATATGGGGACGTTACAATACGACTTCACGTGAAGTACTACAGCAATTGTCTAAAATTGTCTGTAAATTAGAGACCATGAAAAAAACAACAAGGAATAAAGGTCACCTTCATAAAAAAAATAATATAACAAAGAATCTTCTTCATTTGGGCCATAATTACCCTGTGGTTGTCTCATAAAATGAAGTGATTGACGCCGCACTCGCTGCTATGTCGATTTATAGCACTAAATGATGGTGATTGCAGTAATTATCCTGTCTTCACAACAATAAAAAGTGAATAGTCCTACATAACAAAAGATAAACTCAGTCAGTAAAATAAAGCTCCGGTAATGACAAAAACAAACTTATTTTAATACCCGCTAGGCCATAAATAAAAGGGCACCTGCCACTACAACCTGCAGCATGAGTTGGAGCAGTTTCCTAAGGGGTTTGATAAGCCCCCGGAGATCCAAGTCTTTGGGATAGCGCTCTATTCCTCTGTCCCTAGGTACTTTTAAAAATCTTGTCTACCTGTTGCCACCACTAGGGGTCTGATCTGTATGCAGCTTCTGTACACGCCAATAGGAGCTGTACTGAGCAGACTGCCTCCTAGTGGTGGCAGCAGGAAGCTGAGGTTTGAATGGGAGAACAAATTTGCTGCCCTTTTTCAAGTTATCAGAACAAGTGCCGGGGGGGGGGGTACATAGAGAAGAGGGGGCCCCATTGCAAAGATTATAAATCCCTTTTATGGTGATGGTTCATGCCACCACATCCCTTCCAACCGGGGACAGTACATGTTCCAAGATATCCTTGGTAGCATTCCCCATTCCCTTATTTGCTGAAAAAAATGCTGTGCAGGTTCTCAAACCTCATTAGAGCCAACCTGGGCTGGGGCCCCTGTCTCCAAGGGCCGATCGCAGAAACATGGGAGAAATTGCCTTTTAAAATGAGAAATAATGGGGATTCAAAAAAAATGTCTGCGAAACGGCGCCACTCTAGTCTATGGGCTGTGTCAGGTATTGCAACATTCACTTGAATGGGACTGAAATGCAATACCACACACAACCCATGGATAAGAGTGGCGCTGTTTCTAAAAAAAAAAAAAACGCAAACGAATACTGGTGCTGAATGTGGGAAAGCTGAGTGACAACCCTACGGGAGCTGTAAGTGTTTGTTGCTATCAGTGTTGTATCTGGCGTCACAGGAAAGATTGTCTCCTTTAACGTTTGCACATACTCCTAGGTTGGAGCCTCCTGCCTTGGTCGATGGAAGACATTTATGCAGCTAGAAGGCCATAAAACGTGTTTGTTTCATTCATCTGTGCTGTGATTTACCCATAGATTGTTCTATAGGTAAAGAAGAAATTCATTTTGTGGATTTATAGTGCTGGGGTTTTGCTTTATTGTGTTTAGCGCATGATGGGAAAATCCATTTGCCTTCATGTAGCGGGCCTGTGTTACCTGTGTTGTGTGATTTACTGCGGACGGCGGTGGATTTGTGCCAGCACAGCAGCCGCCTGTCCCCGGGTCATCACTCTTCTTGTACCTTTCCACTTTCATCCGTGTTTTCTGCCGCTTACAGAATCCCTGATAAAAGACCGTGACACATAAAGCTGCTGGAATATCAATGTATCTCGGCAGCAACTTGCAGCTCCTGGGGTACTACAAGTCCCTGCATGACCCATCAAGTGTCCGATTAGGCGTCGGTGGGAAGGACGAACGCTATCGTGCATTATTTTTTATAAAAGCCGCGTCGCCAGATTATAATCTACAGTAATCTCCAGGGACAGTCCTGCTAAACCAATGTATCTAAGGTTGGGGTGCACAAACTTTTCTGGTCTGAGTGCCTCATTGTGAGATTATATGGTACTGCGTTGCTGAGCCGGTGTATCTAAGCCCAGGGCAGCCATGAGGAATTTCTGGGCCCCATACAGTCCAGGAGTCTGGGCCCCGACCAAACCCCTAAATTAATTCAGACCCCAGACCAGAGTCCTAAATTCATTCATACTTGTGACCAGACCCCTAAATTCAGACACCAAACCAGACCCCCTAATTAATTCAGACCCCAGACCAGGTTCTTAATTAGTTTAGACTACAGGCCAAATGATAAAAAAAATATTGACCCCCCCAGACCAGATCCCTATGTACATATCGTCCTCGTGCCTCTTCACTTTGGGCCCTTTAAGCTCCTGATGCTGGGGCCCTGTCCACAAGACCCCAGCGCTAGTTTCTTTGGATAAAAGAACGGATCCTGCAATGTAATGTGGCCCATTCCTTTATCCAAAGTAAGTACCGCTGGGGCCCTGCTCATAAGGGCTAAAGTAATATTATATGGGTGTCCGCGATTGCCAGCGGCGCCGGACAGGTTCCTTTTATTATTTTTGCGGCCGGACCCCTGACGAGAGTATCGGTTGTACCTGTCTAAGCCTATTATGTGATACTGTACTGTCCAGCCAGTGTATCTAAGCCTATTATGCGTGATACTGTACTGTCCAGCCAGTGTATCTAAGCCTATCATGTGTGATACTGTACTGTCAAACCAGTGTACCCAAGCCTTTCATGTGTGATACTATGTTGCTGAGTCTGTGTATCTAAGTCTTTGATGTGTGATACTGTGCAGCTTAGCCAGTGTATCTAACCCTTTCATGTGTGATACTGTGCTGCTGAGCCAGTGTATCTAAGCCTATCATGTGTGATAATGTCGTGTATGTTTCCCTTTAATTTTTTTTAACAATGCTATAATTTTGCTGTTTTTGATCATCTATGAAACGTTCAATTGATTTGATTGTAATTCTAAATAAGAGTTTTTTATATATATTTATGACACGTCCATAAGATAATATATGACTAGGGGCCATCTGGTGGAGCACCTCGGACTCAAACAAATCCCAAGAAAGTCAGGGTCACAATGGCCCACTCCTCTAGATCGTTGACCTTGCATGCATGGACAATCTCATCACAGTGAACCTATAAAAAATGCCAGCCGGGTGCCCCCATAAACTTTGCCAGCAGATTGCCCACCATAACTGTACCTGCAGAGTGCCTCCTCATATACAGTGATTAAATTATGTCTTTCTACAGCCGCCACTAGGGGGAGCTAACTACAAACATACAGTCAAGAGAAAAACAAAGTACACCCGCAGAATTTCGGGCAGTTTGCCGGTCATTCAGGCGTGTGTTCACACAACGCCAAGGAGAAGAGACATCAGCAATGATCTTAGAGAGGCAATTGTTGCTGCCCGTCAATCTGGGAAGGGTTAGAAGGTCATTTCCATACAATTTGAAGTCTATCATTCTTCAGTGAGAAAGATTATTTACAAGCGGAAAACATTCAAGACCATCGACAATCTCCCCAGGAGTGGACGTCCCAGCAAATTCTCCCCAAGGTCAGACCGGGAAACGCTCAGAGAAATTGCAAAAAACCTGAAGAGCTAAATCTCGGACTCTTCAGGCCTCATATGAAATGTCCAAGTTCATGACAATTCGAAAAAGTGTTTGGAAGGGTTTCCAGGAGAAAGCCTCTTCTTCCCCAAAAGAACATGGCAGCACAAATTAAGGCCCTGTTCACACAGAGGTTTTTTTTTACCTGTTTTTTAACGCGGAAACCGCACCAAGAAACGGTCAAAAACTCCTCTATGAAGGTTTATTGATTTCAATAGGAGTTTTTTTCCTGCGAGAGGAAAAAAACGCTTGCAGGAAAAAGAAGAATCATACCCTTTCTTTGGCCGTTTCCATCTCTGACCTCCCATTGACCTCAAGAGAGAGCGGTTTTCGCTGCTTTTTTTTATTGCCCGCAGCGCTCAATGGCCAAAGAAGACGGCGAAAGTGGAGATGTTTGGCCATAATGCCCAGCGCCACGGTGAGAGAAACCCAAACCCAGCATGTCAGCGGAAACATCTCATTCCCGCTGTCAAGCACGGTGGCGGGGGGTGATGATTTGGGCTTGTTTTGCAGCCACAGGACCCGGGCACCTTGAAGTCATTGAGTCGACCATGAGTCAAATGTGAGGCCATCTAATCCAATAGTTAAAGCTTGGCCGAAACCAGGTCGTGCAACAGGACAATGATCCTAAGCACAGCAGCAAATCTACAACAGAAAAGAAACACAAAAAGAAAAGGACCAAGGTGCAATGGCCTTCAATTGGATCAATATAATTACATATGAAGCAAGCTCCCCCTAGTGGCAGCAACCTGCAGCCTGTTGTGGTAGACTTGTCCGCTCCGCCGGTGCAGTACTGCATGGACAGGGGGCTACTATAGCTTCTGCATTGGCGCTCAGGCTATGCCTTTATGTATGCCAGGGATTGTTATATTATTTATGAAGATAAAGGGTAACTTTTTGTACATTTCAACTTTTTATTTTT